>NW_015094506.1:13232266-13260507 GCF_001431845.1 Calidris pugnax | reverse complement strand
AAAAAAAAAAAAGTGGTTTTCTTGTGTTCAGGTGGAATTTCATGGGTTTTAAGTTGTTCTTATTGCCTCTTGTCCTGTTCATGGACACTACTGAGAAGATTCTCACTCCTTCATTTTCACCATCAGGTGTTCATACACATTGGAAAGATCCTTTTTCTTCTCCAGGTGGAAGAGTGCCAGCTCTTTCAGCCTTTCCTCGTATGAGTCATCTTAGTGGACTGTTGCTGGAATTACCCCAGTAATTCCATGTCGCTTTTGGACTGGAGAATGCAGAACTGAACACAGCACTCCAGATAGAGCAACTCCAGTGCTGAGTAGAGAGAAAGAATCACCTCCCTCGAGCTGCTGGCAACACTCCTCCTAATGCATACCAGGATGCTGTTGGCCTTCTTTCCTAGGATGGTACCATGAGGTCCTACTTTGTTGTCCACCAGGACCCCAAGGTCCTTCTCTGCAGAGCTGCTTTCCATCCAGTAAGCCCCCAGGCTCTATTTGTGCATGGAGTTATTTCATACACCAAGTGGAAGACTTGCACTTCCCTTTGCTGTACTTTATGAGATTCTTCACAGCCCAGCTTTCCAGCACGTGCAGGTTCCTCTGAATGCAATGCCTCTGATGTATTAGCCACTCCTCTCAGTTTTGTGTTTGGGTTCATGATGTCCCATTGTTATTAAAGCTGTTGAACAGTACTACCGCCCCAATATTTACCACTGGGATACACTGCCAGCGATTTGCCTCCAGCTGAACTTTGTGCCACTGATCACCACTGTCTGGGCTCAGCTGTCTGGCCAGTTTTCAATCCACCCCACTGTCCACTTATCTAACCTGTACTTTGTTGGTTTGTCTATGAAGATGAGAGACAGTATCAAGTCTCAGTTAGCACCCTCAGCACCAGTAGGCGACACCCATCAGTCCCCATGGACTCATTATGTCCAATTTGTTTAAGTGCTCTGTAACCTGGTCTTCTTCCAATGAAGAGAAGTCTTCTTTGCTCCAGACTTTCCCGCTGGTCTCACAGTCATGGGATTCCTGAAGGCTGATCTTACTAGCAAAGACCAAGGCAAAGGAGACATTGACTACCTTCTGCCTTTTCCATGTCCTTTATCACCAGTTCCCTTGCCTCATTCAGCAGTGAGGCCATGTTTTCCCTAGCTTTCTTTTTGCTGTTTATTTATTTTCCTTTCACGTTAGAATCCCTTGATAGATTCAACTCCAGATTGGCCTTGGCTTTCCTAACATTGCCCTGACACAATCATACAACAGCTCGTCCTGGGTCACCTTGCTTGACTGGGATGGACCCTTCTTGATATTGGAGAAGGTGAATATCAACCAGCTCTCCTGGATTCCTCTTCCTCCAGGGCCATATCCCATGGAAATTTTCCAAGCAGATCTCTGCTTTTTTCATAAATATTTTCTTTTAATTGTATAGAGAACCCAGTTGACTAATTCAGGACAGTGGATTCTACTTAGATAAAGCACTTAAAATTTCTATTACTTTACATCACAACAATAACAGTAACAACAACAACAATAATAAAATATTATTATTTTGGTTGGCAAGACTGTTGTGTGTACTTTTTTCATTTCAAGGTAAATTTCACTCAAAATTGATCAGATCAATGAAATATTATTTCAATTCTCTGCTTATCCTCTGATACAACTGTTTGTAATATGTGTTTTCAATTCTATAAATAAAAGTAGAGTATCATCTTCCAGTTCTAGGTCTTTCAATATCCCATTACTCAAATACAGACACACACACAAATGTGAAATTAAAACCAGTAATACCTTTACAGACTGCATACAACACAAAAACTCTTAGTGAAAGTGGAAAACTAAAATTTCATTATGATGTGCATTTCAGAAGGGAGACAAGCAGGAGAGAACAGCACTTCAAAATGGAACACTGCAGCACAAGGGAGCACTGTCTATAGTGGAGTTGATTATCAGCAAGGCAGAGAACTACACTTTATCACACAGTGCAGGCTGCATGGCAGCAAAAGATAGTGCTTTGGTGCCAGACAGAGGCAGCACAGTGAGCTTGGCAACACAGGAGAGCACTTTTTGTAACAATGCAGACAAGGAAAGTGGCAGCCTCCTTGCTTCCACACAGAATTGATTAAAAGCTCTGTGCTTGAAATAAACACTGATCTGATCCCCCCCCCCTCTTTTTTTTTTGTCAGCTGCATACGGAGGTTCCTTTTGACTATATGTTTTTGTTGGCTATCATCTGGGGTTTTCTTTTGTTGTTGCATTAATTAAAAGCTGCCAAAAAATACCGGACTCTAATATAAACCAATGTATCTGCAATATATTTCTTTTTCAAAGAGTATTCTCAGAACTCCAGAATTTCTATCTCAAGAAAATATTCATATAATTTAAACTTTAAACTCGGTAAACTTGAATATGACCTACTTTTCTGCAGATATGTTAATACCTCTTGAACTAAAATGCAAAAAACAGCATACAAGAGATGGAAATGACAGGCAATAGAAGAGAAGTATAGAAGCATTTCTCAGATACTTAGGGAGAAATTCAGTAAAAAAGCCCAGCTGGAGCTAAACCTAGCAGGGGACATTGGAGGCAAGAAAAAAGATTCTACAGTTAAACTAATTTCAAAAAGAAATTCAGGGAAAAGGTAGGTTTGCTAATGGATGAGAGAACCAACAAGTGAGGGCTGATGTGGAGAAGGACAAACAGCTCATTCCCTTTATGTCTTGATCTTTTTAGACATTGCCTGCTCAAAGACCTCTGCGTGTAACAGCATAGTCTGGGAAGGAGTAAGCCAACTAAGAGTTGGGAGGAACAGCTCAAAAGTACCTAGAGAATCTGGATTTGTTTAAATCCATCAGCTTGAACAGTATCAGCATTTCATCAGCTGTTTCAGCTTGAAGGTGCTGAAAGAGCTGGCGGATTGTCTGTAAGGCTACTATATGTCTTCTGTGGAAAACAATGACAACCGGAGGAAGGATCCAAGACTGGGAAAAATGTTATGGCTGTCATAAAGAGAGACAAGAAGGAGAATCTGGATAACTATGGGTTGTTCAATCTCTTCTCATTCCTTGGAAGGGAGCGTGTCCTTTTAGAATACATTTCCAGGCATGTGAAAGACAAGAAAGTAACCAGGAATACTCAACATGGATTTACCAATGCCAAATCAGGCGGGAGGAACTGATTGCCTTTTACAACAAACTCACTGGTTATATGGATAAAGCAGTGGGCTGGAAATTCTATACCTTGACCACTTTAAGTCTTTTGACACTCTGTCCCACAATATTCTCATTTGTAAGATGAGGAAATAAGAACTGTAAGAATTGACTGTTAGGTGGGTTCATAACTGTCTGGACTGGACTGGGCTCAAAAGGTGTTGGTCAATGCTTTAATATGTGTCTGGTGGCCTATAATAAGCGGAGGATACCCCGGATGGGTACCACAGTCCTCATTTTCCAACATTCTTATCAACAATTTTGATGATAATGTAGAGTACGCTACCAGCAAACTTACAGATGACTCTAAATTAGATAAGTGGCTGACAAAATAAGTAGTAGAGCTTCAGTCTGTAGTACACGTGAGGACTGAGCTAGCAGAAACCTCACAAAGTTCAACAAAGAAAAGTGTAAAGTTTTGCATCTGGAAGAGGGAAAAAAAATAAAACAAAAAAAGGAACTTTCTATATGGCCTGGGAGCTGACTGGCCCTGAAGTTCGACTGGGCATGAGCCAACAGTTCCTCTTCAGATTTCATGAATATGTCAATATTGACTCTCATTATGAACAAGGCAAATTTTATCCATTACGAGCATTGTGGCCAGCAGTTTGAGGGAGGTTATATTCCCCTCTATGTAACACTAGTGAGGCTACAACAGAACCAGTCTGTGGCCCCCCAGTTCACGAGTTATATGAAGAAGTTGGAGGAGGGTTTGATATGAAGAAGATCAATCACTATTAGTAGATGACCTCTAAGAAAGGATTGATGGAACTAGATTTATTTCATGGGCTGAAGAGGAGGCTAAGGGAAGAAATACCAGCCTGCAGCCAGAAATAAAGGAACCAAACTCTTCTCAGTAGTGGTGCATGATATAAAAAGGGCAACAGCCAAAATCTGTGGCTTAGGTGTTTCGATTTGGACATTGGAAGAACTCTTTATTTGCCGTGAGGATGGTGCAGCAGTGGTACAGGTTTCCCAGACAGACATCAAACTAAGCTCAAGAATCACCTAGGTAAAACTATCCACGGCTGTCCTGATCAAGTGTTAGCGGTAAGCATCCTTTGAGCTGGAGGTTGGACCTGATGATATCCTCAAGTCACTTCCAACCAATATCTTTGTTTCTATGAACTGTGGTCCTATTTGATCCCCAAAGTTTACATATAAATTACAAAACATAATTTCTCTTCTTCAAAGAGGTCTTATCAATGTCAGATAGTTTTGGCCTGTGTGCCTTGATTTCCTGCAGTTACTAGGATGAAATTGACAGGTACACCCCAGAAATCTAATGATACTTATAATACAAGTTCTAGATGCCATTGCATTAGAAAATAACAAATTTAAAATTGAGAAAATACATTTTATACAGTGCAACATTCACTTTTAAGTGTGTAATAACATCACAACAGCTAAAAATTGTAGCAGGGTTCAAAAATGTACACATGGAATTTTGTAGGGTAAATGAGAAAATAATGATTGTAAGTTATGTAAGTATTTAAATATGGAAAATTGCACTCTACAACAGCATGTAACTGTATCAAATTAGGGAACAAATTTAGACGCATGTTGGAGTGGGGAAGATGTTAAAAAGTGTATTTAACCAGATGAATGAATGGTCAAATCTTATGAGTGATTCATACAGTCCTATGACAGACAGAAACATAAGAGCTATCAGCAATTTAAAATGTATTACTTTGTCTGTATGTGTTCTTCAGTTACTCAAAAGAGCAGAGGATAAAACTCTGTTTTGTCATTGACTTCAGGAGTGCTATGTTTAAACCTAAGAATGTTTGCTAACTGTAACCTATAAAAATAGCTTATGTAGGAGACATTGACATTTTTTGATGAGTTTAGTATTTTCTAAAGCAAAACATAAAGCAGAATCAACTCCTGATTCTTATTTCTTACTCTGTTAAACATATAATAGAAACAAGGTATGAAATTGCTATTTGTTCCTTCCACAATCAATCCCACCGTATTTTCTCAAAAAACAGTATTTTCAACATGTGTCTCAAGTGTTTTCAAGTGTTTTTTTTAATTATTATTATTTTTGTTTCTCTCTTGCATGTTCTTATGAGACTCTAACATATTTTAATTTGCTCATTTTCCATGCATTTTGACTCTGAGGTCAAAAGGTATCCCAACTGTTCCATTACAGCAGAACTACATATTTTTCAGAAAAGCTTAACAGTTTATTAAACTAACAATTAATTTCTTTAGCTTTTGGAACAGGTGTCTTTGTTTTTACTCTACTAAACACAAAACTCTTGCTCAGTGAACTCAGATTTTCATCCTGAATGTTGTTTAGATGCCTTCAGTTGTGAGATCTACAATATCTAGGTTTGTTTAGCTAGCCAAATTGTTTCTGATTAATCAATTGATGTGCTGATGTTCACAAACTCAACCTCTGTCAAAAGCCTAAATAAGTTTTCTTCTGAAGTTTCTTTCTAAGGAAAACAGAATGCATCTTAAAAGAAAAGGTAAAACATATCTTTTTTCTAGACTGGGAGAGTATAACAGATGCCAGTTTTACATAACTGATATTTTTTTTACTGCTTTCATAATTTACCTATTCCATTCTACTCTGTTTGCAATCTGAATTCTGGATTGTGGATCTTAGTAAACACCCTTCACTTCTCTTCAACAGAGCAAATACTGAAATAATATTCAACTTTCTTAAAGGCTTTGTTAAAATCTTAGTATAAAACATACAGTATTTTTTATGGTGCAGCATTTTTCCTTAAAACTTAAATACCGCTCTCATTCTGAAACACTTTTTCATTTTTGTCGAGCCTTATTTTGCCAACAAAATCGTTAGGTTAGCATCCTTTTACTTGCAGACTCTAAGGTCATTACTGGCAAAGTGTAAGGTCCTATCTTACATCTAATGGCACCATCACACATTAATACTGCTAATTAATTTAGATATCAAGTGAATAAAGGCTTTTGTAGCTTTAGTCTAAACCTTATCATACCATTAGTAGTCTGGAGCTGTGAAATTATACTGCTTCTACTGAAAAGGTACATAACTAAAACTGTCTATAATGCAAGATTACATGACTGTAATTAGACTGTAATTTGAAAGTAAATGCAATTACAATTGAGTTTTTATAAAGGTATAATTTCTTATACATAGTTCCAAAATGTCATTTATAAATAAGTTCAGATGAAAGACCATAAGATCTCATTATTAAGAGAGACTTCATTACAGATTAGAGAAAAATCTGAAGGGTTTGTTTAGCTGGTTAAATTTTCAGTCCACCTTAGGTTTCATATCTTTAAACTGCATTATTTTTTTGAAAAAGGCAACATGAGTTATTTTCAACTATTGTGGGATCAAATAGCTGAAAAAAAATAACATCCTTAATGAGAGATCACTGCCTATTCCCCTTTCTCAAACAAAAATTATGTAGCAGGCAAATGTAGGTAGAGGGAATTTCTCTGGGTGCTGATCTGAGAATTTTTCCTGATCCATGCAGAAAGGAAGAAAAAAACCCCCGAGTCTAAAAGAAGAGAAGCAGTGAAATAAACCACAAGCACCATCAGCTCTGGGAATGGCAACATCTGAAAGAACATGTGGACTAAGTGCTCTGAAAAACACTTTGGCACTAAGACAGTCCTGCTGTTTCTTCTCAGCTTCCTGTTGTGTTTATAGAAATAGCATTTTGTACCAACTTTGTAAACAGGATTGCATCAAAGAAACACCATGTTTGATTTTTCCTCCTAGTGGAAACAATCCATAATTTCCCAAATGTGGTTAAGTGCTGGAGACAGAAGGGAACATTGCATTCTGTTCAGTTTGATTTGCCTGTTAAGTGAAGGGAAAACACAGCAAAGTGTCTGAAGCAAAGATGGGGCAGTTTTGCATTACAGCTGGTCATACAGCAGTGTGTGGTGTCTCTACTCTGTAAGTGGGACTTACACCTCTTGCTGAAGGGATGAAGGATCACTTTACACAAAGAGAAAACGTTCACCAACTTAGCTGAGAGTTGCTCTTAGAAAACTTCTTGAAAATATCATTAATGCTCTTCTACAAAAGAAGCCAGAAAATAACTCAAGAATGACTGTGGGCAATGATCATTAGTCACAGATTTCAGGAAGGCAGAAACACCAGTTTCTATGTGATTCGTATACACCAGTTTTCCATGCAAGAGTAGGAGTATGTAAGAATTGTCACTATAACTATTTCTATATGTTCTATAGAAATACAGCTGCATCTGAGACAGCAGTTTGCCCAGGTGGCCAAGAAAGCCAATAGAACCCTGGCTTGTTTCAGAACTAGCATGGCCAGCAGGACTAGGGAAGTGATTGTCTCCCTGTACTTGGCACTAGTGAGGCCACACCTCAAATACTGTGTTCAGTTTTGGGCCCCTCACTACAAGAAACACATTGTCTAAAGCAGTGCCGCAAAGCTGGTGAAGGATATAGAGCACAAGTCTTGTGAACATTGGCTGAGAGAACAAAAGCCATTTAGCCTGGAGAAATGGATGCTCAGGGAAGATCTTATCGCTAACTACAACTACTGGAAAAGAGGTTGTAGCGAGGTGGGTGTTGGTCTCTTCTCCCAAGCAACAAAGGATAGATAAGAGCAAATGGCCTCAAGTTGTGCCAGGGGAGGTTTAGATTGGATGTTCTTAACTAAAAGGGTTCTCAAGCACTGGAACACGATGGCCAGGGAAGCGGTTGTGTTGCTATCCCTGGAGGTAATTAAAAGATGTGTAGATGTGCTGCTGAGGGACATGGTTTAGTGGTGGACTTTGCAGCACTAGGTTTATGACTGGACTCAATGATCTTAAGGGTCTTTTCAAAACTAAATTATTTTAAATTATTCTATGATTCTGTTTTAAATGATGAAGATACTGTTTTGGTGTTTCGTGCTTTTACCAGTACAGTTCTTGCACTGGTGTCAGCAAGATAAAATCAAAACTATTTTTTTTTTTTTCAGTATTTAAAGAAAAAGAGATGAAGGGGAAGGGAAAATGATGATCATATTTACTTGTCATGCATATCAGTAAAATAAAAATATTGTGGAAGTACAATATTTTGTTAATATTATAGCTACACAGTTACAAACTTTTGTTGAGATGATGCCTGAAACACTAAAGGCATGTACTATGTACACCATTGAATTGACGTTTATAAAACTATGGGTCCAGGTTCCCATGTGTTGACATCAGGGTCTGCAGAGCCCTCTGTGAGGGTTCTTCAAAAGGAAGACTCCAAAAAGAAAGTAAAGAAGGAACTGTAAGCTTTTAATTAGTTACTTAGAATAACAGTAAGGGTGTTTTAATACAATGTCAAAGCAAAGTCCTGGGAAGGAACAGTATTCCTTCTCTGCCAAAAATGAGAGTAGGAGTCTGACAATCTGTTCTGCATATCTTCAGTGATACAGGAATCTTCAGCAAATGATAGGCACAATTATTAAAATTGCTTCAATTAATCATGTGCCTTATGGGTAATTAATTCCACACTTAAAATTAGTGGACTGGTTTAAAATCATTTAATAAACAATAGCACAAGGAAAACAAGTGTAATTATTTGAAGTTCTACTTTACCATGAACATCTGCCTACTTCATAAACAGTAATGATATTCATTTATATTATAGGAGAATAATACATGCATTGCGAGGAAATACCAGGAAAAAAGATGAATTGAGATATATTACATTCCTCTGACCTTTTTTTTTTCCATACAATTATATTCCTAAACCATCGCATTTTTAAAGCTGGCAGCTATGACCAAGAAAGCTTTCTACTCCCTATGACAGCAGCTGTGACAGCACACTTGTTCAATAATATAGATGGTATAGTGTGGCATTGTAACATAAACTTGAAGGGACAGAAGTTTCATCTGTGTCTATCACATGCAAGAGAGAAAAATGCTGATTTCTATCTTCAAAATAATATCTACTGTATGCTTTCTATTTATTGGATTACATCATTTTATTACTAAGGTGGCCAAATATAATAAACACCTTGCAATCAAGATGAGATTTTGTCAACAACTTAGAATATATTCTTCACATATTTTTAGTACGCTATGTCAATCCTCCAATGCATTCTTTCCATTCTGCCAGTCTCAGAATAGAGTAACTTCTTTTTCCATGAACTTCCAATAGTCCAGTTTCTCCTTCAGTATTAGAGAGTATTGTCACTATGCATAAGAGTTCTAGCAGTTTCTTTTAATGCTCTGCAATGTATAATTTAAATTACAGTCTTCTCAAATTATTTGCCACAAAATCTAAGAACACTAGTTTGAGGTCCTCAAAGGTACTACTGAAAGCACAAAGTAATTCACAAAGGTATGGACTGTTGCAAGCACAATTCTTTAGAAAAACATTATGAAATGGTAAGTGTAGGATAAATTCTCAAAGCTAAGAGAATCATTATTTGCATTCTGAAAGCCTAGACCTAATCCCAATGCACACTTGAATTTTACTAATTCAGCACTTTGTAGAAATTTTTTCTGAAGAGAGAACAGAAAAGGTCACTGAGATGAAATGAATATATAGTACTGTTTTCAAATTAGATGACAGTTAAAACCACAGAGATTAAATATTTAATTTCAATTCCTTTTGGAATGGATGGATAACAAGTAAAATAGTTGGTATTGGCCACAGCATGAAATTGGACATCCAGCAAAAAACTCTCATCAAAGAAAGGTTAGACTTGCTCATAGCAGATATGGAGAGCTCCTGATAAAGTAACAAATTATGAGACCTACAGTTTTCAAGTATCTCTCTCTAATTTTGTTTTGACCTGAAGTCAAGTGTAAATTTCTTAAATAAATTATTCTTTTCTCCAAGTAACAACTTGGTCTTAAACTCATTGGGAACAAACAGCTAAACACTTCTTCCAAGTTTGTGAACTTATCTTTAAAGAGGGACTGGAAAACTCAACTATCAGTAAGTTATGAGTGGTCTTAATAACATGAATCAGTGCATGTGTTTTCTGTGTAACTGCAGACAACAGTTTCCTAAATTTCCCTAATTCCATTTAGCTGAAATGTAGTTTCATCCTTTATGAAGCACTCTCAATTTGTTCTCAATTTGTTTTAGCTGTTGACCACATTTGTTTTTTGCTTTTCTTCATTGTCCACCTAATTCTATAAAACACTTGCCTTTGACCATATCCAATTTTATGCCAACACCCGGAAAAAAGTCATAACCTCTTCAGAATTAAATGAAAAATGATATGTAGCCTGCACTGTGGTAACAATACAGGTTTGTAATTAGAAAATCTCACTATGTCATAATAACCTCCAATATGATGTGGAGATAAAGGTCAATACAATCAGGTTTTCCTTGAAATGTCAGTATTTATAACTTTTCCATTATACCAGTGGATGATCACTAAAGAATGAACAGGATGTTCTCTTGTCTTGCTTAACAATGTCAGGTAGGAGACTCAACCTTTATCCATCACTAGAATTCAATCTCACTGAAGAAGGGACATTACTGTAAACTGTGTTCAAATTTAACTGACATAAATCCAAAATAATTCTACCGATTGTAAAACATCTCTTCATTTTAAATAATGCAACCAATTTTAAAATCCATCAATTTGTTAGCCAACTAACGTCTAACAGATGTTAGACTTCTGTTAGTCATCACTCGCTGTACTGATGAAAGACGAGAGGCAAAACCAAAATATAGCAAAATATGATTACTTATCCTCAGGTGATTGGTGTCAAGTCTGTGTCTATAGACACACAGTCTGTACCGTTCTTTCTCAAAATAGTGAAGTTGTTTTTATGACAGTAAAAAATATCTCACGTACCGGTTTTGAGAGCTGTAAGTCCCTGCTGGAAATGCAACTGGACTTCACAGAAGGGTTTTCTTTGTTCTGCATTCCTCTTCTGTACAATAACTTGAAGTCTCATACTGTAGAGTGAATTTTGAACAGTTACATCTTTCTCTGCATTTTTTAAAGGATAATATTCACTCAATAGCACAACACCAGAAGTACATAATTATAAAGGGTGAAAGAAGCTGCATTCAAATTACCCATGAGTCTAAATACTTGGCTCTGTATAATTACTTTCAAATTATTTCTGTCAAACACACGTTATAGTTGAGTTAGTCATTTATGTTTTAAAAAGAAAATTAAGAAAATCAAGGAAGAACTTATTTTGACTTTTTAATAAGAAGAGCTTGTTCTTTAACAAAAATAATCAGGTTTTTAAACTACTTAGTACTTAGCCAGCTAAATTGTGTGGGTATGTTGGAAAGCAGATTGGGCCATTAAAGACTACAACTCCAGGATTCAGCATGGACACTATGATGATCCAACATATAGAGTTTAAGATAAGAGCATGTTTGTATGTGAATCTTTTACATATTTTAAACTAATTTTTCATTTCTATGAATTAACAACTTTTACTGCTCACGCATCCAGCAGTGAGTTAGAAGTCTTGAAATCATAATACTGTGATTGCAAATCACATGGTGTTCCATGTAATTCTTGTGGTAATGGTTAGGACAGGAGAGAAGGGAAAATAAAAGAAACCTTCTGTCTTCTTCATTGCACTTGTATTTATGATCACCAACTGTGAACTTCAAATCAATTTGAAAGGAAAGAGGCAACTGCTCATTGATAAAGATGCATAGCAGGGCATTTGGAAGCTCCAGGATGGATTGGATTATCTCCTAATTTACCAACCCTGAAATAAATTACTTTGGCTCACTTTTATGCCAAAAATGAAATTTATGTATCAATGAATTGAACAGAGAACAAGATAGACAGATCTGAAGGCAAACAGCAAGTAGTGGATGATAAGTGACTGTATAAATGATTTATCACGCAGAGTTGTGGTAGGAACTTCATATGCTATATAAACCATAGAAATGCAAATAAAACCATTTATATCATATCACATAATTGCTTTTCATTTGTTGTCATGGTTTGGCCTCAGACAGCAAGAAAAGAACCCCATGGCAGCCTCTCTCTCACCCCGCCCTCCCCCCGCCCAAGGCTGTGAGGGGAGAATTGGAAGAAAAAGGCAAAACTTGTGAGTTGGGACAAAGGCAGTTTAACAGAACAGCAAAGGGAACATGAAAGCAATAACAGTAACATGGACAGAGGAATATACAAACATGAATATGATACCATGCTCAGGACGCCTCAGCCCACTCCCTAGCAGTGACTTCCTGCCCCGCCTCCCCTGGCCAGCTCCCTTGGCATGGCTCACATGGGATGGAATACCTGTGTGCCTGCTAGATCTTGGGCAGAATTAACCCCATCCCCACTGGAAACAGGACACTTATAAACCACATTTTATAGAAAAATAAAAACCTTCAGAATTATTGAAGTGTTAAATTTGTATTGGTTCATTGTCCATATTGTTTTTCTTGTTTTTAACAACCTTCATCCTGTAATGCTAGGTTTTCTGAGACCTGAAATACAGTCCTTGATTCCAAGTCAGTTGATTTTGGAGGACACCATTGAGAAGACTGATGGGATGCTTTAACTGGTATAATGTCAGAGCATTACAGATAGAAGTGGTTGCCACTAATAGTACTTCCAACATGCACTTCATATTGCAAGGAAAGATTTCAGGCTTCTTACTTATATAAAGATCCCATTTCCAAATCTTGCAAAATGCAGAGATCATATTTAATGTCATCTACAAGTGGAATTTAATGGAAACTGGCCTAACTTCAGCCTAATCATAGGTAAAAGTCTACATTGGATTATCTTGTGCTAGAACAAAAGAAAAAAAAAATCCTGGATGGGGAGTTTGCATGTTTTAGATGGGTTTGAACAGTACAGCTATTTCAGCTGTGTGGTCAGCTGCATAGTGAGCCTGTGTTGGGCATCTGTGTGTGGCAGACCAGGGAACATACAGCTATGTTTCATGTCACCTTTGTCTTTGTCCCTTGAATTATCCCCACACAGACACCAGAAGTTTTGCCAGATACGATATATAACATTCCTTATGTCTGTGGTGAAATCCTTCAAGCAAGATAATATAAATTTGAGCTTGTTGATGAAGATGGATATATAGTTTGGAAAACTGAGTCTTCTTTAATGTCCCTATAGTCTGTTTTTAAGGTTAAATCACACAAATGCTAAGAGTCTGCCAGTGCTTTCCCTGGCACCTTCCAGTGAATGTTCAAAGACAACTCCGTACAGCAAAATCACAAAAACATAGAATAGTTTACCATGCTGTGTAAGCCATCCCATTATCAAAAAAACCAAAAGTGTGTCAGTGACACCAGTCACAGAACCATGTATTAATAAACTGGGCTTGTCTGTTTCTTCCAATGCAACTGCCCATGACTGGAAAGGGAAAGAAAAAAATAACCTGTGCTCCAGATTCCTTTACCAGCTATCTCAAGGCCCTGGAGTCTTTTGATTGTCCTTGGGCTACACATTGTGGCTTCATTGCCACCCCCATGGAAGAGCATTGACTAAGAAGAATTCAGAATTATTTAGAATTAAAGTGTGTCCTGCCAAATACACATGAAAAAGTTCACAATATTGGACAGTGAGAGGTTAGGTTAGAGTAGTTAGGCAAACCAAAGATCTTAGATCTCAGTATCTGTTACCTTCTTTACTGATTCGTTGGAGATAATAACTTTAGTGTGTAGCATAAGATTTTCACAGGAGCGGCAGGGGAAAATATTTTGTGGTATGATGTTTATCAATAACTGAGCTGATATAATCTTTAGTATTGTTGATAAAATAGCTATGAACAGGAATGTTCTTCTGTAGAAAACAGCTTTAAGTTTGCAAAGAAAAAAGTGGGAAGAATGAAATAAAAGCAGCTCTTTACAGCAGAGCATATTCCATTAAAAATATTGCATACTCCATTGTGGTAAGTATGAGCATAGAATCACAAATGCCACAAAAATTTTACCTAATGCTATATATTTCTCCACTAAATATGTTTGAGAACTGAGCTGACAAGAATGTTATTTTGATCTGTTTCCCTGGAGACATTTTTTCTGCAATTAATTAAAATGAAGTAATAAATTCCAAACCACAGCATCATCAGGGACCCGTGTGGGTGCTGGAATTCACCCACTTGGTATTTTCTAAAGCAATAAAGCACATATTACAGAAATTATTATAGTTGATAAGTAGTTCTTAAGTGTAGAACAACTCTTTGCTTCTGATAAAGGAGCCATTTGTTTTGCACAGTACATAAAAATTAGCGTAAAACAAAAGTGAAATGGATTCACAACTTGATCTAAATTCCATAAAACTAACTGTCACATTAGAAACAAACTGTGTTATTTCTTGCTGCAAAATTCCTAAATACCAGTAAACTTACACTAAACTATTCAGAATGTGTTTTCAAAAAATTGAGGTTAATACGTATTTAATTGGCACAAAATAGTAAAATACATTTATCTCAACACTGCAGAACTACATGTTTTAGCAACCATTAGGTTGTTACGTTATAGTAACATATCTTTCCTAGGGGAAAGGGAAAGCAGCAGGAGATCGGACTTAGTTGCAACAAAAATTAATTTTTTCAGCTCCAGTGGAACACCGTTTTGGATGACATGACTATTTAGTGTTGACTGGCTTAAGTGTGAAAGTTATAACATAAATTCTGACACATTTAAATGGAAAAGAGACAGCATTGTAATTAAGCTTTACAATAGTGGTGTGGTGAGGTATGAAAAAAGGAGGCTTATTCAGCACCCAAGATAAATTATTCTAAATCTGTAGTAGGTGTACGTCAAAAATGAATTCAAAGTACACCACAGAAGATTTTTCATCACTTTGAAAACCCATGACAGTGCAAATTTTACTGCTGACTGCTGTGTTCAGGAATCAGGCTGTGGAAAGGGATGCTAACAAAACTGTTTGTAACCAAAAGTCTTCAATATGCATTATCCATATGAATTCCATATGCCCAGAGTGCTGGAGAGAGAATAATTTATCTCACTACATCCTTTCTTTCATTTTGTTGTACCTCCATTTTTGTATTCTCTATCCTCATTAAGTGCATAAATCAGAGAAATAAAAACCAAATCTTAGTGTCTTTGCAAAGACTAAGATAATATTACTAACATTTTTATCAATTAAAAAGAATCAGAAAATATCTATAGAACATTTGTCAAAAAAATAATCCTGCTATAAGCCAAAAACATGCTTTCCTCTTCAATTTGCCAGTGTATAACCAGTTCTCCTGACTTTAAAGTAGCATTCAGAAATGGAAAAAATAATTTGAAACTAGCATCCTGTAATAGGATTTTTTGAATCAGCCAAATAGGAGCAGCCAAAATAATCTAGATGAGATGACTGAATAGGTAATGTCCAGCACAAAACTTTGCGTTCGATTCTATAAATATGTCATCTAAAAACATATTCCTAAAGGAAAATATCAGAAGTTACTGTCCCTAAGTAGAACATGAATGTCCAGAATATTCAAGTGTGGACACCGCATTGCAACTCATTGGGTTGGGTGCAAATTATTAACTGGATTAAGTGAGATACCTTGCAGAAATTCTAAACAGACTCATCATCTGCAAATGAAAAGCAAGAATGCAAACATTGTTCTCATGAAAACCTGAAACAAAAGGTTTCATAAGGATCAGTAAATTAAGAACTTCGTGAACTGAGGTAGCTGCTAGGAGGAGCAATGCTTTCATAAACTAGTGAAGTTATCTTCATTTTGAAAGATAACCTTCTCAGCCTGGTACATACTACACCAGAACTCATAACAGTGTGTTTGCTGACTGGTAAAATGTTTCTTTTAAATCTATTTACAAATCCAATTACCAGAAAACAATATGTGCTTATAACCAGATACGATATGCAGGAACACTTAAGTGGATTTGCGTTTAACTTATTAAATGAATAAAAAATATTAACTTCCAGCAAATTAGGAGTTCTAATTCTGCTCATATGACCATAGAAATCTCTATTCTGAACCTGCTAGAACTTCAAAACTGCAGTCTATTTCGTGGCCTGAACATACAGTCACCAACAACATGAAATAAATTCTCTCTAAACTAAACTTGCTTTCTTCATAGTCAGCCTTCTTTCTATATAATTTCACTGTGTTGGAGTCTGGTGAAGAAAGAACAAAGTCTGAGTGATCAGGTCAGGGAAAAAAGAGGTTTTGGAAAACTTCCCTGTGTTCATTTTCAGAACTGTTAATGACTTTCAGTTGCTTAATATTCTTTAAAGGAGTAAATTCTAAAGGGAATGTGGAAATAGGATAAAATAAACTGTAAATCCAAGAAATTTAAAAGTTTTATGGGAAAGAATGCAGATTTTATCTAACAAACAATGGTGCATTTCTTGTTATTTTGTGGAAAGATAAAGATGGTCTATAAAGTTCTTATAGCGCTTTCATGATAATTTTATAAAATATTCTTGATTTGAGAGAATTATCTATGGAGGTTGGCCTGGGAATACATTTTGAAAGCAAAAGGTAATATGCATGGATATCATTATGAAGCTTGGGAAGCTTTTTTGTTTCTTTCTTTGTTTAACCTTTAGAAAAAATGCACACAAAAATTATGTATAATAACTCTACTTGGCATTAGAAAATTGCTTTTAAGTATCCTCACATACA
Organism: Calidris pugnax; assembly: GCF_001431845.1. Lineage (NCBI taxonomy): Eukaryota > Metazoa > Chordata > Aves > Charadriiformes > Scolopacidae > Calidris > Calidris pugnax. Next base: position 13,243,763 of record NW_015094506.1, on the reverse strand, counting down.
AGTTAGCTTCCACTGAATCAGAAGCTGTGATGACTTTTGCTGTTAATTATGGAAGAAAAGCAGAAGACAGTTGGGTGAGGTTAGGACATCTCAACTACAAGATAGAAAAGATTTTTATTAAAAAGTCAACATAGCTCTATAATTAGGATAGTATGTTAAATGCTGCTGATAATTTGACTTAATAGAATTTAGTAATTTAAATAACCTATAAGAACTAGATACCTAACACATTAAATACGGAAATGATTCCAAATGACTATAAACTAGCAAGTACAAGGAGAGAAAATGGAGGCATAAGGAGGTGGTGCACATTAACAAATGCTTGACTTCTTGTTATCATAAAAGTGTAAAACTCTGATATCTTGTCATTAGCTGTGGAGATGTTCGGTGAAACAAAGCTACTGAAATGAATAGGTGTTTGCTCCTATCTTATCTGAATCTTATCTGACCACTGACATCAGTTTCAAAGACAAATTACCTGCTCATCCACAGTGGATAGGTCTTGAATCCCTTTGCTCTGTTAGCAAATGCAGTGGTGGTATCCTTAATGTTTGCTTATAAAATCTTTGATCCGAATGTAGAACAAACCCATGTAGGTTAGATTTTCCTAAAGTTTAAAACACTGATGTGAAGGAGAAGGAATTGCCCTTTGCAAGTACTCCTTGTGACATTAACACCCCTTCTACTCCTGTCGCAACTCAGTCATGACATACAGCCATCAACCCTATCCCCCCAGTGGGAGACAGTGAGCACACCTGTTGATTACAAGATAGTCCATCTGATCAATACTTTTAAAACCCACTAGTTATCTGAGACACAATACTAATTTGATCAGACATTTATGAATGTACCTGGAAGCTGTGAGCTGTCTAAACTTTCTGTATTGTAAATGCTCTCATATTTTTCAGAGTACTTGATGAGTTATATATATTTTCTTTATTCTATGCTTTCTTTTGAAAAATCTAAGAAGAAAAAATTGAATTATCTGACAAACCTTGCACTAGTAAAGTAAGAGTTTGATTTCCTGAGATCTCACGCTAAACAACATAGTTTCTGTGGAATCAAAGTATCAGGAGTAAAATCCTTTCTTCTGCAACTATACAAGATTTTTTTTCTAATGCTGTGAATGCTAATAGGATCTAAAATGCTTATTGAAATAAGCTGTCATGAAAGGAATCTCTGTACAGAAGCAGAAAAGGTGACTAGAGGTAAAGAATAATTTGGAGGTGAACAGAATACTATTTTATGGTTTTTCTGTCATTGCTAAAGTTTTCCTTTCTTATAGAGATAGTGAACAGTTTCCAAAAAGGATAAGGGAAATGTAAAAATCCTTTGAGATGTGTCAAATATACAAACATCAAGCTGATGGTTTTGATGGAGGTGGCAAATGATTAGGAAGTTTGGTCACAGTTTAGAAGGATTTCTTTCAGTGATTCTGTTAGATTTTATTAGATGGATCTAAGCAAGTATCAGTGTGGTAACACGAAGAGTAAAAAGTGGTCTGTTCTTATGAAAAGGTCTCTTTTTCTTAAATTAGTATAAATTCTTCATAAATACAGAGATCACTTACTTATATTTCAATAAATATAAAAATAATTATTTCATTAAAAGAAAAACATTATTGTTATTTTGAACCTATTTTTGGAAGCTCAGGGTATTATAAGATTTCTTTTTATTTTTTTTGTTTGTTTTGATTCAAATCCCAAGCTGAATAGAGAGAAAAAAACATGCTAGTCACGTGAAGCTGAAACATAATCTTTTATAAACCTTTCCTCATTTGAGGAATGATTGAAATTTATGGTAGCTTTTTTGTTTGTTTGTTTGTTTGTTTTCTCTCTCCATACAGATTGTCACCGTATTATAAATTTAGAGGGAAGAAATGGATAACAGTTGTAGTTGGGATTTGTGAACCATGAAATACAGAATTTCTTAGAATAAACTGTATTTCCAACTTCATATTAAGAAATGTTCAGGATATTATAATGATAGGGATATACTTGTAGAATGCGATTTGTGTTGAACACTAATTATACATAGTAATAGAATCATTACCAGCATGTTTAATAGTTTTTCTTTCCTGGAGGCAACTTTTAAATTATAAAAGTTTGAAAAGAATATGCTTAAAATCCATTGTTCACAATTTTTCATGGTAGAATATTTTCAGAGAAACTGGATTTCACCAATAGACATTATAAGAAAAATTTCAACTTCCTTCATTGCATTAGGAGTGCATTAAAAGTGTAGAAATTGTCAGATTTATGAACAGATTACAAACACTATTTAGGAGAACACTGGAATAATTACTATAAATGTTCTGGTGTTCTACTTAGTTTAATAGAACTATCACAAGGTTCATATTAAAAGTTACTATTAGGCTTAGAATGTATTTACTCACATTACACTCACCTTTAAAAGTGAAAAGAGTCAGACCCTCAGCTGATGCAAAATGGCAGAGCTGCATTCATTTTCAGTTACTCCTGCCACCGATTCGTGAAAGGTTTTTCTACATTTTGCACCTCACATCTTTATATCAATAGAATTTCAGAATCCAGCAGTTTTTTCAAACATCACAGTTGCCTTCTGTCTTCCTTAAAGTAAGATCTCAGATCTAAAGGGGGCTTCTCTTTGATGCTGTTCCTGGTAAAGCAGTCTCTTAGCATATAATCCAACATCCACTAAATCGATGCAAAGCCACTCAGTGATTTAGACTGGCTTTAAATGAAATTCTCACTGTAGTTGATGATGTGCATTGAAATATGTTGAGGTAAAACACAAAATCTTTTAGGAGTTAATAAACACTTTTTTTCCCAAGGAGAATATCTGTGGTTAATTTGTGATTATTGCACATACTTAGCTCAAGTGAACCAAGGACCCACAACCCTGGATAAAGACAGTTACTGCTTAGGAAAGTTTATGGTAAGGACAAAACCAAATACAATCTCCTCTAAGACCAGTTAAGTGCCCTAAAACCAAGATCATCCTTTCTGTATTACCAGGCACTGTTGCTCTAAAGCAATTCCCTTAAGATCTTAATGACCTTAGTTAGATTTATAATTAAGTTTGTCAAATACATTTTCATAAATCTAAATATCTAAAGACTTTGTTTACAGTGTAAGTGGGAGAGTTTTGGGGGGTTGCATTTCTTTTAATTTGCATCAACTCTTAAGTTATCTTTTCAAGTCATCCACAAAACATTCAACTATTTTCATACCAGTATGCCTTCATTTAAGTTTAATGTAAAACTTCATTCTTTCATTTTATTTTATGGTTTTGTTTTATGTGTTAGGATGAAAAATTCTGACTGACCAGTAATGTTAAGACAAATGATATGCAAACCAAAAGGAACCTTCTGAAGAGTAACCTTAAAAACTAGTAGTTTAGGGCAGTTTACAAGCAATTTACAATTGTAGATCAGTGCATGTCATAGTTCTGTATCAAGGTCATTAAAAACAATTGAGAGAATTTGTATTCGATGTCATCTATACCATGAACTGTATTGTCCAATAGTTCCCAAATAACCTACTTAGAGATCTTTAAAACAAGCTAAGAACCTAATGTTACAGTATTGGTAACCTTTGGAACCTAAATTAAAAGTTATGGCAACAAAATTATTCACAAGAGATGAGAAACCTACATAACTAAAACAGAAAATAAAATAGTTGTAGATAACGATATGAAGATCTAGAGAAGAAAGGTTTCCAGCAGATTATGTGATATCTGTCATGTGCAAGAAAAGACATTCTGTATGCCCCTAATTTAGGCAAAGGAGAAGAGAAGAAAAAAAAAAAAAAAAAAAAAAAAAAAAAAAAAAAAAAAAAAAAAAAAAAGGGGGGGGGGGGGGGTTTAATATTTTTCCTAGAACTTTTTTTTTTTTTTTTTTTTTTTTTTTTTTTTTTTTTTTTTTTTAAGAAAAAAAAAAAAAAAAAAAAAAAAAAAAAAAAAGAGACAAAAAATATTGAGAGCTTGAATGTAAACCTAGGTGGAAAGAAAGAACCTTAAAGCATGAAAATACCACTAGTAGCTCATTATTAGAGTGACTGACTGATTTATCTTTGTGTTCAATTATCTCCAAGTATTTTATTCTTTAGAAAACCTCTCTCTGCTTTTCTTAGCTTTATGCATGCATTTAGAGCAAAAGTATTCAATTAACATGGGAAGAAATTATTTTCTCATCCTAACGTATGTGATGTATCTTTATATGTACTAGAGATAAACATTGGCTATTAGTCAATGTACAAACTAATGATGGTTTTCAAAACAAGTAGTTGCACGATTCCATGTCCTAAGTGCATAGAAGCTGTATTTACTTCCTTGGGAAAAATCACAGAACAAAGCTTTGGTCATGGTTAAGATTTTTTTCACTTATTGCCCTGTCTGGGAGACATCAATTACTCTTTGGTTCTAAATTCTGACTCCAAAACAAATTCAACTGCCTAAAAACCCAAAACAAAACAAAACAAAATAAACTTTTGGTGAACAGAAAAAATACTGGAGGAGAGCATGCATTCATGAGCATGTCTGGGAAGAGGTTGTCCAAGTTTGTCAGGTGCATTTTAAAGTTATTTATTTTCAGCCCATTCTGGATTGGAATCTAAGAATTCTAGGATAATTTTGACTCTGTATTTACGATGTTTTAATAATCCAGTTTAAGCATTCAAAGACAATGGATTTGCCTTAAAACTCTATTTGCGTTGTACTCTATTGTCATTGCTATTACTGTTGTAGTTTATTACTCTGGATTGAACTCAGTAATTCAACAGAAGTCTTGTGCTATATCTGCCATCAACATAATTAATGAAGTAGTAAATAGTCAATATTAATCTGCAACACTATTTGTCAATGGTTTTCCTGTGGTCAGGGTATCTTGATCTATTTCAATTCATGATACTTGGCACTTTATTATATTTATTTTATTTTCTAAAATCTCAATTAGAGAGTTATAAATTCCATGGTCTTTATAATTTCTTTCAAAGAGGCTTCTTAGCTGAAGATACATGATCTCAGATAACTGTCTTGTTATTTATTTATTGCTGCTACCATTTTATTTTCACTGATAACAGGGATGTGCATCCCTCTTTCTGTAGTCAAAATGTACACATTTAACTTTTGACAAATTCATAGATGCTTCATATTTTCACTACCTGTATTTAATGTCTCCACCCTTCACAACATAGCTTTCCTGACTGTAGAAAAATATGCCTTATTATTAACATAAAGCCAATCAAGAGGTCACCAGTCCAGGGGAAATACATCTTCTCCTGTGGTGCTAAACACCTGTGTTGCATTCATTTGATAATTTTATGTTATTTTATCTATAATATAATTTTAACTTGTCTATATCTGAAAGAATTGAGATTTTTGGAATAATAAATGAAACACACGATCAAAGATGCACACGACATTTTTTTAATGATGCAATGAGTATTCAAATTTTGATGTTATGTTTCTCTTTGAAACTAGATTTCTGTGGTGCTTCTAGGTTTTTAATAAGTTTCTATATTTTACTTCCTGAAAACACGAGAACAGAACTTCTTTTATGTATGATTCTAAGTGGGGATGAAAGATACTATAACTTTGCCAAAATTCCTATTTCAGGTTAAGATAAGTAATTCTTTTGTTCAGTTGTCCAGCTAATTTTTTTCCATTGTTATTTCAGTACCTGCTTACTTCAAAAGTTCTTCTTGTAGTTTATCTACCTAAGATTTTTTAATGAAAAAAAGTTCTTCTGATTAAAACCATTGTTCTGCCATTTGACACCGTACCAAATGCCTGTTAAGTGTATAATTTTTCTTATTGATGGAGAACTTTCCATCTTAGTTGACAACATTCACTTCATTTTTACTTTATGATAGCCAGTAATAGAAAAACTTTCTTAGTAGAAAGCATGAGTGGAGAACCCAAGTTTAATATTACTATTCTCTTCATACGTCATAAATTTCACAAAGTGTTCAACCTCCCTTTGTCTAGAATTACTGTCATTGTTCTTGATCATTTGTATGTTAACACTCTCTGTACTCTGCCCTCTTTCACAATTCACTGTTTTCCAGCTTGTGAAAACTGTTTCTTGATTAAACATAACCTGATTTAGCACTGGAACTGGTGATAGAACAGGGTTTAACAGTGGCTTAGAGTAGAGTGTTTTCAATTCCAGTTTCTGGGCTCTTCATTCAAATGGCCTTAAGGTGTTTTTTGAGAGAAGTCATGTAGTTCATATGACATATTTATTCATGTCTTTTAAAGGCTAATAATTCATATAATCACACAAGGTAGCCTTTAGCCACTAAACACTAAACACTAAAGGTGTTATCTGCATTTTATAAACCAAAGCCTAGGAGTCAGTGCATCATTAACCATTTCTTGTTGCTTCATGGTGTTGACCTGTAATCTTCCCCAAATAAATATATAGAATTTTTAATGAAATTGGTATTTATGGCAACCATTTCATTAAGCGGAAAAAACCCCCAACAAAATAACATTTTTTCAGTTACATCAGAGGAAAAAGTATATAAACAAAAGTCAGACCATGCTTAAGGAATAATCTGCACTTGAGGGACTAATTTTTGATTTATTTTTTTATATCTTTAGCATATGAAATACTGATGTGTCGACATTAATGGGGATGGGAATAAATGTTAGCATACTTAAAAATGAAGAAGAGCTGGAAACTCTAAGCATTAAATCCCTTTAAAATAGTTTTGTTTGAAGTATCTCAATTTTTCCTCAGCCTAATTAAGTGAGATTAATCATTTATCATCATTGATTGTATCAACAATGCTTTCAAAATGATAGAATACCAGGACTAAAACAGCGTGGGGAACATGTATCATCATCTCACCATTCTGATTGAACATTAAAAAGTGAATAAAAGAATAGGAGAAATTAAAGTTTAGATTCTTAAGATCTGTATCCCTATACACGGGGAATTAAAGTTTCTGTTTTCTTCTTCAAGGTCACAGAACTTCTTTACATATAGAATGTATGTTGTTGCAAAATACCTTTATAATTTATACCCTTTGTGGATTAAAAACGAGCTGATAATTGAGTTAAAATGTTGACACCAGTATATTATTTTTATAACTCAGAGAATGATGTTTCGTGAGCATAACAAGATACTACATGAATTGTCTTACATGTATTGTACTGCCAAGTTCTTATCAAAACTAATGAGTAGTATCTGAGCACAACCTATCTAGTTCTTATTTATTCAACTGTGGGAGGATTATTAAGAAAAAAACCAATGGTTTGCTGTTTGCATGCTTTTCTATACACTTGAATGAGTCACAGATATAGATAAGACCAAATATTTTAAGACTATGAGACCTTTCAAAGTCAGTTGTCACCACTGTTTAGATCCTTCTCTTTTCCAGCGGTGTACAGTCAATCTTGGAGATCATGACAGAGAGAAACCCAATTCTTCCAGTACCAGTGGAGTTTGTGGTCTCATGCAAGAGGACATTATTTATTCTTAACCATTGTAGCACTGTGGTTTTTCTTTATGCTGATCTCATTAAGGGGAACACTGTGATAATGGCACCTATCTATACTGGCTCACTATTTCCAATAGCACAGATGAGAAAACTCATTGATAATATATTAAAATATATCTCAATGATCATGTGTGCACAGCAGTTTTAAAAGCCACATAAATATTTCCTTATACATCCTTTCACTAAGAAGTTAAAAAAAAACCATCATGTTTTGGAAAGCGAACTTCATGATGGTGAATATTATATTATTTACTCAAAAATTTAGTTTAGGTGGGGCTTCATATTTCAGAAAAGTCAAACTCAAAAGTAAACATTTTATTAGAAAAGTGTGACCTCTTCTGTTAAAAAGTAAGAATTTTCTACTTTTTAAGACTTGTTCAGAGCATAATTTTGCAAACAAATAGATCAAGAAATTCCTTAATACTTTTTTGTACTGTATGTGCTCTGTTTGTGTCACAGCTGCATACTGCTTTATGCCTCTGCAGGAAGCTTCATGTAGTGGCAGTGCTTGAAAGGTTAATGGCATTTACTGCATTACTAATCTATTCTTTAAACCACTGATTAGCATTGAAATTGATTCCCAGCTCCTTGTGGCTGAAACGACATTAATCTAGTCTCTGCTATTAAAAATGTTACACCTTTCTCATGTTACCAGGTGATAACACATCATTAATTTGACTGCTTCCATTGTTCTGTCCTTCGTTGGAACACCTACAAATGTAAGTAGTGAGCAAAAATTTAATCTATTCATTCAGAAAGAAAAATTGCAGTAGGTTATCATTAAGTGCATTTGTAATGTGAAGGACAACTATTTTTTGTAACTGTCAGGTATCCAAAAGTATGGATACAGGCATTAGATTGTGGTCAGACAGATACAACATTATTATAGCTATAAAACTTGCAAATGCAATCTACTGTGACAGTGTTGAAAGGCGGGTGGACAGTATCCAATTTTCAGCTACTACTGCCCTATCTCCATATGGCAATCAAATTACAAACAAACTTATAATTTAGCGTTTTACCCATCAAATCGAACCCAAATGCACAATTCCACAATGTGTAGTGCAAGAAAATGATGAACATCAAAGATCATATACTCTTCAAACACCAAGCCCAGCCTTGCCGTTACACTATTGGATTAGATGCTCCAAGAGTATGGAGTCTCTTCTGGGTTTGTAAAGTTCTGTGGCTCAGCTACCTTGTCCAGAATCCTACTTTCATTATTAAATTAAACAGATTGTAAAGTCAAAACTTATTTTAGCAGGGCGGTTTATTCCTGCTAATCCTAATAGGTATCAAAAGTAAAAAACTTACATAGAAATTACTAGAATGGCAGCTTGTGTAAGCTTTGTGTGGTTTTATGGCAGTATTTATGACACACTGAAGGTTAAAAAAAAAAAAAGATAGATGCACATATAACAGTTTGAAATTTCAAAATAAACAAAATTGCAAAAAATAATAAAAGCATCCATAAGACTTGTCTGTATGTTATAAAAAACATGAGAATTTCATAAAAGACAAAAAGAAAGTGAGCTGCAGGATCAAGGGAACTCTAAAAATCTCTAAATAACAACTGTGTTTTTAAAAAGAAGAAAAAGGCATCACAATTAAAAGTTCTGAACTGTTAAACTGAAAAAGAAAACTACTAAGAACTTTAAAAATATAGAGAGGCAGTACTGAGTGAAGTCCGTAATTTAAAAGGTTTCATACACAAATGTCATCAAAGGACAAAGAAGAAAGAAGCCCTTATGAACTACCATCCTGGAAAGGTTGTGTTCTTCAAAACAAAGGCATATAAATTTAATGCAGTCAAATATTAAAAACCTCTAAAGAAAGTACTGACTTAGCTTTAATTTTGAAGGATGAGGTAAAAATGCCCATAAGGGTATCAAGATCGTAGGTGACAATAAGGTGTGTCCAAATGCATTAGACATCATGCTGCATTTCATAAAAAGACAAATTTCCACAAGTTATGGTGAAAATATGTATGCATGGGTTGAAGAAATACATCGCAAATGGTTGAGAGACAAACAGCTAAAGATTAATCTGAGAGATGAATCTGTAAGTATCAGTATTATCTTTTTTATAGATTACAGTTTTTCTCCCATAAATATTAAGAATTAAGGTGAATGGGACAAAAGTGCTAAAGAAGCTCTGTAAAAGACACAACTATTTCTATCATTAAAGGTTAAAAATAAAGAAAAACAACACAACAGAGTTAGAGAACATGTGGCATTGTAATTTTGCATGTAGTAAAGGGATAGATAAAAAATTCCAAAGGAAAAAATCTAAATGCTTTGTAGGTGTTTATATAGAAAATTATCCTGGTGAAGAATGCATAATTAGTCATACAGGGCTGATTACCAATCTGTCAAGTCCAGTTATTTGTCTCCATCAAGAGGCTGTGCCAGCTGCATTAGAAGAACATGTGAAAAATATTCCGGAAGGTGCTTATAAAACAACTCACCTAAAGACAGTTTCCATTCATTGGAATGTCACTAATATTTAGAATTATCAGAATTAGTATTAATTCCAACTAATTTTTTTCAATATTCATTATATTGGACACTATGTATTTTTAGATACTCTGGATTATGTCTATGCATGTATATATTATTGATCCCTTTTTAAAGTCAAATTTCAAACATTATTAGGCATATATTAATAAAAGCTTTGGTCTTTAATCAATTATGTATTGTTTTCTTTTGCTAGATGTAAAACAGCTGTATTTCAGTTTAGTTGTCTTTCTCTGTTTTTTGCATAAGGTGAGATAAACATTTCCAATCTACCACTTGATGACAGAAGTGCAATTTACTGTCTACCTTTTCAAAATCATTCCCGATGGTTTCAGTCCTTTTTACAGGGTTTGGGGTTTTTGTTGTTTTTTGGGGTTAGGCTTGTTTGTGGGTTATTTTCTCAAATGTCTTTGAGTATTCAGAGCAAACATCATCAAAATTCTTCTGTTACTGTATTTCTGAAAAATTTTTCATATGAAAATAGACGGAGGGAAAAAAAAAAATTAAAATTCCATAGCCAGACCATGCTAAGCAATATTCCTCACTTGAATGGATATAAAATCTGACTCAAGTGGGAAATACTGGACTCCATTTCTAGCAAGTATTACATTAAAACAAAATCAAAAATGTACAGATATCAAAATGCTTAAAAGATCAATCATAAAAAAAAAACCCCTATATGTTAAATTCAAATTTTTGAGATGAGAAAGCTGAAAATGACCCATGTGTGAGGCAAAATAATAGTATATGGGAGAAACAGACTGCTTTAACAACCCATTTTAATGACATAGAATTGATGTTAAGTCCAGAGATAAATTTGCAGCTATAAAATAGAGCATAAAAGCCAGTATTTTAGCCATTTAGGTTTCTAATTTCTGGTAAAAGGTTTTTGAGATAGCTCTGACAAACATTTTTTATTTCTTTTCCCCCTGTCTTTCCATTTCCATGGAAGAAAGACAAACAGACAAGCAGGCAGACAGACAGACAGACAAAACGACAAAATTTCTTAGCATATGGTAGCTGAGAAGTCAGAAAGTAATGGCCTGTTTCTAAGCACATGAGGAAGAAGTGATATCTCAGGGCGCTTTTGCTGAACAGAATCCAGAGTAGCCCACACTTTGAATGAGTTGCCACAGGATATAGGTTATACTATGAAGTTTCTAGAAGTAGTCAAAAGAAAATGGGACATATTTAAACTCTCAACTCTGTCGTATTACATCCCTTTTGTGTGCTTGGAAACATACAACTGAATTTTTTGCTTGATTCATTTTGGTTTTGTTTTTTCTTTTTTTTTTTTTTTTGTTTGAAGCTGTATTTCTTCCTTTCTATTTTACTATTTATTTTGATTAAAATGGTGTAGAGATTTAAATGCTCACAGATATTATAAGAAACAATGCAATTGTCTCCACCTCATGGGATTTGAAATTTCAAGACCAGCTATTCCATATTAAAAAATAAAGAAAGAGAAGGGAAGGGAAGGGAAGGGAAGGGAAG
>NW_015094506.1:13231892-13232096 GCF_001431845.1 Calidris pugnax | reverse complement strand
TTTTTTTTTTTTTTTTTTTTTTTTTTTTTGTTGAAGCTGTATTTCTTCCTTTCTATTTTACTATTTATTTTGATTAAAATGGTGTAGAGATTTAAATGCTCACAGATATTATAAGAAACAATGCAATTGTCTCCACCTCATGGGATTTGAAATTTCAAGACCAGCTATTCCATATTAAAAAATAAAGAAAGAGAAGGGAAGGGA
>NW_015094506.1:13205112-13231882 GCF_001431845.1 Calidris pugnax | reverse complement strand
GAGGAGAGGAGAGGAGAGGAGAGGAGAGGAGAGGAGAGGAGAGAAAGAAGAAGAAACTGGAAATCTTTTCCCCAACTGGGAAGCAGCTTGCCAAAAGAGTAATGTACCTTTGTGTCAAAGGTTAATGTTATCCTGGGTTCCAGTAGGCAAAGTATTGCCAGTATGTCAAGGGAGTGGATTTTTCCCCTCTACTCAGCACTGCTGAGGCCATACATGGAGTGCTGTGTCCAGTTCTGGACTTCATCATAGAAGAGAAACACAGACATAGTGGACAGAGTCCAAAAAAGGGCTATGAAGATGGTGAAGAGAGTGGAGCATCTCTCCTATAAGAGAAGGCTGAGAGATCTGGGACTATTTAGCCTGGAGAAGAGAAGACTCAGGGGTGATCTTATCAATGAATATAAATAGTTGAAGGGGGCGTACATAGATGACAGAGCGAGGGTCTTCTTAGTAGTGTCCAGTGACATGACACAAGGCAATGGGCACAAACTGAAACACAGAATGTTCCCTCTGAACAGCAGGAAACACCTTTTTATTGTGAGGGTGACTAAGCACTGGCAGAAGTTGCCCAGCAAGATCGTGGACACTCTTTGTAGATATTAAACCAACAAATCTAGACACAGTCTTGGGCAGTCAGCTTGGTGAGTACAGTACTGTCGGGTGAGTCAAACTTTAATTGCCTTCTGGCAGGAGAGAAAATTGAAGAAAGCTTCTCACATTCCTATATTATATAAAAGGGAGACCAGCATCCCCACAAGTTTTAAAGACATTTGATACTGCAGTTACAGGGCCAGTCAATAGCAGTCTGGAAAGACTGCCAAGTTCATCCCCTTAAGAACAGCTGCAGGTGTTAAGAACAGCTGCAGGTGTTAAGAACACCCTAATACTCATAAAAAATAGATTTTAAATCATGGTCTGTATCCCTGACTAAGCTACTTGTGGGCATGTGCAGAAGCAGAATTTTCAGCACCTATGAAGGCACTAAAAGAGAGGCACAAAGAGACATAAGGAGGCATGTTTCTAAATTAAAAATCCCAGTATGGACAGACAAGTCTCTCCTTAAGCCTTTGCATAAATAAAAAAGAAAAGAAAAAAATAAGCACTGAGCATTCCACACCAGATACCAAGTGGTCAGTCATATAAGGAATGTTTATATTTCTGCCATTATTAGAATGGCTCAACAACATCTGGTACAAATTCTGATGTTGCACAAAAGCATGGTGGATGACATTTCCTCCTAAGCATTGATTGTCCTAACAGCATAAAATACAAGGTAATTCTTAATGTTGTATTAAATAACAGCAGTGTTAATACAAGTATCTTTAACAATAAAAACTAAATTGGTTAACAACTTTATAAATCAACAAAATAGTATTTCTGTAATACAAGACATGTAACTCCCTGTTTTTTCTCAACTAAATAAATAACCATACTGTGTACTGGTCTGGGTCAGAGATTTACAAAGAGTACAGCTGCTGAGAGAGAAATAAAATAGATTTTCTACCTAAGGGCTGTTTCATTATGCCAGACAACACTTTGTATTGATCCTTCTCCATTTATTTCTAATTTTGTTGTCTCTGATTGAGCTGAGCTCTAAATCTTGTGATGGCTTACACGCTGTTAGGATGCAGCATTGTTACATGAAGTGCAAGGTAGCAATGTTCTCGTTTTAAGCTCTAATTTAGTCTGATTTGCAATGAATTAGGGTTTCTAAAGTAGTGTTTCAGTACAGAGAGACTGTTTCATGTTTTCTATAATATGAGTAGAAATTTCTGTACTAAGAAGTAAGTGAAGGTTTTTATTAGTTTCACAAGGCTCTTAGGAACTGTCTAATAATTTTTTGAAAAAATTTTGACACATTCTAGCTAAACTCATTTTTTATGACAATAAGAGAAATGCTTCACACCATTTCATCATTTCAACAGGTCACAGAAAAGAGAAAAGAGTTAAGCAGCCTTTTGTTAGGCTTTTCTTGATTTAAAATATATGCTGAATTACATGAAATTGGTTTACTGCACTATTTTTGGTTCCTATTTTTGTAGATCACAACCCCATTGCCTCACAAGAAATGATTATTCAATATAAGAGCAGGAATGGACAAGCTGGTTTGTGCTCAATAGAGAGAAACCTTCTAAAGATCAAATTGCATGATAATTCTATGGAGTATTTTAACCAAGTGTCCAAAAAGTAGGATATATTATTCATTGTAAAGAAGCTGTATTTTCCCATTAATGTCACCAGTTTTGCACAGTTTCCCTTTCTCAGCAAAATACATCCCTGATCTACTTAGGCCGTATATTTGGCTATATAAATGAAAGAAAATAAATTGTGGGCATTGTTAATGTGCTATGAATTTTTAAAAGGGAAAAAAAAAAAGCTAAGGAGGGAAAAGGATGTATTAAAGCATGATCAAATAGGCATAAATAAAAAATTCAAAAAGTGGAGAAAAAAACCTGAAAGGAATTGGGAATATTTGCCTTAGAAAGAAACAAATAATACACCAAAATCGAATCACATAAAGTAAATAAACTGTGGTTTTCTGCTCTTAGAATTTAAAAAATGATATGTACCAAAAAGAACAGCAAATTCAAAGTTTATCAAAGAAAATGCTCTTTCATACAACTTGATACTTAGTCGTGGATATAATATCTACAAGTAATTTTGATGTTCAAGATAATAATTATGTTTAAAAGGTTAATGTCTTCATTAATATGAAGGGTGTGGGATTTGCTTTTGTGTGTTGGCTTGTTGTTGTTTGTTTTGTTTTCTTTTAAATTCTGCAAACAGTTCCTTATTTCAGAAAGGATACTCAAGTCTCCTTTAGTTCTCCCAGTTCTTGAGAAAGAAATACAGATACCATGTGTTGCTTTTGATATTAGTACAACAATTCATTGCATAAGTGTTGAAATGTATCACTTCTTAACACAACTCATAAAATAACAGGATTTTATTGAAATTATAAGGGTTTGTCAAAGTTTTGTCACTGTTTGTTCAATATTTCCCAAACCAGTGACCTTGATGCAATGATAGGGTCTTGTTTTCTTACATGTTTTTGCTACTGTTACAAAAAAAAAGAAAAAAAAGAGAAAAAAAATAAAGAAAAGAAATTACTCAAAAACCTGGCTTCATAAAAAGCTGCTGGCAACACAAAATATGATCATGAGTGATCATATTTCCTGGTCTTTCTTGAAATTGTTAACACCTTTGCAATTTATCTGGGAAACTGAATTTCTCAGAGGTATCATGCCAGATAACTCCACAGTTCAAGTAGATTGCTCAAGAGTTTATGCAGATTATTAATTCCACTCATCAGTAGAAACTGATCCCAGGAACTGAAACAATCTTTAGTAGATAAATATATAATCCAGTTGAATTTTCATTGGCAAAAGCAGATGGGAGTTGATAACCTTGTAACTATTTTTGACCGAAGAGTAACATTTAAATAGATACTTAGGAAGTAGAAATCTACAACAAAAACATACCGGCATTCCAGTATTCTGAAAATATTGACCTTGTGAAAATATAAATTGACACGCAGAATAATTACAGGTGCTATTTTTTTTGTTGATTATGTTTCTTCTTATGCTTTATGATGGGTCCTTCGACAGAATTGAAAGAAAATAACCTTTGTTCTGCTTAGAGAGTGAAGTAACTGTTTCAACTAATTAAAAAAAAAAAGCTAGAAGGAATTTCAAATCCTGGCTTTTCTTGCTGTGCTATGAACCAAAATAAAATCCTAACATGTTTTCTTTTATCACCATATTTTGAAATATTTATTTTTGTCTAATTTTGGTAGCTAGGTTACTTAGTTGAATACTAAGATGTGTGACATCAAGGTTCCTTTTTTTTCATCATAATTTTGAAACACATTTGGTTACACTGCACTATTCAAGTATGATGTATTCTGAAAAAATTCTAGACTGCACAGAGACACGAGGAGCCTAGGAGTGAATCCCACTCAATGTGAGGGTTGCCACTGTGGCTAGCAATCGTCATCACAAAATCACAAGCTTCTAGTGGAGTAGAAACAATAATGTAAAAGAAACTAAAGAATTACAAGAAATGTCAGCATTTTAAAGTTATATGTGAACAGCTACCCTTGGGTCAGAAGAGATTATCCTACAATTTTGCTTTGATTTGACTTAATGGAGGCACTGTCTTTCATCTCTTCCCCAGAACTAGTGAGAGTAGCTCAAAGTCTGAGCATGTCTCTTTGGGCTATATTCTGTACCTTTTAGACTCAATTCAGCTTAAGCTTTGGTTTGTATACTGACTATCAGATTTCATTCATTATGGGTTTCATAAAAGAAAAGAAGCATGTGATAGCTAAGAAAAAAAATGGCTATTTGAGAAATAGGCTGGTCAGACTATGAATTGTGGGATACCATTTAAACAAGGAACAGCAATGTGGTATCAGTAGCCAAGAAAAAAAAAAAAAGATATATACATTCTTCTTTCTGCTACATTTTCTGCTCTTGCTGTACTTCTCTTTATTACCTTTGCTGTTCTTATTTCTGTCATTTCTATACCTGCTTAATTTCCATACCTCTTTATAACTGAGGAACGGAAGCCCGTCTTTACTTTGCCATATTTTGAAATCCAAATGCTGTTCTGGCATGTGGAGATGAGGAGAGCTGGTGTTAGTAAAATATTTTGAAGGCATCAAAAAATTGTTGAGACAAGGGTGAGATTAAAATAGTACTGATCTCTTCTGGTGAAATTCATGGCTCATGACAACACTACAGAGCTGTGAACCTGTGGCTGGACATATGTTCTATAAAACAGTCTATGAACTATGAGATACTGTATTGTACCACCTGTTTTCATGTTACACTGCAGCTGTTAATGTATTTAGGTTACCTTGGGGAAGGTGAGGTATGTTAGATGACTCCTGACTTTGGATTCTGCGAAAGAGTAAAACCCGTTTTACACACAGACTGGAATCCGTACCATCATGATGTTAATAGGAATTTTGCCCTAAGTATTAGTTTTCACTTTGATACACTTCACTCCAGTATGCACCACAAGGTAGACTTGCAGCATTAATGTTTCACCTGATTACCATTAAAGTTTTCCATGATCCCACTGAAAACAACCAGGTGTTTTAAACTGTGTTTAGAATATAGCACAGGAAAGTTTTCAAAAAGCCTCAAGCTAGCCTCTGTGTATTAGTGTGTAAATGACAATGAAATCAACCATAGAGCAGGACCAGTGTAACTCTGGAGCAGACTACAAGTAATTAAACTCTTTTCCTGAATGAAGATGATGCATATAAAACACACTGACTAATTTTTTAAAATTCACTTCTCTAAATTTGGACGCCTCTAAAAGTCTTAGACATGAAAGACAAATACCAATTTCTTCTTTGCATATGTTACCTAGAATGTACAGTCCTAATTTTCTCTGGTCAGGGTTGAAAATGGAAAGAAATTGTCAAAATCTTCCCTCCTAATAAAGAAGCTAAAATGTAGAGGTGATTTATGATCTACTTCTGCATATGTAAATGTAGAAAGGAGATTTCTGAGACCATGCAGTTTTTCTATCTAGGAAATAGAGTATCACAAAAATAATGCTCAAAATTTACACTGCAAAAGTTTACTCAGTATTAATGAGCCAACTTTCAAAGAGTGGGGGGTCATTAAACAACTGGAATAATTTACCAAGGAATGCAATGAATTCTCTGTTATAGCAAGGCTTGAGGGACATGAAATATCGTTTGAAAGAACATGTTCATTTTCTGCAAGGAATATAAACTTTATTAATTTTTTCTTCAACTGGAATTCCCTGTCACATTATGCAATAGGTCTAAACAAAATGAAAGCTCTGTTTTATTTCTAAATCTGGGAAAGATGCCACAAATAAAATTAATATGCCAATAAACTCCTACATTCCTTAAAAATTTACATTCCAGTAAATTCTGTGTATGTAATGTAACTACACTATTTATGCACAAAACTCAGATAGACTTGAAATCCATCCTTTCAGGGATACTAACAGCAGCATCCTAACTACACATTCTTTGGTCAAATACGCATCCATTTTTTACTTTTTGTTGTGTAGCAAGTTATAGTATTAAGTAGTCACATTCTTCATTTTCTTTGACTCATTTATTAGAGGAAAAAAATCCTGATGCCCCATAGAAGAGTTTTTCTTCATGTAAGAAAACTCATGTAGTTCCAGAAAACTTCACTTCTATTCAACAGTCTGAAATTTTACTGTTTTGATTATCAATGAATCCTAAACTATTTTTTCTTTGTTATGTTCCCTATAGTTTTCAGCTATATTTATTGGAAAATTTTAAGAAGCTTTAATTCTTTTCCACTTCTCATGAGCATAAAGAGATAAATAAAATAGAAAAGAAAAGAAAAGAAAAGAAAAGAAAAGAAAAGAAAAGAAAAGAAAAGAAAAGAAAAGAAAAGAAAAGAAAAGAAAAGAAAAGAAAAGAAAAGAAAAGAAAATAATTTAAATATGTGACATTTGAAACTGCTTATCTGTGTGAAAGGAACAATTCTGAAGAAAATTTCACTAGTCATTTTTTTCCTCATTGGTACCTCATTGAGAAATTGAGAAGTCAAAAACCATTTAGTCAAAAAGAGCTGAAGTTATGGAATTTGATGAGTAACTGTGACCTGTGTTCACATACCTTGACCATGCCATTTTTATCTAGTGTATAAAAAGATATCTAAACTTGCTGCATTCCTCCAAGTACAAATAAAAGCTGATCTAAGAACATAAGATAATTTAAAGAGTATAAACCCAAGGAAAGAAGGGGGTTGCTTTCATGTTTTAGGAAATGAAAATAACCATGTTATCTGTGATGAGACAATATTCTTACTAGGCCACATTCAGGTACTCTTGAACAAAATGTCATATTCATCATTTCTGCATTTACTTACACATGCAAGCTGCCTTTTAAAGAGTAATAAATGAGCTATTTGACCAATATAAATCCACATACTTTCAGTGGCATCCATGAAAGAATATGACTAATGTAATAGAAATTTCAGCACTTAGTATTGGCAAGAAGAAGATGCTCACTTCATGGAGAAATAATATTCATGCAGCTGGAATTTATGAGGGATTTAATTCTAAATCCAAGCAAGTTTTCTAACATTAAGCTTTTCTCACAAGACTACGAACAAAACTCCAGGAGTATTGAATCACAGAATCACACAGAATTACAGAATTATATGGGGTTTGAAGGGACGTCTGGAGACCTTCTACTCTAACCCCCTTGCCAAAGCAGGTCCACCTAGAGCAGGTTGCACAGGAACATGTCCAGGTGGGTTTTGAATGTCTCCAGAGACAGAGACCCCACCACCTCTCTGGGCAACCTGTTCCAGTGCTCTGCCACCCTCAAAATGAAGATGTTCCTCCTCATGTTTAGATAGAACTTCTTATGTTCCAGTTTGTGCCCATTACCTCTAGTCCTGTCCCTGGGCACCACAGAAAAAAGACTGGCCCCATCCTCTTGACACCCACCCTTTAAGTTTTTATAGGCGCTCATGAGATCCCCCTTAGTCTTCTCCAGACTAAAAAGACCCAAGTCCTTCAGTCTTTCCTCATAAGAGAGATGTTCTATTTCCCCTAGAAATAGATAAAACTAGAAATAACTGGTTTTATTAAAATAAAATAAATAATATTTCTCGTGGTTTATTTTGTACCCCATCTTTCATAGTGCATTTTTGGTGTTTGTTTCATAATTTTTGTTTGTTTTTCTTCTATAAGGATATTTCTATGCCCTGCATCAGTAACATGCTCAGTAATATCACTAGAATCTGCGTCACACTATAAATAAGGTGAATGCTTTTTAAAGAATTTCGAATGGCTGTATGGATTTAGGCATGTAGGAGGTATTAGGCATTGCATAACCTTCTGTAGTCAAGAGGGACAAACTAACTCCAGTGCCAAACTTTGTATATGTGGGTTTCATTCTAGAGGTACTTTTATAATACTATTTATTTATTCCACCACTTATTGAATAAAAGAGGAAAAAGTGTTCTTGATGAGAATTTAACAAATATTTATAAGAAATATTGAAATTATGAATTATATCTCAATTGCACAGTGATAGAGCGCTTCTAAAATCTATAAATACATTCATTGTTACCTCCCAGGTTTTTTCAATTGTAAGTGTAAATTTTATAGCTTTCTCAAATATGTGTGCATGGAAGCTGCTGTTAAGTCATGACACTGAAGAAAATGACCACTTAGAGATCTGTAAACAGCCCATAATGGTTTTGTGCAGGGGATAGTACATTTTAGATTTTTTCTTATAAAAGTTCCAAATTATTACTGTCTTTATCTTTTAGCTTATATATATATTAAAAGATAACCACAAAGAAAAGCACATATATATCTATGTATGTATTTGAAATCTGTCCTGGAAGAAGTGTATATCACTCAGAGCATACACACATATTGAAAGCTTTCCTCCTTGTACAGACACTATAAAGCAAAAGAGAAACACCATTCAATGTTATCTTCAGGGACTGTTATCTATTTAAGGCTGCCTAACGTAGAAAAATTCCTGAGTAAGCATGGCAAAATATACTGGTTTTAATCTACAAGACATCTTTAAAGCTATATAAAATGATTATTGCTTTTATGAGCTTCTTTTAATATTGTATCAATATTGATCTTATCATGCAGTTATAGAAGATTTGCCAACCCTATTTTCCTGGGGATGGAATGGAATTGCTTCAGAATTACATATAAGTTCTTTAAAAATTATTTCACCAGGACTGAGTATGCCAGAATGAACCATGCATTCAGATTTTTTTTTAGCTCATGTCCTCCAAATATAGTCACAAAGAAAATCTAATTTATTTTCTGAAAGTATAAAGTAAGGACTAGGGTCAATAAAATTGCTTTCCAACATAGTCACAAGCACTGGATAAAAACAGGCAAAAGGATTTGAATGATTTTATTTGCATTTAATTAACATTTGGCAGCCTAACTAACTCTCTGAAGGCTAGTACATGGATAATGCTAAATCTCAATTTCCAGAATGGGAAACCCATTCGGCTGAAGGTGATTTTCTATCTTTAAGAAAAACGTCCAAGGCTATGACATACAGTTGAAATGCACTCAAATCTTCATCTTCTTTGAGATAATCTGCCCTCCTTCTCTGATCTGTCATCAAAAATTATTATCCTGCTGCTGGATTATAACATGCTAGAATAGTATCCCACACAGCCATGGGCTGGAGTGCACATCCTGGGTGAATAAGAAAAAAATATTTTATGGTATTGGTAAAAGCAAAAAATAGAGGAAAAAATCTAAAAGTAAAATAGTTTTTGGGTTGTGATGATTTGTGTTTTCCAGAGCTTTGCTGGAAGACTAAAGAAGCTCAGATATATCAGCCTGATAAAGAGAAAAATGAGAGTGAACATATCTGAAGAAGAAACATGCCTTCAAAATTTTACACCTTTGGGAGTAAATAATTTCAGTGCCTCACGACCATACAGAGTGTTTTATGGACTTGTCTAGAATTAGGTGGCATCCCCCACAGCTCTAGCTTAAGAAAACCCTCTGTGTATGTGACACACCCGTATTCATATAAACACGTAGAGCTCAGCAAGAATCTAACAAAGATGACCATTATATTCTAACATCAGATAATGTTTGTATCTCACTGAAATAATGGAATGCTTGAGAAGTAGTAAACAGAATTATAATAATACATTTCTATACAAATAAATGAAATGTTCATGAGATGTTCATGTTGTTCTTTTGAAATTGGGAAAACATTATTTTGTACTGTAAGGTACTCATCTTAAGTAAGTAAAAGAAGAAACCAAAATTAATCATGGAGCTTTTTTGAAATTAATTCAGTTTACTTTCTTTTTCCCAAAAAAACCAAGTTTACTTTTTCTTATTTATTTTAAATGATTATGAAGAGTTTGGCAAGTTTCATTTTAAAATAAATCTATGCATAATTTCTACAATGCATTTTACTAGATATCAAATATACAGTAATTGTGATCATGAAAATGCCAGACTTCTCAGATAAATTTTGATTACTGTCATAGCACAAGGAGAGTTTTTTCCTCTTGCAGATGCTAATTGCCATGTGCATTCCAGCAGAAGTGAATCTCACATGCTTTACTCAGAATAACTTTGACCCATTCTTTGCTTGCCTTTGACACTATCACCTACTATATTAAGTGATGAAATATTCTGTCATTCTACTAAATTTTCAAGTATGTACTATATTTATATCTTAAGGTGATTTTTAACTCATGTTATCAGTTCAATGCACTGGTCCATCTTCTGACGGACTAATTTCAAGACAATGCAGTCATTTCTTTTTTTAGTGTAGACAGTCAGACTTTTAAACTACTGAGAGAAATTGCCTCCAAAAAGCTGGTGGCATTTTAGTGAATTCCATTATTAAATGCAAAAACTTATTAAGGAATTTAAGATTGCTAAGTAAAAGAATTCAAGCTAGGAAATTATTAAATTTATTTGTGCTACTTAATACATTTAGATCCTTTGTGCATACACATTTAAAGACAAACTGTGAGTATACAATCTGTTAATTGAACTGGCTTTTTTTCTTTTGGCTGTAAGTACAGAACATTTATAGGACTGGTTAGGAGCTACGAGCTCATATGCTTAGCTCCACTGAAATCAACAAAAATCTAAAACTTTATTCTTATATTAGTAGCTGAAATAACATAAAATGTCTTTAAACTTAGGCTTCGTTCCCTAATTATAACTTGAATTTTCCATGAAGAAGTGAAAAAGTCTTATGTGAAATAAACAAATGTGGTAAAGCTATCTGAGAGTTCAACAAAAATATCTAGGTTTACCAACAGAATAAACACCTGATTGCTGAAGTTCCAGTTGCAAGATTCACTATGAACAAATAATACTAAAGTACTGAAAAGTCAAAAAAAAGAAAAAAGATTATTTATGCAGTATTAAAAAACAACTCCGTGTTTTCTGCAAGTGAAAAATTATTCAAAACATTTTTCATTATATATGTATTTTTTTCTATCTTCTTCAGATTTCTTAAAAGTGTGAAAAAGCAGACCGAACATTGGACTCAACAAAGACACATTTGTGAAAATCAACTTGCAAATGGTACCTAGCTGAAGGAGGAACGTGTTCTAGGAAAGGACTACACTTTGCAATTCTTTATTATTACTCAGGAATTAGGCAGTTTATTTTGTTGGGGAGCCTATCAGGGGACGTTTTCATTTGTACTGAACAACCCTGCATAAAATCAAATAACAGAAACTTAGAAAATCAAAACAGAAACAGCACTGCTGTGCTGAAGTGCAGACAGAAGGTACAAGCCAGTACAGTTCATTCTCTGAGTCACAAGTCTGAGCAGGTGAGATATGGAAGATTGTGTAGCTAGAGGTCTGTTAGAAATCTGAATTTTACAAACTGTTCTCAATCTGATCAAAAGATTATTTTTTTTCCTTTAGAAAAATCCACATTTATTATTCTTCCATTTCTCTTTGTTTCATTGCAAAACTGCTATAATAACCTTGTATTGCCCATCTGTCTCATTTTCTGCTATTTGTTTTAAACATATTCTAGAAGTTGCGTCCATCTATTTCCCCGCAATACATTTTGCTTGTGAGAGAATCAAGGACATTAAAGGAAGAATCAAGAAGCTTGAGAAATGAATTCTTCGGAAAGTTTTCTGTTTAGGAGCAGAGTGAAGAATCCTTTCAAGCATATGTAAACACCCCAAAAGATGAGGGGACCTGGAAGGTAATCCTCTATGCAGTCTCCAAATCTCAGCTCTCTTGCATGGTTAGGATTAATGAAAAGGAGTTTGAACAGCAGGATTTGCCTGGCATAATTCATCTGGGATTTTTTTTGATCAACGATGAAAACTTGTGTATGTGTGCATGAAAGCATTCTGGAACTGCCTATGAAGTACTATTTGACTGCTAAGCCTTCAAAGAATACTTTTCAAATATTGATCTTCCACTTCTTTGAACGTGCAGTAAATGTGATTCCAAATTAAAGTCTCAGAATCTTTAAAATATTAAAGAGTGGATCCTTTTTTCCATCCACAAAGTTTTAAAGAAAAATGACAAAAAATTGTCACATACTGCCCTTTTAGAAAATGAAAACATCTGAAGACCTTGCTGCTTTAATTTTTTCCTATATCAGTTATAGTTCAGCAGTTAACTATTGTTCTGTAGAGATAGGAACCAAGACACAGGCAATCCAGTGTTAACCATCTCTCAAAACTTAGGCCTTACAAAATTTGGATTTCTCATCTGACTAGCACACTAAGTCTACTTACATGGACAGTTTATATTACAGACTTGAAGAAGTGCTGCCCATCTGTAGACATCACGTTCACAAGCAGCAGAACCAATAACCCCTTATTTTGTCTAAATCTATAGTCTTCTATGATTAACCACTACCTGGATTTTTTTTAAAGATATATCTATGGATCTTATTATTCAGTGGGGACCAAAAAAAGCAAAATGACTTTTATGAATTAGCAGGAAAGCGACAAAGAACAACATTAAATCATTGTATCTATAGTTTACCCACATCTGAAATATAGCATGGGGTTCTTGCACCTTTAGTTCAAAAACACTAAAATAGCACTTGAAAAGGCCCAGACACCATCAATGAAGATGATGAAATCTGTGGAATTGCTTCTGCAGAAAGAAGAAGGATTCTTCAGATTGACAAACAATTCAACATGCATTTGTGTTTTTATGCATTTTCGTCAGTTTTGATTCATGATCAAGAAATACTTTTCTCAAATCTGTCCTGCTAATCTGATAAACTTTATTCATGAAGACACATAAAAAAGTACAAAAAAATAACTATCTGAAGTTTAATCTCTGCTGAAACCTGTGACAAGGTACTTTGTGGTCTCATTGGTGTTCACCTATGTGTTCACTCCAGTCACTGTTTATAAGTAAAAGCTTATTTTTTGCTCTGCAGAGAATTTTCATTTATGAGCCTATGATTAAGAAAACACTGCCAGTTGGGTGTTTTTGTTTCTTCAATTTTCCATTCTTTTTCCTGAAATTTATGTATTAGAAGATTAAAACAGAAGTGACATGAGAAGGTTGTTTGAATGTCTCAGCATATATGTCTTCATGATGTTTCAAGTTAAAGTGTATTGTAATGGATTGATTGATGGATTGATTGCTGGATTGATTGATTTATTAAAATGAACTGGACACAGAGCAGAGAAAAGCCAAATAAAAGTGCTGGAAAGTTTAACCATGTTTAACTTGTTCTGTACCACAAACAAGCTTATTTCAGGATAAAAAATGAAGAAAATCTTAGAAAAAAACTCTGTTTTTTCAAAATGTAAGTCTAGGCCTTATTGTCATAATTTGTGTTTTTGCTTATTTTTATCATTCAAGTTACAGTGACAATATCATATGCAATTTTTTGACCCCATTTGTTGAGGCATTATAGTGATAACTAGACACATTTTTTTCTTTAACCAGGATTTACCAAAATTAAAAAAACTACAAATCCAAATAATCCCCAGAAGTAAATCAGCTGGCAACATGAGCAGGAAAAGAAGGGAAGAGATCTTCTGTTGCATTTATTTTAAAGTTCATAACTTGTTTTTCAAAATGTACTGTAGTCTGACAAGATTAAGACTTGAACTAGCATTCAGTTTTACATAAGCACTACCTCTAGAGGGAGAGTAAAAACTGTAATTCTTCCTATGCAGGGTTAAATCATTAGTCAACTAACTCTCTCCTAGGGACATTCTAGAAACATATATACATACATAAAAACATACATAAGATTTACTCATCTTTCAGAATTTTAACTTAAAATTCCTATTCCGTGTAAAACATAGTATATTAAAATCAGTTTGCACAGTTTTAAGTTTTATGGTTGTTGGGATTTTTTTCCCTTTTTAAACATACCTTAAATTAAAACTGAGCTTGCCATTAAAATAGAGGATAGGACAAAACATGAATTTATCACAAAGACTAAATAGAGTTTAAGAGAAAAAAATAATGTTCTGACTTTGCATATTCTCTGGATTATTTAACACTCATGAAATAAAACAAAGTTGGAATAAGAAATAACTGAGACCAAACTATGTATTCCCTCTTTGCAGGTTGCCACTCTTTGCTAGGGTGAGTAATAACTTCTAAGTGTTAATAAATTGAAAAGGAGCTTTTATTCCTCAGTGACTAATGGAAACAAGTGTTGGCTGGGACATTAAATGAAAGGCCTTACCAGATCCTTTGATTTATCATTCATTAAAGAAACATACTTCTTCTTTGTTATTCTTCTGACACAAACTGCTGAGAAGTGATTTAAATTAGTCTGGGTTAGAATCTTCAAAATGCAATTCAATCTGTAATGGGTAATGAAATGGCTCCTTTATTAAGCTTATATCTAGCTTCTTAACTATTGGGGTGTCCAAGCCCATTCAGACAAAGCATAACCAACAAAATTTATTTTCTCCCCAAGTTTTCAAAATGAAATGAATACCATTTTCTCCACTGCAGAGTTGTTTGTGAGAGAAATGTAAATAATCTGTGTACACAGGACATCAGTAAACCAGCCAGTAAGGCATTCAACACACTGCATATCACTCAGCTGATCATATATTTTCCTAATTCTTTGAGTAACAGATTAATCATCAAAGCTAGCAAGTCATGGTACTCAAGAAAATTACTTGAGCCCCGAAGTTATTTTTAGGGCCCTGAGCAGACCATCGGACTCTACAACATTTACCCATCTGGGCTCTGGCTGCCTGGGCTCAGGCCTGCTATGGTGGAGCTGAGTCACTGTGAATCAGACTGCTAGGAGAAGATCTCTGTGTGGAAGCTGAGCTGGGGACCTTTGTCCTATGCCTTGAAGCCTTCTCAAGCACGTTCCCTTGGTCCTTGCCTGAATTGTGTTGTAGACATGCATATGCCCAGTCTTATACTTGTCCTGGCCTATGTGAATTGACTTGACTGTGAACCTATGAACATGCGTTGTGACTGTGGCTTTGTTTGGGTAGCACGGGGCTGTGGCTGACCCTGGCTGTTACCACCAGACCTGCTCTGGTTTTCCTCTGTTTTTCCTTCCACCCTCTGCTCCTGGCTCAATGTCCCTCACAGGGCAGCATGCTGTTGCATTACTATATGAAAAACTGTAACTGTATTTCCTTTCACAGATGAGAGGCTGCAATTGTTGAGAATGTTTTGGGTCAGCAGTGACGGAAGAATCAGTAATTTACTCAAACCTCCCAATACTTGCGAGGTCATGACTGGGAAGAGAGGGCCAAACTAGTTACTGAAGTGCAATGCAGAGGGAAGACAAAATCGTTGCAAATTGAAACAGATGTTCTGTCAGGGTAATAGGAAAAAGTATTTCCTAGATTGCTTCAAGAGGTTGTGTAGTCTCCATCTTTGGAGTTTGTAAAGATCCTACAGGGCAAAGATCTGAACAAAATGGTCTGATATCAGAGTTGACCCAGATTTGAAGCAGGAGGCTGGACTAGAGACTACCTGAAGTCCTGTTCAATCTCAGTTATCTCATGTCTCTATCTGAGAGATATCTGTCTGTCTCAAGAAGGGAGATTATCATTTTTGAAGGAGATATTTATTTATTTACTTCTGTCCCCCTGAAAGTCTAAGATGGTCATCTGTACTTTTTCAATAGTTCATGGAGATAATAGCTGAGAAGAATTCCTCTTTGCAGATGCTTAGTGCTTATAGTGAAGGTTCTGATGATCCCTGTAGCAGTAAGATCCCTACAACCACTATTGGAAAATTATGAACTTATGACATGGCCCACAACTAAGACAACATACAAATTCCTGCTGGTAGAGTTACTGTTAAAAGGAAGTGTTGGTGATTCCCTTCATTTAACCCTAGACTAAAGAGGAGATTGATGACACCAAGTCATGCTGAAGAATCCGTGTACTTGAAAAAAATGCACTGTACTGACTTTTTTTTTTTTACTTGACTGAATTCCTTGAAATCACTTGATCCAGAAAACAAAGAGTACCGGATATGTTCTATTATGTGTATGAAAATAAATTAAAGGGACATTAAAATATGTAGTTAGTTACTCAGGCACCCCCTCATCAAAACTTAACCCAAGTATTTTGCAAATATTAACAAAATTTTCCCCAAAAAATAGACAAATAATAAATTTTTTATTAACAATACTTTGGATAAGTAGAGAAGGTATAAGATTACAACAATACAGTATAAACACTAATTCAGATTTTCAGAGCTTCTGCCTCAATGAAATCTCACTAAAGTTATTTCTCAATTTCTCTACCAAATAGAAATATTCCCTGAAACAGAACATTAATTCCCAGCAGTTTATGGGTTAGTAGCCGCTCTATGAATTCACACAACGGGTAGGTGGTTTTTTTGAATTGCTAATTAACTGGTTTCCTGCAGGACATACAGGAAATCTGTGCCAAAGCTACCTGTTTCCATCAAGTCAGGGAATCATGGACTTTGCCTCCTTCCCTCCCTTCACCAGAGGGAGAAGGGAGGGAACGTGGCTCTGAGTATACTGCTGTTTTCCTCCTTGCCTTACTATGGCCACCTTTGCCTCACCTGCTCCTCTACCAACAGCTCTGCCTTCTCCCCTACACTCTCTCTTTTGCATCTTTATGGTCAGTCTAATATTTCTCTTGTCTCTTCTAGAATAGCCAACGATGAAGAGGAATGGAGGAAAGGGTAATTTTTATGCTTGAAAATGTCAAAGGTTACTACCAATCACTTCTTTGCTCTACAAATATAGGTAGAAATGGTTGAAAGTCTGTGGGTGGCTAATCAGATGCCTGATGTTTTGGTCAGTCAACATAATAATTTCCAGAGCAGTCACTGAAATTTTGAAAATAATCAGAAGCCCAAATTAAAAATATGTTACAAACCACCCGCACATTTTAGCTGAAAACCTTGCTTCATTCAAGCAGTCATATGCAAACATGCATGTGGACTTATTTTGAAAAAACATTTACTGGTGTTCCAAAATTTCTATGCCAAGTATTTGTGAAAAGTTTATAAGTAAGCAGAAATACTTATTTTTTAAATTTCATTACATGAGAGTGGAAGCTCAATTATGTAAGTAACAAAAATATTAAAAGCATATTAAAGAACATATTTTTTTAGTGTCTTTCTGAAAATTTCAGAATCCATATCCTTCCATGAAGGAAATTTTATAAAATTCCTCTCCATAAAAGAGGAATATCGTGAGAAATACATACAGAGAAAATATCACGAACATAATAAAAATGTTCTCTTTATTTTAAAACCAGGGGACTTCATGCTAAATATTCTGACTTTCTCCTGACGGATACATTGCAAGAAACTTAAACCAGGTCAGGTTCAATTCATTTACTCTGTCAGATAAGGTACTTCAGTGTTTTCTAGGAGAAGGCCTGGCTGGAGATAACTGAAGTTATGCCTATTCAAATGGTGAACTACTATATGTATTATTTTTTTTTATTATTAAGTCATTTATGTCCAGTTTTCTGAGATAATAATTGAGCAAATAGCTATTATAACCATTTAAATGAGATTTGATAGTACAAGTAAGCATGACATTGTATCTTCATTAAAAATGTAGTCTCTTCCTACAACAAAACACAATTAAATCATCAGACCAGTTAATATTTTGCCAGTGAGTTGGAGCTTCAGTCCTACTGTTTTCAATTATTATATGAGTCCAATGACACTCAAACTGATTGTTGTAGATACAGACAAAGAATGTATTCCTCAACTCTGTGCAAGTAGACATACCCTAAGGAAAAATACAGTCTGTGGAGATGTACAATTCATTTATCCACCTAATACAATATTTATAAACAAGCCCCTAAACCAATATTCAACCTAACAATAAATGTAGGGTTCACTTAGCGAGGGTTGTACTCCTTTAGTTAATACAGAGCTAAGAACCTTCACAGTTTAGGTAAAAAAATCAAGGAAGTTAAAATTCAAAGTGAGTCTATTCTAAGACTCAAGCAACTCTTTTTTATTTTTTTGTTCTATCCATGTGACTTTTCAAGATCTGAATTTTGCTTTTTTCCTAATATTGAAGTCAGCGAGATGACTCAAGGAAAATTTTTCAACAGCTACTTCTGTAAGAAGAGACATTGAATCAGTTCAATCTCTTATGAAATTATTTAACATAAAACCAACAAAGTCCCAGAGAAAAAACTCCCTGAACTTTCAGAAGTTTTGCTACTGAAAAATTATTTATGATGAATTAACTCTTGTCAGAAACTCTCCCAGCCTTACAAAGTACTATAACTGAATAAGTGGATCTAGACAAATATGTCGGTTAAACTTCTTAATTTGGTTCTATGAAAACAGTTAATTGACTTCCTAAATTAAATCGATAAACAATTAAGATCCTTTTGAGTGATGTACCCAACAAGAAATCTATACCTATTCACAGCAATATGGAAATCAATTAGAGTTCCATTATTTGGCTATTTGGTCTTCCTGAATTTAGTTCATATGCAGATTCAAATCTTAAACTGATATTCCCAAACAAAGATGAGAGAATTTTAAAACATCCCAAAGAGCTTCAAACAGTAATGTGAAGAACTTTGTTTTCTAAAATGATTTAAAATTGATACTTAAGAGAAGGAAGAAAGGTAAGTTCCCTCTCTGAGGGAGGTAGGTATATTCATATCATTATCCAGGTACACAAACGCTAGCAGTTCTCAGGCAAATCTGTCAAATGGTCCCTAGAATAGTTTCTTGCTTGAACAGTCTGGCAGACCAAAAAAGCAAGTTCTGTGACCTTACTGCAGCTTCTGCACTGAGGATAACTCCTGCTGAATAGGGGTGAAAATTATCAGGATACAAAAATGTAGAGCATAGGTATCTGATCTCATTTTATCATTATGGTACAAGTAGTGAATCGTATGAAGATTACACTTTGATTTTAATTTAAATGGATTTTACTGGTAAATTGGATTTTGTCATGCTTCATAAGAATATATTTCATGAAGCGAGCTGAATTGCCTATCTTTACAAATTGATATGGATCAGAAGAGAAACTTCATTTCATGCAACCTTTGAAATACCCATACAGAAATGTAAAATTTACTTTTGCAAGTCATCTGTGGCTCTAATGCATTAAGAATTATTTTTATCTAACCAGATGCAAATGTTTGCTTTTTATTTATCGTATTTTCAGTTCTTTTATTTTCATCTCTAATATCAAACAGTACTTAAAATATAATCTCTTTACATTTCTAAAAATTTTTCTATTAATTTTTTAATTCCACTATTCATTTCCATTTAATTCCACTATTCCACTATTCATTCTACATACACCTCGATTTCCTGCCTTATTCCTATGCCTCATTCAAGCTAATCTTTTTTGAAGTAATTTTAGATAATTCTTCAGTCATAAGATACTGAGTATGAACTTTATGCAAAATAATTCTGTTTTTTAGCAGCTTCAATGAAAGAGAATATGATTGCTTCATTCTATACTTCTCATAAGATTCTGCATGTGGTTTTCTGCATTGCTTGACTCAAGCCATAAAACTTAGAGGGCGAGTAGGCATATTCTAAAGTTATACAGTCACTTAAGTCTATTAGCTACAATATGAATTAATGCTTTCTTGAAGAAGAAAGTATTAAACTCTGTATACACAAATACCCAATATTCCTTATATCCAGTAAATAATTAAAAGCATTTTAGTTATTATAGAACTAAACTGGCAAAAAACCCAAAACATTTTCTTGCTGTACTTAGATAATAATATATAAAGAATTCACTCTTGCTTCAATTTTTTTCTTATGATCTAGGAAGGAATCTTAGTATCCTTATAGTATTAATATAATTTAGTACATTTTAATCTTTTATACTATATTTAGTCAGTATATTAACATTTAATGGTATTAACAGTACAGTAACATATCTACTTGTAAATCATCTACTAACAAAAATATCATAATGCTTCCACATGTTAGTCTAAAACTATACATCCAGAAAGTATCAATCAAAATTATGCTTCAAAAAGCCTAAACTGCAACATTTTCAAGTATACTTTGAAAAACATACAAAACCACAAAGAAAACACCTATTATTAATAGTTACTCCTATTTCTAAGAAGAAAATGACTCAAAACTATTTCACATACTAAAATTATTATCTTTTATACATTAAATGATGTATCATAACATAGCTTCAGTGTCAGCTTGTCTCTAAATATTGCATCCTGTAATATGTTGTAATAAGGCATCTGCAAGGAGCAGCAAGAGGCTGATGAAGGTAAGGTTAGTTCCATGCTGAGACCAGATCTCACTCTCATTAAAGATCACAGATGGAGCCAGGGTAGAGCTTGGGGTGTGTTCTGGGTTTGGTGATCCATAAGGCTTTCAAGTTCAGGGAGACTGTGTGGAGGTAATTGTGAAAGCTATGTCTGTCTGTGTAGTTTTACCTACGTGTTTTTTCAACATGTTTTTCTGTAATAGATAACGACGTTTTTGCTGTATTCACATATTTGAATCCAAAATTCCTTTTTCTCCTCCTCCACACCAGATAACCAAAGCTTTTCAGAAAGGTCAAATTGTGCAAAGCGGTCAAACATATAATAAATTTTTGCTCATAAATTTAAGGTGCATTTGCCTGCATTAATAAGTGTCTTGTAACATTTTTATGAAATAAAGGCAGTGTAGCTAAAGTGAAGGAATTTTAATAAAATATCAGTCAGTTTTGTCTTAGTATTATATCTGTTTCCAAGGAGATTAAAGGTAGAGAAGAGAAGGTAATATTTACCTTAAGTATAAAAATGAAAATGTATTCTTCTTCCCGAGACCACACAGAGCTATGTTTGTGGTCAACAAAAATATTGTGTGCTGTTGCCTAGCAACCCTCATGTGAGGAAAATTATATTCCTGAGCACAGTTTACACTGTAATATAAGATTCTAGGATACCTATAAAATGTTGAAAGCTACAGTGTTGATTCTATAAACTGAACTCAGCATCCTATAAAACACAGTCTGCCAGTTTAGAGTCATACTATGATTTTTAATTGTTTACTGAATAAAAACCCAAGCTATGAAAATACTAAAGAATGTGGGGAAAAAAAATATGCTTCAAATGCAAAGAATCACATCATTAAACACTAGAGAAAACACACTTAAATCCATCATCAACATTAAGTTCTTCTTAATTCCAAAAATTATGCTGTGGTGATTGAATTTTTTTTTAAATTAATGACAAATACTGCTACCTTAAAGAGAGACCTTATTTTATTAAAATATAAGAAGTACATCAGTGTCTAGAAAAAAACATATGGATATATCTCAGTAATATTAATTTTATTTATTGGAAGAACTGGACATCGTACCCAGCTTCATACATTCACAAGACAGCTCCATTATGCTCACTCTGTACCAAGGCTTGTTTTCATTATATTTTATTTTATTTCAGATAAAAATAATTAGAATTGAAATCTTGCATATTTTGTAGGATCAGATAAAAAAAAGCTAAATGAGGTATTTTGTTATAGAAACTGGCACAGAATTTGGCTTTGTCCTCAAGTATAATCAACATATAGAAACCGCTTAAACAATTTTAACACTGCAATAAACATCCCATTCAATACAAAGCAACAATATTGAAGCAGCCCCTTCTGTTCATCATGTTATTCCATTACAATTAAGAAAAAATATCACTAACAAAACACTTACTCTGTTGCTAAAAGTGATGTTAATTGGAGCTTAAAATAAATCTGTAAATTACTTACTGTAGTGCTTTCTGTGGGAGAACATTTTGAATTGTAACGGCCCTGTGCATGAGAAGCCATTAATTAATAATAATAATTCTGAAAAATGCTATGAATTATCTTTTTTTTAATATGTAATAGGCTTGTGCAACATTTATTGTGGTCCTATTACAATGGAGATATTTGGATAAATATTTCAAGTCTACCTGACTAAACTTTGATAAGTTTGATAAGTTATATATGCAATGTTAGATGAAATTTGTTCTGGATCACTTTGTCTTCTTTTTATACAGCTTGAATAAGACAAGAAATGTGGCTTCAAACTTAATAGATGGATTTATGTAGTAATAACAGCAAGACAGAAATTCATATATACTGGTTATCACGAATAGTTATTTTCTGATTTGTCAGAAAGCAATCAGTATTTTTTTTATTTTTAAGTATGTCTAGTTTTAGCAAAATAACAACAGGAGAGGAGATTTTAATTTTTCTACTTGCTTGCTACTCTACTTGAACATCAATATTTAGTACCACATCTGCTACATTTATAAAGCAATATTGTAGCCAAAAAATATGAAATAATGTCTATTTAAATTTTCTTCATTTGATAACATCACTCATTTCTTTCTAATAATCCTGACTGAGAGCCCTCTTAGGTCCAGCTATTTAAAATGTAGGGGCTACTATAAACTAATCTATGTAGATTCCTCAATAATCTATGCATTAAAACTTTTAAAAAATATCCACTTAAAGTAGCTTTTCTTATCTTAGACGGCTGTTTCAGGCTGGAATAAGTCATTGCATGACTGTGTCTCTCCCCTGGCTATAAAGAGAACAAAGAAGAGCAGCTCAAACTAGGCACAACAAAACTTCCTATTTTATCTCAGGTAAAAATTATGATTATTCTTCAACTCTGTTACATATGCAAACAACGATTATAAGCACTACATATTTTAATTAGTATTTATGGCAGAAACTAGAATTATTTTGTTAATTAGTGAGAAGCAATTGGCATTTATTAACTTGCTTATCTTATTCAAATTCCTTTCAAATTCTCATTTACCCAATCTAAACCAGGTCCCTGGGTAATTTTTAATTGGAAAAAATAACATATTTTTTGTCCAAAGCCTCTCATTTCCATGCTAACTCTAATTGGTGCTCCTAAGTATAAGGAATATCAAGTATTCTGGCTTCTTTATAGTTGATGTTGAAATAACAAATGCTTTTTGGAAAAAAAAAATCTGATGACAGCAACAAAATTTTGGGAACAAAATACCAGAAAAGAAACTTCAGAGCATTAAAACTTTAAGGGAAAGGTCTGAGTAGTCTGACCAGAGCATTCTAGGACTACCAGACCTGCTGAGTAGAACCTGGGCAGGATTCAATGGCTGGACCCTAGGGATTTGGGGTAGTAGATTTTCAATCTCTAAATGTAGATTTTTCTACAGATTTCTGATAAGTTTAGTGTCTAAGATAACACTTCACACAGGTGATAAGAGCAGGAGGAACCATTTTTTTCTTAAAAAATACATATAGATATTCTGCTTTTCCTAAATTTTGGCCATCCCAGCCAAGAATAAAATTTAACTTAGAAGTTTAGACACAGTTCAAAGTCCATCCCATCTCAATGAATTTTTGTTACATTGAAAAGCAAGAAGGAAAGCTTATTCTTAATTAAGTGAAGATAAGATGTAGAGAGTGTGATATTTTAATTTGATTTTTTAATTTATTTTAGGGGGGGAGGTGGATTTTGGGTTTAGGTTTTTCCTGTGGAGGTTTACATTTTTTTAAGAAAGAAGGATAAAAAAAATAGGTCATGTCACCAGAGGTACCCAGATAACAAAATCAGAGAAAGAAAAATATTCATTGCGGCTCCCTACTGTCCTTTGAGATAAAACATACAGAGGGAATTCTCTCCATTTTCCAATGCACAGGCTCAGTTTCAAAAGCCTGCCCATCATCAAGGAAGAGTTGTTCCCAATGACTGTAAATAACCCTTCTCTCAGTTCTGCTGCTGTAGTAATACTGCCAGAAGATATAGGCCTCAAGATATCTACAGTACAGAATCAGTGAAATGTTTCACTGTGAATAATGTATTTTGGCAGATTCTTGATTGTATCTTTTAAAAGTAAAACTGAAACTAAACTTCCACAGAGTTCAGATATTTCATCTTTTTGAAAAGGTTCCTTTGACAAAGTAATAGAGACTTGGCTATCCTGTGTCTCTTTTTCTCCTACTACATCAAGATATTAAGCTGTACAACTTTGATGAGCATGTCATGCCTTTCAAAATCACAAAAAATATTTCAAAATGTCTATTAAAATAGACTGTCTGCAAAGATTACCTCCTTATGTTTCAGATCTCAGCTAGCTGTTCTATCTGGTTCTGTTCCTTATTTTGTAGTGGAAGAATCCCACTGGAGTTTGCATTCAGGAGCAAGACCTGAATCAATTAAGTATTCAGTATGTGCAAGAGCGAAAAAAGGGTCATTGAAATGAGAATACTTTCAACATACAATCTCATAATCTATTAATTAGTGAAACTAGCAATCATAGGCAAACATATCTGAGATAAAAAAGAATGGAAAAAACAGGAACAGCACCTGGAACAGAAAAAAAGGAGAAATTAGCTGTATAAATGTGTATGTGAACCCTATGTGGAAAGAAGAATGAAAGACACAGAAACGAAGAAATACGCGTAAAGAAAGATATTGGAGGGGGAAGAGGCTAAAAGTAAAAATAGCAGAGACAGTTTAAACTGAAAAAAACCAAAACCAAATGGAAAAGTAAGAAACAATTTTACTAAACATGAAAATAAGAAGAGATACAGGAAACTAAATATATATATATATGTATATACATATACTTAACAACACCAAAAATTTGAAAAAAATATAAACACAAGTACATGGACAGAGCTAGCCAAATAATTTGTAATTAGAAATGTTTAGGAAAGAGAAAGGGAAAAAAGGAGAATAAAAAATAGGAAGACAGCACCAAAAAGGTAAAATTAAATCCAGACTTGTGAAATAATTTAAAAAACATACATTAATAGTAACTTGAGGTTATTATTTTAGGGGTTTTTTTCTGTATGTGGGCATAAAAAAATTTTCAGTTCTGTAGCTTACATTCTAAAAACAAACACTTTCTTAAAAATTCACACTAATTCATGAAATTTCTGGTTCTGAATGGTGTTTGGACTGATGAAGTAATTTGAAAAGATTTGAGGAAATGGGAAAAACAACAGTAATAACTCTTAGGAGACCATTTTAATATCTTACAAATAAAATGAGGAATATATAGGTCTGGTCTTTTAATTTGTATGCTTAGAGTTTTCATAGCCTTAGTTTTTTTAAGTACCATATTCTTGTTTTTTATTTCTTCTGTTTTCCTCTGTAGATTATAAATTACATATTGTAAATATGTAATATTGATTTGTAAATATGGAATTATATAATTTACATACTGTGACATATTATTTCTATGGTCAATTTAATTTCTCACTGATATTATTTCTACAAGCAAGTATTAAACTTCTGGAAGAGGATTTATGTCTAGATTAGAAATCAAAAATTTAGGTATCCAGATTTTAGTTATCTGTGTGTGAATCAGCTCTTTGGACTCTTGGCGCAGTAAATGGAGATATTGTTAGGTATTTCAATAAAGCCCAATGAAGTGCACAATAGTAGTTATGGCACTTGTGTTGGCAATGTTTTCCAGAAAGTGGTTAACCATCTACCTGCCAGTGGAAAGTAGTGAGTAAATTCCTATTTTGCTTTGCTTGCATGCACAGCTTTGCCTCACCTATGAAGCTATCTTTATCTCAACACACAGGTTTTAAGCTTTTCCTCTTCTGATTCTCTCCTCATCTTGCTGGGGCAAAACTGAGTGAGCTACTGGGTGGATCCTTAGTTGCTGACTGGTGTCAGCCCACCACAATAAACGACTGAATAGAGACCTGGGTTTGTACAGAATACACAAAGACACCCCAGTATTTTGTATAGCATTCTTTACTTTCAGGAGTTATAATGGACATTCTGCATAGAAATTCTTAGTTTATTCTGTTTTGGAACAGTTAATTAAAGAACTCCAAAGGCTCAACTGATTTCCTGAGGGTTCTAATTTTCCACTATTTCACTTTAAATGTTGCTAGTTCCCTTCCTCCCATTGAATATTTAGCTTCTATATAGCTATAGACTGCTATACAGTGCCGAACAGTTGAAAATCAAGCTACACAAAAACATCACATTTATTTTTACACACTCCTAATAGTGTTATTTCATGATCTGATCACTGCAAACAGCATACATGCAGGACAAAAGCATAAGTCTCATGGGCAGAAAGGAATGCTTAATTCAGCATTTATTTATAGCAGCAAATGATTGCTTCCTCTATGAGCACTGAACAACAAACTTGATTATGGGCCTACCGTGATAGCCTGCATGCTCTGTGAGTCAATAGGTGCAGCAGTACTTTCTGGATAGATTAAATCTTGAAATGGTGGGAAGAGAGAAATTGTGGAGGGAAAGATAATTGAATGAAAATAAGAAGTAAAATCACAGTCACTGAAATACAGTTAACTGAATATTCCTAACTGTTAAGGTATACCTGGGGCATAAAACTGCTAACAATGGAAAATTAAACTGACTTCTAGGAAGATTAGGGTAGGAAATTTTGTTCTCAATTACATTAGTCAATTATACTATTCATTGGTGCAAATCAACTAACTCTATATTGATATAAATGAGACCAAGTAGATTCAGTCAGAGAATGACCTTTCTTTAAAGGAAAACTTATTTTAGCTTTACTTTTTTTTTTTTAGTACAAATCTTAATCCAGACAAAAACAATCAAATTAGTGGATACAAAACTGAAATGGACCAGAGAAAAAGATAATTTTTATATCATTTAGACCACTTAGTATATTCTGTATAAAAATTGTATATTAAAATGATACTATAGAAAAATTTAGTTTCATATAAATAATATATATTCACAGAATCACAGAATTGTAGTGGTTGGAAGGGACCTCAGAGATCATCGAGTCCAACCACAAAAAAAAAAAAAAAAAAAAAAAAAAAAAAAAAAA
>NW_015094506.1:13004771-13204075 GCF_001431845.1 Calidris pugnax | reverse complement strand
TCACATTTGCCAGACGCCAGTCGGCCGGGACCTCCCCAGTTTGCCAGGACTGCTGGTAAATGATGGAGAGTGGCTCCGCAAGCACTTCTGCCAGTTCCCTCAGCACCCTCGGGTGGATCTCATCTGGTCCCATAGACTTGTTTGCATCTAGGTGTTGGAGCAGGTCCCTCACCATCTCCCTTTGAATTGCAGGGGCTTCGCTCTGCTCCCCGCCCCTGTCTGCTAGTTTAGGGGTCTGGATATTTAGGGAACCCCCTGTCCTACTACTGAAGACTGAGGCAAAGAAGGCATTTAGGACTTCAGCCTTCTCCTCATCTTTGGTCACTATGTTACCTCCCTTATCCAGTAGAGGATGGAGGTTCTCCCAAGACCTCCTCTTGCTATTGATATATTTATAGAAATTCTTTTTATTGTTTTTAACATCCAAAGCCAGGTTGAGCTCTAGGTGGGCTTTGGCCCTCCTAATCTTTTCCCTACATAACTTTGCTACACCTTTGTAATCTTCCTGCGTGGCCTGCCCCTTTTTCCAAAGGTCATAAATTCTCCTTTTTTCTCTAAGCTGTGACCCTATCTCTTTGCTCAGCCAGGCCGGCCTTTTCCCCCGACGGCTCGCTTTACACCGCGTAGGGATGGCCCGTGCCTGGTATATATAATGTATTGTATATATGTATACATATAAAACCTTGTGTACTTATGAAAAATCACTATATTTTATACATTCTACACATTTTACACTCATATATATAAGATGCTTTTAAATGGAAAAATAATTTATAAATAAAGAAAAAATATTTTTGTTATGGAAATTAAGCATTACCCTGTATTTTTTAAAAAAGCAAAAAATTAAATAATGCAAATTCTATGCTTTTTAAATAAAACAAGTCACTAATGTGACATTTTATGACAGAAAACCATCTTGATTAAAGTGTTAAAAACACTTGGAAATGCATACTTTTTTTCAACTATACAAAGTCAAATGTGTGGTTTGCCTAATATAATATTTTGCCCCTTTACTGAGGCAATTCTTCTTGGATTCAGACAAGAACGCTGAAATTTTAAGCAATATTCTTTTCCTTTTCCATTAAAAATTCTGGAAGGTGGGTTGGGACAGATTTTTTTTAAATTATATGGAGTTATAATTCAGTTCATTAAAATGCAACAGTAGGGCATCTGCTGAGCATCAGGAGAATTTTTCCATAAAAATGAGGCAATGTAGAACTTACACTGTGGACCTAATCATTAAGAATTCTAATCATCTGAAATTCCTCACTCCATGGGTGCTGATCTGATGGCTCCATAATTCCAAGAATCCTAAGAATAGGATTACATTAGAATTTTAAAAAAGTAGTCTTCATGGTCACAGAGGGCCAGTTTTAGGCCTTCATGAATAATACATAGACAAGGAAGGGAAGAGATTTCATTCAGAGTTCTAACCTGAACAATTATAGAAGCGTTTCGGAATAAAATGAGTTTCTGTGATTCTATTCAGTTTTAAAGCTTTCACAATCATCACAATCTAAATTTAGCATCAGTGTATGAATGTGTTATAAGTACTAGATAACTTATTTTCACCAAATGGTATTGGTCCTATACACTTATAATGTTGCATTGCTTCAATTGAATTAGATTAATTAAAGATTTCTGCACAGAATTATTTTCTATTGAGTAGCCACAAAATGTAACTGATTATGTAAATTATTAGTTGCGCAAAACTCTACTCTCTCTCCTGGAAACTGATTCAGTAATATATTGATACTTCTACTTTCCCCTTAAATTTCAATGAAACTTAAAATTGCCCATGCTTGATCAGATTCAGAAAGCTAGGGATTCTTAGGAGCATTATTCCCCCAGTTCTCTGTACAAACATACAATTCTGAATTATATAAAATCCTATCAGGAATTGAGCAAAAGGCATGCTGGCTTGGGCCAGAAAGGAAGAAGAAGGAGAATAAGAGCACAATAAGCCACAGGGACAGCAGTATGTGAACAATCCATAAAACACGGTCCTACCTTTTCAGAAAGTGTCTCCTCAGCAAAGCCATTGCAGCAGAAACTGCTGAAACAGCCCTGATAATGTTTCTATCCCTCATCTTTCACCTTTTAAAGTTGTCTATGTGGTTATTTTGAGGAATAATACACATATATTTATTAATCCAAATATTTCCCCTTCGTTCGACACTGACCAGAAAAATACACCGGTGGGTTCAGTTTTAATCACACTTTATGTCTACTCCTAAAGCTGCTTTAGCTTGTGAAAACACATCCAAAATCAGTAACCTATATTTTGAAAGAGCAACAACACTTAAATTTAATCAATCTTTTCATGGAACACTAGAGAATTAAAGGAGCATGGGGAGGGGGGAAGAAGGAAGAAAAAAAAAAAAAAGAGACATAGAAATGTCAGTGTAAACACAAAATAATTTTATTCCCTTCATATTAAGAAATCTATTTCCAAATCTAATCTGAGGCAACAGATCTCTACAATTTTCTACCCAATATCAAATACTCCAGCAAAATAGTAGTGACAATATGTCTTTCTTTTTGGTCCTTCTTTATCCTATGTCAGTGCCTACTTCCGTTCCCACATTTCCATTGGAAATGACAGTTGCATCTTCATTCACTCTTTGATTTTGATGTATTTTTCAGATTTGTGCACTCATCCATACAAAATCTCCTGTCACCAGTGAGAAGTATGTCTGAAAGTCTCTGCTTTTTTGAAAGAAATAAGGAAGATTTTTTTTTTAAATTCGAAGGATCACTATAATGTTTTCTGTTAGCTTGCTTTCAGACCAAAATGATGTTATATATATCCTATACTAAATGTATTATTCTATAGTAAAATACTACATTACAATAATAACAAAATAAAAGTGAAATTGAATATAGTCTTTGTCTTGTCATTGTCTGTACTTCAGATTTTAATTTCAATTGCCTCAATCTTCTTTCATTTTACTTTTAATGCTGGTTCCATTCACCCTTCATGTCTGCTGCAATTTTATTTTGTGCCATTCTACTGCACTTTTCATCAGCATTCCTCTAATTTCATCACTGTCTGAATTTTATGTTCCTTTTGATATGAAACATTTTAGGCACAAGCAAATGAGTTCAGGAAGAAAGAGTAGAACAGTTCATTGTTCACATAAAATTAGGGTGCTAGTAACATCTTGGTATCCCTTGGGGACAAAACTGATGGAACAGAGAACAGTTTAAGAGCACTTTCTAATTGAAAGTAAGAGTAGAATGGTTAGTCATGAAAGTCATAATGTGATTGAAAGTTTAGAATTTACAAGTACATGGTTTTCTATTCTACAGAAAATTAAGCTGAAGTAACTAAAGATGTGAATATAAAAGATACTAAGTACCTCCTTGATTATCTCATTCAAAAGACAGGTAGTGTTAATCTACTTTAGCTTCATCTCTTTGAGGGAAGGAAAAAGGAGAGACTTCCATACAGGAATTTAATGCTTTTTAAATTCACACCATTAATTAGCAGAACTATCCTAACTGCAGAACAGACATGCCCTGAAAGGCAGAATGATCAAGAACATTGAAAGTGGCACTGGGATTAATTTAAATAGAAGATTTCAGGGAATCTGCTGCTGAGAGATACTTCACCAGCTCATGTCATTTTACTGACTACTTAGGAAAGGGCAATCTCAGCACTATTGAAACAACTTTTCAGCAATCAAAAACACTTGCTTTGGCTCATAGAAGAACATTTTTTCAAAGAACTGTGCATTAAGGTGGGATTCTGGGTACAGTGAAGGGTATACAAATTGAGAGTGAAATTCTTATTAGTGTTTTTATTTTAATCTTTTAACCATTTACTTTCATTAAAAGAAAAATAACTTCAGTTTATTGGAGTCAAAAACAGTTCAAAGAAAATAACTATGTCATCAGAGGCATGCAAGGAAAACACCTGCAGAAAAAAGGGTTAATCCTGGAAACAATTTCTAAATGGTAAATTATAAATGTAATTGAAACAATTAAACATGCGTACCTGAGGGACAATAAGGAGCACTGCACTGCATAATTCCAGTAGTTAGTAATCAACAACAACACTTTAAAGGAAAGGTTGAAAAAACAAAGGCGGCTCTTTTTTATTCCCACTTGCTTTCCAGTGACTTGTTATAGACAGCATTGAAAGACTTCTGGACATCTATCACTCTCATGATTTATTTTCAAATGTTATACTGTTTTGTTAAGGAATC
Source organism: Calidris pugnax (assembly GCF_001431845.1). Classification (NCBI taxonomy): domain Eukaryota; kingdom Metazoa; phylum Chordata; class Aves; order Charadriiformes; family Scolopacidae; genus Calidris; species Calidris pugnax. Next base: position 13,199,864 of record NW_015094506.1, on the reverse strand, counting down.
TATAACCCAGAAAAGATATTGCTGAAACTTCAAATATACTAGTTAAGACATATGCCAAAACATATTCTTTGCTTTTGCTGTTTGGGATACACGTATAAAACAGAATGCTTACATATCCTACATCTCCTCTCACTAATTCTGAGCAGCTTGGCAGGGGGGTTGGAGGGGAAGAATTTTTTTCATCTAAATGTATTTTCACATTTCTTACCAGTTATGGCCAATTCTGCACTACTGCTGCAATTTCAGCTTGGCATTGCAGCACTGCGTTTCTCCTGTTTCCCTTCCCTGTGAGCTGCAATCCCAACCTGGTACAACATGACCAGAGCAGCAGGCTCAAGGAGCCGTGGGATGGGAAAGCAGTGGAGACAAGCCATTTGCTCCTTGCACTCCTCTTGCTCTTGGTACTCCTACCTCTTCTTTTGGCCAAGTATGGAAGCTGATCATAGAGGCAGCGGGTACTGGGGATAATCAGTGAAGGTAAGGAAGACTGTTCCATGCCTCAGAAGAGCAGGAGACCATCAGGGTGTTACAGAGTCAATTTTAATGCATCCTGCATCCTCCTCTGTGAGGTACACTCTCCAGTGGAAAAGGATGTTAGTGAGAACAAAGAGATCACAGTCCTCAGCCACAATCAAGCAAACCCAGTTTTTGATCTTTCTGCAAAAGTGTTAAAAGTGCTTTAGCGCTTCTTTATATTGTGATACTATTTAAGTTATGTGTATGTATTTTGAGTTTTGGTCCCATGAAAGAGTAATAAGCCAATGATTATTATTGATGCATAATGATAATGAATCTCCTCATATCTGGGTAAGAAAACAGACATCATCAATGAGCTGATGTGAGTGAGATACTCAGCAACAGTGATTTAGCCTAGTGAGATTAATCTAGTTGGATTCCCTATATAGTCAGAGGGGAGTTCTTTTGAAGTTTATTGCAAACCTAAAATTTAGTTTAGGTAATCAGTCCTTTTCTGGAGGAATTATCTTTCTGGTTGTAGAAGCAGCCCAGTGCTCCCAGATTAACATTAGTTTCAGTGAATGTTAGCTTCCCCACAAGTCAGGAAGTCTAACAAAAAAAAAAGCCTGTAAAATCAGTCTGAAATGCATCCATGGATGTTAATAATTAATATTAATTTTAATTCATTATTTCCCATAGAATTTCATTGAACTAGATAAAATTAAAATCTGAATGACTGTGTATTTAGACAGTATTAGTGTTCAGAACTGTTGATTATGATAGACCTATTAAGTTGCATAACTATTTATGAATTTTCAGAGGGATTCCATGCAATAAGGACTGGGATATTTGTTTAGAAGACTTAGAAATTAAATTTCTTATTATTCTAATAATCTTGAAAACAATACAGTTATGTTAAGTGTTAAAACTATGCAAAATGATAAAGATGTGAAACAATTAATGCGCACTGAAGCAAAAGTGCCTCTGGTTCTCCCCAGATAATCCTCTGTCTAAATCATCATGATAAATGTGACCAAAATGAAACCAAACAATAATCTTTGCAGTCAGTGATAAAGATGCTTTTCAATTTGTGTGGCTGTCCCAAAGTTATGCAGAGTTGATCCAGGGAAATTTTATTCATTCAGTTATTGTGAAAAAAGGATGTGATCTCCCACAAAATCTGCTAGTTTGCACTTTATGTAGTGGTGTAAATATTTATTAAGATGGCAGTCTGTCATGTTGCAGAGTTGTGTAATTTGGTGGTTTTGAGTGGTTTGGGTTTGCTTTTAACCTGGAGGCCGTCTTAATCAAATTGAATTAACTTATAATTTGTGCTTTTCAGTAAGGCTGGTGATTCATAAGAGCAATTAAAAACACAGGTTTCTCATCACTGTATTAAATGACCTAACTTGAGTAACACTGAATGAAATACAGCTCCTATTTAAACACTGAAATAGTTGAGGTATCAAGGACTGTTTTCTTCATTCCTCTGACTTTAACTCATTTTAATTTTTAATGGACAAGAACATGACTGACTTTCATCCTAACTACATCCTCACTCCAATGTAGAATTTGGACAAGAGAAAAACATAAAAGACTTAGCAATGCAATTGAATCCTTCATCTAAATAAATAGTTAAGCACCTGAGTATGTAAGCACCAGTTATATCAGTAGATCTACCCAGCTGCTCTGAGTTAAATGTCTTTTTACCAACCTTGCTGTACTTGGACCTTAATAAAACAAAATTAGGACTCAGTGTTGTAAGGAATGTGTGAAATGTCACAGGCTTACTGACAGCCTCTAAGAATTTGTGATAAGGCATTATAAGTTTCTTACTAAAGCAGATGATCATTAGATCATCCAAAGAGCTCCAATGAAGCCATGAATATTTGCCCCAAAGGAGAAATGGATTATGAAGCTGTTCCACATCCTGAACACAACTTTAGATTCAAAGTCTGGAAATATTTATGAGCATACTTAATTGTAGGTACAAATTAATAATCATTTTATGATGCTAACCAGCAAAGAATACTAATTTTGTTATGCAAGACAGTTTACTGTATGCCTCATGTCTACTTTGCATTGCAGATTAAAACTGGCCTACCACTCAACATATCAAAAGTGGTATATAAAAACTTCTTTGGTGTCAGCCTTAGCTTTTTATAATGCACATCAGTTTAAACAGGTTTAGTAAAAGAAATTGATATGTGAACATGATTAGGATTATCATTAAAACAGACTTCTGGTTCCTATCTATTCCAACTAACTATAGTGAGTTTGTTAATCTTTTGGAAAATGCAAAAAGTATCTGAATGCAATGCCTACTGACATTTAAGGAAATATTCACACTGTTTGTTAATTCAAAATGTAGTATTATTTTAATAGAAAGCATAGCAAGTTCTTCACTAACATCCCTAGGCCTGCCCAAACAAAATCTTAGAGGGAACATTGACTGCAGATTCAAATTACAGTCTGTGAAGTCTCTTCTTCTTCCCAAGGACTTGAATCAATCTTTCACGATGATGTCCAGTACTGCAAACTTGATTTAAATCCGGTTGCAGTTGGTGCCAGCACTGACTACCTACAGACCAAGAGAAGTAAAAAGAAAACAAACCTTTTTTCTGATCTCTTATCTGTGTTTGAAATCACTGTTATCTTTTATTTTGATCATTAAAACACTTAGCAATAGAAAAAAAAAATTACCTTATCAATTAAACCAGTGACATGACAGACAATGGATTTTCAAGCTTTCACACTCAAATATTATTTTTTCCCCTTCTTTCCCACTAAGCCTTTCCCATTCATCAATTCCATCATCAAAATTACCTATTTGTATGACATTAAACTTGTAATATGGAGGGCTGAACAAATCCTTAAAATAAACCCAAAACAAAACACAAAACCTCACAGTTCTAGTGACTTATGTCAAAGATTAACAATTGAAACCAAGTGCTTTACAAGATTGCATTATCTGTATTCCACTTGAACAAGCAAAAGCCATAAAATACCTCACAATAAATTTCTGTTACACAAGACCAAGGTAAATCAACAACTATCCAAAGTACCTTGCTGCCGAAGAGTAGAAGTCCTAGTTACCAAAAGCAAATGAAAGACAAAAGATCAATAAATATCACGAACAAGCTAGCATATAGTACCAAGACAGTGATACTTACACCTTAGGGATTTTAGCACAGGCATTAATTATGTCTTCAGCAGAGCACTGCTGCCGTTTGCTAAAGCAGCCCTCATATCACACTGCTAGGTAAAATCTCACTTTAAGAATGATAAGTGATGTGCTAAACTCTGTTCTGAATCCCCTGGCTCCCTATTGTCAAACACTGTGCCAGCAAGTATCAGACACGAAGGACTGATACACCAAAAGTATCAGACACGAAGGACTGAAACACCAAAAATTATGACTGATATCAACTAAGTAGGCTATAATTGTATTAATGAGATACATAGCCACTAAAAATTCCAGAAAACTTCTGAGTATATCCCTAGATCCTGCAAGAGATCAGAATAAAACCTTGAAATATTTTAAAAAAGAGGAAAAAATAAAAGAATCATCGGTTATTTGATATTTCAAATAAGGTCTTTTTTGGCTCCAACTAAAGATGCAGTTTTCCTTTGATATTGGACTATACTCAGTCATATCCTAACAGTTCACAGAAGTCATAAATATCCTTTACAGTAATGGAGCCACACAGTCTTGTATTGCAGCCCTGGCAAATTGAGATTATCACTCATACATGAGTATATATTCAATGCAAACAGCCTAAAAGGAATTCATTAAGTCCCCTCTGGCTCTGTTGAATGACTCTATAACCAGAGTACAAATTTATCATCTACTGTTGCTTCTCAAAATGCCATATGCATGGGAAAGAAAGCAAAGAAAAAGAACACCAATGCACAAGAATAATCATATTTTTTTTCTCAGATAAGTTATCTTGATGTGTGATGTTAGGCACAGATTGAACATTCACAGGAGTGTATCCTGAGTCATGGGAATTTAGCCTTAAATTTTAAAATTCAAGGGAGACTACAGCATCTGCAGCCTTCATGTACTACTTCAGCCTTTTCAATATTCCGCATTTTGTTGCCTGTTTGTTGCTCTATTTGCTTACAGATCGCTAAAGCTGTAATAATGAAAAATTGTCACTAGCAAATGAAATTTCAAAAAGCTAACAAAATCAAAAGTAATTCTGTTTACTATTCTCTTTCAAGGACTATATAACACTTTTGACAGTTATTGCAAAGAATGTGAAATGTCATAAACCTGTTATCGTAACAAAGATTTTCACAGCAATTGAAAATAATATGAACTCAGTACAATCACATCTACGTTCCCAAACAAATTAATCTAGCACCATTCATCATTACTGATAGTCATGAAAGGATGTAAACTTGGACTGGAAGGTTTGCTCCGGGTCATATTTCACCTATGGCTAAAACACAGCCTGTAACCTCTGGCTAAACAGGCCATGAATGACAGTGCTGCATTTTACTGAAAGAGAGGGAAAGAGAAAGAGAATGATTGAAAGGCAGTGGAGAAAAAGAGAACTGTTGTTTTAAACATCTAAATGCTTTTCTCCTTTACTGTTAGAAGCACCACGATATAACAGAATAACTGGGAACATAGATGATCTTTTTATTTCTTACAGAAATTTGAAAACGCTGCCACTATTTTTGAAGACCTATACATGACAACTGCAACAGGATGCAGACAGAATAGCTGAAAAACCCTTAGTGATTGTAGAGCTGAAACTGAAGAGTAAAATCTTTGTTCTTTTCAAGCCACATTGAAATTCAGATTGACTCAGGATATGTGAAAGGGTCAGATATCTCCCTTAGATAAATCAGTGAAACACTCAAATGCCAATGAAATGCAAACTCATTAATTAAATAAACTGCAGCAGTATTGCAGAGACTATATCAAAAATTGGTTAGCAATTGACTGGCACTTTTTTATACAGCATCTAGACACCAGCTTGGGTTTGTCACATGAAGATCATACTTCTGATTCTGCCTTTGAAAGAATGAAAGTGTTAAGGTCAACGACTTGATGTCAAATTGGAGACCACTGACGAGTGCCATTCCTCAGGGGTGAGTACTGGGACCGGTGCTGTTTAACATTTTATCAGCGACATAGACAGTGGGATTAAGTGCACCCTCAGCAAGTTTGCCGATGACACCAAGCTGTGTGGTTCAGTCAACATGCCAGAGGGAAGTGATGCCTGGACAGGCTTGAGAGGTGGGCCCATGCAAACCTCATGAAGTTCAAAAGGACCAAGTGCAAGGTCTTGCACCTGGATTGGGGCTATCCCAAGCACAAATACAGGTTGGGTAGAGAATGGATTGAGAGCAACCCTTAAGAGGACTTGGGGTGTGGCTTGACTAGAAGCTCAACTAATAGCTGAAAAACCCTTAGTGATTGTAGAGCTGAAACTGAAGAGTAAAATCTTTGTTCTTTTCAAGCCACATTGAAATTCAGATTGACTCAGGATATGTGAAAGGGTCAGATATCTCCCTTAGATAAATCAGTGAAACACTCAAATGCCAATGAAATGCAAACTCATTAATTAAATAAACTGCAGCAGTATTGCAGAGACTATATCAAAAATTGGTTAGCAATTGACTGGCACTTTTTTATACAGCATCTAGACACCAGCTTGGGTTTGTCACATGAAGATCATACTTCTGATTCTGCCTTTGAAAGAATGAAAGTGTTAAGGTCAACGACTTGATGTCAAATTGGAGACCACTGACGAGTGCCATTCCTCAGGGGTGAGTACTGGGACCGGTGCTGTTTAACATTTTATCAGCGACATAGACAGTGGGATTAAGTGCACCCTCAGCAAGTTTGCCGATGACACCAAGCTGTGTGGTTCAGTCAACATGCCAGAGGGAAGTGATGCCTGGACAGGCTTGAGAGGTGGGCCCATGCAAACCTCATGAAGTTCAAAAGGACCAAGTGCAAGGTCTTGCACCTGGATTGGGGCTATCCCAAGCACAAATACAGGTTGGGTAGAGAATGGATTGAGAGCAACCCTTAAGAGGACTTGGGGTGTGGCTTGACTAGAAGCTCAACTTGAGCTGGCAATGTGTGCTTGCAGCCCAGAAAGCTAACCATATCCTGGGCTTCAAAAGAAGTGTGGTCAGCAGATTGAGGGAGGTGATTCTGTCCCTCTATTCCACGTTCATGAGAGACCACCTGGAGTACTGCGTCCAGCTCTGGGACCCCCAACAAAAGAATGTCATGGACCTGTTGGAGCAAGTCCAGATGAGGGCCATGAAGTTGGTCAGAGTGCTGGGGCACCTCACTTATGAGGTTCTTGGGGTTGTTCAACCTGGACAAGAGAAGGCTCTGGGCAGACCGTATAGTAGCCTTTCAGCACTTAAAGGGGGCCTACAGGAGAGATGAGGAGGGACTCTTTACAAAGGAGCATAGTGATAGGAAAAAGGGTAATGGTTTTAAACTGAAGGAAGGTAGATTTAGATTAGATACTAGGAAGACATTCTTTACTTTGGGGGCTGTGAGACACTGGAACAGATTGCCTAGAGAAGTTGTGGATGCCCCATCCCTGGAAGCGTCCAAGGCCAGATTGGATGGGGCTTTGAGCAACCTGATCTAGCAGAAATTGTCCCTGCCTATGGCAGGGGGATTGAAACAAGGTGATCTTTAAGGTCTCTTCCAAACCTAATTGTTCTATGGTTCTAGGAAAGTTATTGGGAGAGAGTGTCATCTAGAATAAACTGAGCAGAGAAGCTGGAGCACTTGTTCTTTTTTCCAGCTTGACCAGATCCTGTTTTGTGAGTTTCTAATCATGAAACAAATAATCACAATTCCTTAAGCTTTGATTTACCTTAGTACTAGAAATAAAATCTATTGTGTAGGCATGTTCAAGAATCACATAAAAAGAGCTGAGAGAGAGAAGCAATCCTAAGAAGTAATCTTTCCCTTCATTTCCAAAATCTGCCCCTGAAAGCAGACTGTTTTTCACTTTTTAACAAGTTTAATTTGCTCTGCTATTTGCATACCTCTTGTTATTTCAATAGCTCTTCACTACTGTTGTAGATGTTGGGAGGAGTGCTGATTCCTGCATATTCTACTCTGATTTACGCATTTCCAGTACAAGTTCCATATTGCAACACATCTGAACATTAATGAACAGTACCATTGTACTGATTCCTTATCTGAACCAAACCAATCATCAGGTATAAACTGTGCTCATCACTACAGCAATGTATTCACAAATGCTACCTATACATAAGAACAGCTTTGGTTTTATTATCATTTAGCGATTTCTTCATTCATTTTCAGCCCACACTATATTAGTTTTAGAAACTCATCGAGTATGTTTACACATGCATACAGTATGCCTTGCATTTACATAAATTGTATTATACTTTTCTGAATTCCATGTACCAAAAAAAGTATATCATAAACTGACCGTATTTTTAGCTTAGCAGTAGTCACATCTATTACAGGTCAATGTGACTAATGGCATGTTTACCTAACAGTTCAGGCCTCTAATTACTACCTTTGTAGACATCTCAGAATTATCCTAGGTACTAATAATAGCATATTTATGGTGATAGAAGTGTTAGTGTGGGATAAAAAGTTCAACTTCTACACTAGGACATTTTGTTTGCACTTAGTTCTGTTCAGAAATGGCTACACAAAATAACTACCGATGCTTGTTAGTTTGAAAAAAAATAAATCTCATGGCTAATTATACTGCACTCTACATCTGAACTTCAGAGTGAAAAAAAAAGCTTTAGCCAAGCCAAGGGATATGTCTTTGAGAGAAGTTACAACCCTTAGGTGTTTGTTGCTGTGACAAAAATCAGCACAAAATATGCGCTTTTGCTTAGGCTTCAGATAAAACTGGTTATCTGTTGTGGGCTTTGTATATGCAGATACCTTAATTGCATTTAATAGAGATATCTTTTCCCAAGTAACACAATGCTTTTGAGATTTTTTAAAAACAAAACAAAAGAAAACAAACCACCAAAACCCAAACAACACACACACAAAAGCAAAAAATGTAGCAATAGCTCAGTTATATAAATAGGTAATGTCACTGTTTTCACTAACAGTGAATACATTAGTAGTGAAATATCTTAGTCTAAAGGACATAATATACTCTCTCCAAAACAAAACAAACAATTAGAATATAAATTGCTTTAGCAAAAATTTCAATTCAAAACTGACTTAAAGTATAAATATTCCCCCAGGTCATTGCATCACTGTAACAGAATTTTGTATGCTTTTTTAGAGTAACAGCAAGAAATAGACAATAGGTTACACTTATAATCAACTCTTCATGGTCAGTAGGCATCCGAGGTCATTGCAGGTTCAATTAAGAGCTCGATTGAATTGACAAATCATTGGACTTCATCAGTTTCATTTGTGGTTTTACCCTCCTACAGTAAATTTGCCTTGCTTAACACACCAAAAAGATACCAACTTGATACATAGTAATTTAAATTTATATGTCCAGCAAGACATAGCCACCTGGTGTCTACTGCTCTCCCCTTTCCCCTCTTCAATATATAGTAACCACAGCTCTGCTGCACAGAGTTCAAATTTAAACTCTCTTAACTGAAGTAAGAATAGATGTCTGTACTTTGGGTCCTTAAATTTGAATTAATCTTTTCAGGTGAAACACTTTCTGTTTCATTTTATTCCAGAAAAATGTTAGAGTAAGACACAACCATGACTGTCACAGTCAGAGTGATTTTATTCCAGTAGAAAATTTCCAAACCCAACACAAAATTTTTACAATCTTTTCAAGCCATGGCTGTTTTGCAATGTCTACATTTAAAAAAAAAATAATAAAAATTAATGCATGAAATATCAAATTATGCTGAGTATTATTCAGAGAGAGAAGAATGTTTTGTATGTTGCATGCATCATTTCTAGTAATGATTTTTAACTCACAAACTTGATTTGCAAGGTGGAAGGAAATGGAGGTAATTTACAAAGAAACCTAAAAAACTAATGCAGTTTACATTCTCACCCATCCCCATGTGTTGTCTAAGGGAAAATAAATAAAAAAAATAAATTAGTCCACAGAGTTCCCTTTTAAAAACTCAATATAAGACCTTCGGTTTTTTTTCTTTCTTTAAAATACATTTGATAGGGACTTTTCTCCATGCTATAGAAATCAGAATAAATAATATTTCAATGTAGTGCTTCAATCTTGTTCACTTCATCAACAAGAAAAAGCATAGCATAGTTGTATTTTTTTAACTCTTCCAGAAAATTTTCAGTTCAGATGCTTGATATATTTAAACATTAACTTCTTATAAAACCATTATTGATCCAAACTCTGGATATATGACTGAATGAAGAAAACAAGACCATTAATGGGATTTGTATGAAAAAAAATATTAAAATGTACATATATTGCTAGAAGTAAGATATGCAAAATGCAGAGTTTTTTTTTAAACATTTGCAAACTTTCTCTATAAAAATCAGGGATATAGAACAAGATATTTTTCATACATAGGCAATTGCATCTCTTCTTATGAACAAATTTGAAAGAATGAAATATTAGGACTCCGCCTAAAAAAAAACTGTGCATAAAAAGCAAAATTCCAAATTTTACCAAAAAATTTGAGCTTTTTAAATCTTACACAGTATGTCTTAGACTGAGGCAAAACTGAACCAGGACCAAAGACACAGAGTTCAACTGAGGCATCTTAACACCAAAAGAGTCCTTTTGCTAAGTAGCTCTCGGTGATTTTGCCAGAATGTACATGCCATGGAAATCACTGCTCATAGAAATAGCTTCCAAATGATGTTTTCTTGAGCAGAAGTTTTGTATAGACAACTTTAAAAGTGGATACTATGACACTCTCAGTAAGGCTAGTTCTTTGTTTCACATAGATCTATTTCACAGACTGAGTCACAAATTGTCCCAAGTTCCTCCATGTCTTTTGGACATGCTACCAACAGAGATTAAAGCAGAGTGAGCATCTGCTTAATCTGGTTAATAGTTTTTTGCAAATAAAAATTTAAATTTAGAGGAAACAATAATTATTAGGGCTGCTGTATTCAATGGCTAATTTTAACCTCACCCCAGATTCAATAGCTGGTTTTAGTCATAAACAGACCTCTGAAGAAAAAAAAACATTCTCCAGTTTACAAAAGTAAAGGTAGCAGACAAGAAAGGCCTTTGACAGAATTGTAGCTGTCTATATGAATAATGGTATCTTCAAATGTTATAGATGAAAGAAATTAGAAGATTTTTGTACAACCTTCATGTGAAAGGTTAAGTAGACTAGATACAAATGGATAAGAAACTGATACAGATACCCAGAACACTCAAGATCACTCCCAAGACCTCTCTTTATGTACAATCTCAATGAGTTTAATAAGAAATAAAAGGAAGAAGCTGAGGAAGCTGACTAAGATTAGGTTTAGATAGCAAACACCTACTATTTACAATTAAATTGATGTATTCAATCTTCTAAACCTTAAAATAAAAAATACAATGTATCTTATTTTGAGCATAGATGTGAAGCCTATATACATGAGTCAGTAGTGGTGTACATGTATCATGTAAGAAACAGAGATTTAATCCTGATAAAGACTTTACAAAGAAACAAAACTCTAATGCGTATGTTAGATGTTAGGAAACCACTTCAAAGATTTAATGCATGATGTTCACTCTTCAAGTCTGGAAACTTTCTCACACCAAGCTTTTGAGAACAAAGCAAAAATCTTACTCTTATGAGACCTTCATAAATAAAATCCCAAACCCTCTTTACAAAATTCATTCATGCACCAGAATCTGAAGGCTGGATGTCTGTGAATGGATTCTGTGACTTAAAGCCACATTCAGGCTTTGAAGAAAGAACAAGATGCACACACAATGTAAACATTATGATAGAAATAGTGTAGACTTTGCAAACCACTGTGGAGATAAAATGTTTTCGATAATTGCCTATCTAGACAGAGCTATAATTATCTCTTGTATTAACATGAAATATATCAAATGTAATGTTCTTTTAGTAACATAGCTATCTAGTAAAAACTGTTCATTCACTTTATACAGCAAATAATGTTACTCACCTAAAAGATTTTCAAAACATATTGCTTAGAACATATATTCTCAGAGCAATATAAATTTGACTGATCATTTCACTTTACTGAAAGTTATAGTTAGAAACCTGAATACTATGTTTTCTTTAAAATAATTTTTAATTAATTTTAATATAAATTTAAATAACACAATCTTCTGAGCTCATCTACAAAACAATAAATGTTTTTGCCAAAATAAAATAATAGCCAGTTCCATTATTTCTGTTCCACAAGCCTTTGTGGAAGCAACAGAAGTGAGACAGTATTTATATTTCTACCTAATAAATTAATTCCTTTTTCTCTTTTATAGATCAATAAATAAATAATCTTATTGATTAAGGAAAGTGGAGGTAGTTTGATATCCATAAATATCCCATGATCCTCTGCTGACTGTATATATCCAATTCAAGATCACCTTGCAAAAACCAGGGACAGGGAAGTGGTTCTGCAGGAAGTAACAGAGGTCCTCCAATGGGACTCCTCTCCTGGAGTTCTCCTCTGCAGCAAGAGGTCACAATCACATCCTAAACAAAACAAAACAAATAAACAATCAAACTAGAAACACCCTACCATTTTTCCCCCAAATAGTAATACCTTCCATTGACACTCATTTAAGTTTTCTATTGGTCTGTGTTTTGTGACGCTATTGGCACTGATGCTTAACTAGGTACAAATGCTGTGCACTACCTAGCTGTTATATCTTAAACACATCTATTATTGGATAATATTTATTGGATATTAAAATTACTATTATTTGCTTATTATATATTCTACTTGTTGTAGTGTGGAATCAACAATCTAGAAGCTGAGATGTAGACTAGGGGAGAAGATGGGAGCTTTATTACAAAATGAACTATAAAGCAATACAACAAGAAGACAGTGGACAGATAGGGTGACTTAGACATAGGAAACATTTATTTTCTCTGGATAATCATAGCAATGATTCACACTGCACCAGTGCAAGGCCACATGGCTACAAGGGGAAGAGCACTTGAAATACCTGGCCAAGATATCTCAGTTGACTCAGAACAGTGTTAGGATGTGGAGGTGACAGGTTTCAAGTGGAAAGGGAGAATAAAAAGAGAAATGGAAGGCCTTTAGCATTAAAAAAGTACTTACATCCATGCAACAATATAACTATTAAAGTTTTGGTTTATTTCTTTCTAGATGAAAAACGTGTTAAACCACTTCATGACACATCTTGTTATGGAAATAACAAAAATTGGCAAATGCAAGGTAATAAAGGATGTAACTAAATATTAGGGAGGTTTCCTATACAAATTTGCATATTTAAGTAAAATCTTCACCTTTAAAACTATGATAGTATGATATTTGAACATAAATAAAATGTTATTTCCACTGTCCATAGATGGATGCCTCTTCTATGACTAACAGATGTTAGTCTGTAATTTTCCAAAAATATTCCTAGATAAGAGTGGGAGGGGAAGAGGGTTTTTCCATACCACTTAGGTTTCAAATTTTATAAGCAGACCTGCTTTACATCAAGAAGAAAAAACTTTTCAAAGGTCCTCTAAAAAAGGAGTAATCATTTTCAGATACCCACTCCAATTGAAGCTGAATAAAGGATGAAACTCAGGTTTCCTATATACTAAGTTATTTTTTGTTTAATATGGAGTAGGATATTCAATAATGTTTCACATGACTTAATTCTCATACAAATCAAATGTGTTGAGTTTTGCCCTGATTGAGATAAACTTTGCTGATATAAAAGCCTTTTACTGATTAAAATTTAATTGAAATTAGTATAGTCCCATAAGTATTGATAGTGATCATTCAGAATGATCAAATGAAAACCAACCACATGGGATAATTCCCTAGAAAATACATCTCTTAAAACACTGTGACTGTTTCAATTTCTTTAAACCAGATATTTGTGTTGAGCAATGTGGATTTCATTCTAATTAATGGTTTATTCAAGCTAATGTGAGAAATTATGACTCCAAGACTTCTGTTATTTTACAATGATGCAGTACCTGTGCAAAGTGAGCAAACGACATTTGACATACATTTTCAAATTACATTGAGTGATGGTCCCACGTGTCAGGATAATTCCACCTTTCCCAGCTTGGCTACTTCACTTCCTAGTTTAGTTCCCCTTTTTTAAACATGAGTTCCAGTTTGTTGCATATATGTACTAAGGTCAATAGTGTATTATGTCAGTACAAACAAAAGCTGACTGACTGAGATCTCATTTTATGAAAGAGAATAAAAAAAGTAAAAATAACTGTTATCCTACAGGCTGTATAGTATTCTTTATTTGTAATCTTACCCTCCCACATAAATAATGTATACGCTTATAGTTATGACTCTGTTGACTGATTTAAACAGTCTAAGATAAATGCATGACAGTGTGATCTACTTTATTATCTGACACATAGGAAAATAAGCTATCAATGTAAATATACATATTAATGTAATACATTAACATAAAGATGTGGTTTCTATTCCTAAAATATTAACTGTGCATACAAAAAAATGAGTATTTTAATTGTATTTTAAAATTGTATTATTATGAGATTATCTGAGTTTGATTGCGGAGGAAGATAAATTGTAATGCATTTAATTTATGGGAAAATTTTAGATCAATTCTATTAATTTGACTGGTAGAACGTTAAAAACTGCCAGGGTATTTGTTGCTTGACAACAGAAAACATTATTAAACTGTAGGTTACATTTAATTGCAAGAGGAATGCTACTCAGTCACAGCCATTTTCAAAGACCAACAAATAGCAAGGGTCAGGGTTACAACCCAGGTAATTACTATACTTACAAGTAAGAGAGCAAGAATTAGATTACTCCTCCTGTATCTTATACACTCTTCTATCATTCAACAAACTGAATTATGCTGCACATCTAGAATGAAGTGTTACAGGATAATTTACATGATAAGGTCTTGCACTACTGGAGAAGTTATTAAAGAACCTCATAAACTTCCCTTCTGAAAGATATATAGAGCAGTCCATCTTTGATAAAGAGTAGCCAGGATTGAAATATCTACATGCATCCTGATCCCTGATCTCTGGACAAGCTGTTACATATAATGTGCAGATAATATTTCTTTCCACTTGCATTGCAGTGCAATCATTAAATAGAATACAAATTACATACTGACAATCTTTGAACAGCATTTAAAAACCATACAAATCTTTGTCAAACTGTACCATATAAGAAGCACTATATTTCATTATGCCAATCATATAGATGTGTGAGGCAGCTGATTGTATCTTTCAACTTATAATCAAAGCAGTGAAACTTACTTTAAATGATCATTTTTTTGTTTCATCTTTAGCCCTCTACTGTTCAAAGGGCAGGGAGGAGTATTTAAATTACCTGTGATCTTAATTACCTTCAAGAAAACTTGTAAAAGTGAATCAAGTTTCAGGTGGCTTGGGAAACATTTTTGAGAGTGGTATACGAAGAGAAAGGAAACAGCATTGTGTTACAAATAATCATAATTTAAATTTACACATAGTCTGTCTTAAGGGGACACTACAGAGTAATGTGATAAGCACCTCATTCAGTTGCCCTTATTAATCAGTCAAAATAACAAGTTGCAAATTGACAGCTGGGTTGACCATTTGGAGGAAGGTGGGAACAAGCACCTTTGCCTGGGAACCTCAAGCAAGAATCTGTCTAATTCATCTCTGGATCTAGACCCTTCAACTGTGTTCATACATGTGCTTATTGAGTGGCTCATATATGAGCCACTATAATGTCCTTTCTGTTACCTAATGAACTTCTGGTTATCATTATTTGAATTATGCAAAATGACAACACAGTAATTTGGCTAACACTTCTAGCCCAGAATTCTTATCTTCTCAGTTATTAATTTTATTCAACAAATTCCCAAATGTTTCAAAATGCCTAGGTATAATCTCAAAGGCATTTAGGCTACATAAACTTCTTAGTACTTGCATTATTTGAAAAAAAATATTCCAATTTAACTGAAGTTACAAAAAAAAAATATTAAACCATTTTACCTTGATATTTTTGTTAGCTACAAAATATCCTTGATATCCTTGATATACTACCTTGATATTTTTTGTTGGAGTCCCTCAACCATTTTAAATTGTAAATTATCTGTTGTGACAAAAGCACAAATTTGAGACCATTCTGTCATCGGTGTAATAATAATCATCATGATTTTGAGATTAAAAGCTAAAAGTACCTTAAAATGGAAGAAAACCCCACCTACCAACCAGCTTCTCAGAACTTGAGTTGATCTTTGTTTTCTTGCAAATTGAGTGCTAGACAAGTATTTCTTTAAATAATACAAAAGAAGTTTCAGAAAATGTATGTATTTCCATTTTGTCCATAATCAAATGACAACAATACATTTTGTGAGTTTATAGATTTGTTTTTGATGGGTTTTATTCTTTTTTAAATAAGAATATTATGTAGGTGAAGTTGTTAAAATTTCTAGCAGATTTCCAGTTTTAAAAGAATCACTAATATACAATCCAGTTAGCCTCGGGGAAAAGAAATCTGAGTTTCTAACCACCATTTGGTTAAACTCATTTCTAAATTTGTCTTTGCTATTCATAATTATGGTATATTTTCAGGAGTGTTATAATATCACCAGTGATGTCACTATCTCTAACTAATGACACAGTCTTATATCATGTTTTATAAAGTTCATACACTATTCAAATGCTAATTAGGAATGTTCTTCATGGACATTGGACAGTATATAGCAACAAATTATTCATTTGTTGCAAAAAATAAAATATTAATTGTGAATACTGTGGACAACTTATTCCTCCACATTGGATCAACATTCTGGAGGGCCCATTGTTTTTTCTGGTGTCATCAATTTACTCACAAATAAAATCAGCACATGCAATTAATATATGGCAGGAGTGTTATAAGTTGATGCCTAGCTAAACTTAACTGTTTTCACTTACCATTAGAATCCTCATGTAAAATTAAACCTTCTGGTAAAATTCAAGGCATAAATTATGCTGGACTTCAGCTACAATAATTTATCTATCTATATTCTGTTTACTTAATTATATCCTGTCTTAATTAAGCTCTTATTTATTCTGAAATGGTGTAATATTCCTTACATTTTGATCAGTACATTGCCATATACTGACAGCATCAAATCTTAAAACAACCGTTTCAAAATTCCTTGAGAAATGGGAATGCACTTCAGAAGTGATATTTATATAAGTTTATGAGATCACACATAATGATCATCAAACCAAGGAACAAGCAAAATTACATTAAATTATGTGGTCGTGGTAGAATACAGGGATGTATGTATGATGCAAATAAATAATCCAAATCCAGTTTAATTCAAACAAAACAGTAAAACGCATTAAAAGTATTCTTGCATTTTCTTTCCACCAGGAAACACCTGCTATTTGCATTTCTGGCGTGTTTATTTGGCAAAACTCAAATTTAAAAAAAGAAAAGAAAAGAAAAGAAAAGAAAAGAAAAGAAAAGAAAAGAAAAGAAAAGAAAAGAAAAGAAAAGACCACTAAACATAGGACTACGCTGATGCTGAGCATAGCACTATTTCAGATTCCCTTATCTGTTTCTTGGATAGAAGAACTACTTGTGATGTTTTTCAACTGGGTTTTCGCAGAATATTAACACCCATAAACAGGGCCTCATTATTACGTAGTACAAAATTAAGACATCAGGGTGAAGAGAAAGTTGAGCTCAAGTTAGCTTTGCAGAAAGAGAAGTAAATGTAAAAGAAGGTAGATAAAGAGGGAGTCAATGGATATTGAAAACAGACCATCTAGTGAAAGAAACTTGACATTAGCCTAAAAAAATTCAGAGAACTTGAGAGAATATTGTCTGGACAACCCTGGAATCTGAGGAGGGTGTGACAAAAGAAGAAAATCTGCAAGAAGCCACTAAGGAAGAAAAGAAAGAAAATAGAAAGAAAAAAACCAAACCCTCCTTCCTCTTCCTGATTACTTTTTGGTATTTGCTATAAAATTAATTTCAGAAACAGAATGGTGTAAAAAAGAAAGACTGCAGGGTTAAATAACATGACAATTGACTCATTTTCCAGCTTGTTTGATGATGCGAATCTAAGACATGCACATTGGACATAGAACTGAAATGAAAAGCCTTCATTAATTTGAAAATCTTCCCTTTAAGAATGTTATTTCTCTCACATTTTACAGTATGTTTTTAACAGGTTTCTGTAGGACAGGTACCTGTTTATAATTCCCTGTCTGTGATTTTTCAGTCTACTTTACAGAGCCTAAGCATTTTTCAATAGCTTCACAGTGACTGAGAACTCATTCAGGCCACATTTATTTCATTAACAAGACCCTTCCCTACCATGAAGAGGTGGAAACGAATACCTCTGACAGACAAGAATTTTCCTGCCTTATAATTGTCTCCATGGAAAATTTATTCAATATGACAAACTCATTCAACATGAAATCTTGGAACCTGAGCTATCAGTGAAATGTGAAATACTGATATTGAAGTGAGCTATAAGCAGATATTATTTCTGACTGCGGCAGAGGTTATAACACACACGGAATTTAAATGGACCTCAAATGTTATTTCATATATATTTTAATTCCATTATAAAACAATAGTGGAGAATAAGGCATAAATTAAAAGTGGCCATCTTCATTGTTATTTTCACCTTCATTCTTTCTCTTAATTGTATGTGTGTTTAGGGGTTGCTTTCGTTTGTTTTTAAGTAAAGACAGAAGTGCTACAGGCTATTTTAAATCTATTTGAGAGATTTTATCAGTACCAACATAAGTGCAGACTGATTTTCAGCTACATTATTTTGAAAGGTGTTTTTTTTTCCTCAAAAAAAACAGCCAAATAACCTAGAGAGCTTTACCTGACAAGTCCTAATTAAATCCAAGAATCTCTGTTTCCTTAGTAACCACTCATAGCATCACTAGCATTCAAGAGAGAGGAGCAGGTGCAAGAAACCATAAAAATGAAAAAACTTATTTTTCCAATTACTTATTGAAATATTAGATTGAAGTATTTAATACCAGGTTCCTATGGATTTCAGTGGTTTCTGAGTACAATCTTCTATGAATCTTTTAAATAATTTTACATTACTGAAAGTAAATTCAATCATTTTTTTCTTTGGCATTCCACAATGTTATAGGATAGTGTACTTGCATCCATTCTTGTGGTTTAATACAATTTCATGTTTCAGGGTCGAGTACATACTCCTACTGGTATTCTAATATTCTTTATGTTGTTTTTTTTTTGTCTCATATTTTTGAGACTTGTAGACTGTATATGAAAGTATATAGTACTGTAGAAACTGAGGAGACACCATTTATGTGACCTTTACACTGAAAAGTAAGCTTTAGAGTGTAAAGTAAAATTATGCAATCACAGTGAATTAAAAATGGAAATCTGTGAGACAGGACCATCTATACTACAACAGTAGAATTTTCAACATGTTTTATTTCATGTTTATACTGAACTTATTTTTTATAGGAATAATTTATCTTGATTTAATATCTTCTGCCAAAATGAAGTCAGTTTACATCAAAAGAATGTCTTAAAAAATAGGCTTGCCTAGCAGGGTCAAATGGATGAGGATGAAAGAATCAAGTTATCTACTCCTTCAACAACTGTGCTTGAGGGATGAATATGACCCAAACATAAAGAGACAATCAGACTTAGATAAAGCATTTCACCAGAAATGATAGTTCTCTGGCCTTAGATTCTTAAATGCCACAGTCACCTTGAAATTTTCACCTCCTATCTTCACTTTTATGTCCCGAGTTATTTTCAACAAAACAGCCTTTTGCTTAGCATAAGAACTTTAACAAGCCAGTTTACAATGGTAAGATGTTGAATTGCAGGTGTGCTTGTGTAATGTGGCTAAACACGTATTTTGAATCCTTAATAGAGCAATGTCCATTTTGCACATAAATGATGGCTTGGTAACAGTCAGTCATCCCTGCTATAAATTCATTGTATGAGAAATAGCATAAAACACATATAATCCCAGAACACCTCTGTTTAACTATCTGCAATTCTTACAGCCCATTCTGTACTCATTCTCCTCTCTTTGTAAATCAGCTATTCAAAACACAGCTGAAACTAATTTCACTAGTCAATGGAGGCATCCAGCTCCAAAAGGTGACAGACATTCTCCTGCATAAGGAGGAACAAAACAAAACAAACCAAAATCCAAACCAAATTTGTTCAGGCGTTACCAGGTAGTATAGTGGGGTCATTAAAAGATGGTGTCTTTGCCCTGTCTACGCATATCTTAATGAAATACTTTCTTAATGCTCATCCTAAATGTCACCTTTTATGCTTGACCAAATTCTTAGCAATAACGTTTCCCTGCAGCTTAAAATCCTGCCTTTGAAAATCCTTGTAAGAATTTAGTCCTCAGGGTAAGAAGATGCAAGCATCCTGCTTAAGCCTGTGACTTTTTAGCATTATTCTTAAATCCTATAGAGAAAGCTTCCCTCCCTATATCACTGAGCAGCCACATTTACCCAATGACTCAGGATATGCAATTATCAAGTTCAGTTCCCTTATTTGACCTGAGATGAATTAAACCCACATTTCAAGCTTCCTAGAGCAGTAACTGAGCTATTGATGCGCAGGGCACTCTCGCCCTGGATTGGTGAAACCATTTTATTGGTAAGAAAATAATTACACATTTATTGAGCCAAAGTTCAAGAATAAGAATTGCTTTTCAACCACTTGTTAGAACATTCATATGGGCAGCAGAGTCCTGATCTTCATTTTCTGTTCCAATAACTGCTACAGTATTTTAAATTATTACTCCATCCTGGTAGAAACTGGAATTCAGGATAGTCCCTTCCTGTGTAGATGTCTCGGTCTTTAGATTTGATGCTTAACTTTGCTCTAACCTAACGTACATTCACAAGTGGAAGAAATTAAAAATAACAAAATAATTTCTAGATTATTCCCACATCATGCTCTTATGGTCTGAACACAGAAATAGAAATTCCTAACATCTAACATCTGCTCTGTTTTGAAAAGAAAAATCAGACACTGGGTTTCAGGAAGGGATTCAGGAATTCAAATTATGGGACAACATAACTTTCACTGAAATTGCCAAAAAGACATTTCTTCGTACTGCTTACCATCAACATCCACATTTCTCTACTATCCACCTGATACTGTATGACTGGAAATTAACAGGACCCAACTTTTTTTTGTTTTTTTTAACCTTTATTTGCTTTATTCACTACATTTGTCCCAGTAGTACAGTTGCTTAGAATGCAACTTATATGTTCTTTGTGAGAACTTTAAATAGAAAAATTACATTGTATGATGCATAAAAAATAGTACATTTTGCATAAAATTTTATGCTGGTTGCATTTTTAGTAGACTGACAAAAACTTGTAATTTTTACCACTTAAAAAATTAACCAGAAAGCATTGGAAAAAAAATAGTAGAACTGGATTTTACCCAGAAAAAAAAAAGGTTAGACTAACTAATGTTTTCACTAGGTACATATTACTTTAATTAGTCTTTTAAGAAGAATAGAAAAATTAGATTTCTTTTTTCTTAAAGTTGAATGAGACACATTTCTGTGTCTGTTTTTCTGATTTATTATAATAATTTTTCATAGGCTTTTGCTACATAGTTTTGTTATATTGACTATGACCAAATGATTTTGTCACTTGAAGACCTAAAATAAAAATTTACAGTATCAGTAGTGACTGTTAGAAATGGTATACCATCATGTACACAGGTCAGCTCAAATTCATACAGCTCATGATGAAACACTTTGATCACACATATACAAAAACTTACATAAAACACATTTATTCATTTCTAATTTTAGTAACCATGTTCTAAAGTTTTTCTCTATACAGTGATTCATTCAGAATGTTAAGTCTAAGACATCAGATACAATATATCAGCTTCCAAAGAAACTTTTATGATTAACCAAAGTATAAGACATGATACATTCAAATTGCAGGGCTGATCCAACCTCAAAAAAACAGGTTCTAGAATCACTGCACTTCAATAAAGAAAGTGATATGTAACACTCCAAGGAATAATGACAAATAGCAAAGACTTCTATCTAATAATTCACACTATTCAAAGAAGAAAAGAAAAATAAACAATAAATAGTTCATTTTCTAAGAAAGATAATATAAAAAACAGATCCTATTTTCCTTTCATATAACAAGTCCATTTCAGATAAATTTACTCCTACTGTCTCTGCATACCTTTGTGAAATAAGTCCTCTCCTCATGCATAAATATTTTTTTTACCTATGGTGTCAATAGCTATCAATTATTAACAATAATGAACAGGTTGTCTAACCACATCTAACTACTTAAAAGTCAAGATATTTAAAAGAATGTTTTTTCCTTATAAAATCCTTTGCGAAGGAAAATTTCATTACTATCTCATGCTGCTTCTTTAAGGAATTTTTATTTGATTTCATTAAATTTTGACTGGGATTTTTATTTGTTTGAGTTTTTTACATTGCCCTTGACTTAAAGAACAGAAGTAACTCACCAATGTAAACAGTAACACTGATAACCATTGTTCTAAGAACAGCATTTCTGAGAAGAGAGAGAGAGAAAAAAAAATTTCAAATCACTTATTTTTCTCTTAAACCAGCTTATAGTTTAGCAAAACCAAACTGATATGGAGTGCTTGTGTGGTGAAAGGAGTAACACATAAGTTGTTCCCACTGTTACGTATGCATCTGTGTTTTGATTATGTTGCATAGTAAGTAAAAAAAGAACAATTAAAAGCTTATCGATAATTTAAAAAGTAAAATTTACAAGAAGAATTGGTTAATTAATTCAGTCTCTCTGATCTCTCTGGATCAAAGTTTTGGGAACTGAAGAAAACATCAAAGAATGCAATGAAGAGACAAATTTCTTCTAACCTGTTAAAACATTTGGAATTACTAGGAATATTAACATACTGGGAATACACTCACATTTTAATGGAAAGAATTTTCATAAACTCTTCGATACAGTGAGATACTTTTAAAATAATCTATAAGTTTTATATTAATACCCAAGTGTAGATCCTGGTCCTGTATTCTGTGTGTGGTAAAAGCATAAGTATGACTTAGTGTAGGTCATATAGGAGAATATCTGTAATGCTGTTCTTACTTACCAATTTTGTTTCTTCAAACATAACCTTTCCATCAACTCAACCAACTGACTTTGATGTCCATTTTCATCCAGTCAACCTTAAAACCTTGAAAGAATAGTTCAGTCACAGTCTGGAAAAGAATGAGAATTACACAATAAAATCCACATCAATTTTGTTGTGGTTTAATGCCAGCCAGGAGCTACGATCACACAGCTGCTCCTTCACTCCCATAGTTGCAATGGGGTAGAGAATCACAAAAGGGAGAAAAATCTTATGGGTTGAGATGAAGACAGTTTAGTAGGTAGAGCAAAAGCCGCACACACAAGCAACGCAAAACAAGGAATTAATTCACTGCTTAGCACCAGCAGGCAAGTGTTCAGCCATCTCCATGAACGCAGGGCTCCATCACACATAATGGTTACTTGGGAAAGCAAACACCATAACAGTGAACGTCCTCTCCTTCCTTCTTCTTCCCCCAGCTTTATATGCTGAGCATGATGTCATACAGGATGGAATTTTCCTTTGGCCCGTTGGGACCAGCTCTCCCAGCTGTGTCCCCTCCCACCTTCTTGTGCCTGCAGCAACATACTCTCAGATGGGGCAGTTTGAGGAGCAGAAAAGGCCTTGACTTAGCAACAATCAAAACCACCAGTGTACTCTCACACTATTCCCATCCCAAATCCAAAACATAGCACTACACCAGTTACTAGCAAGAAAGTTAGCTCCATCCCAGCTGAAACCAAGACAACCTTATAGACTACAGGTAGATCCAAGCTTTCCCGTTCAATAATATGTCACGGTTGTTGCATGTCTACTCACAGATTACATATAGGATCTTTATTCTCGATTTGTTAGTGTCCTCCAAAAAATCCTTGAAGCATTGTGAAGTAGAAGTTCTTAGTTGTGCTCATTCCTTCAGTATTTGGGAACAGTGTTGTAATTTGTAGGGGTTGAACATTAGATTCCTCCCTGAATTTAGCTAATTAAGTCACTGAATAATTAAATCAGTTTAACAACAATATTAACTATGCAGTAGGTACATCCTTAGCTACAATATAGAAAAATATCTGAGCTTTTTTAATTGAAGAATAAATTGATAATTTTACAGGAAAGGTGTTTCTGTTTTTCCTTAATTTTTTTTCATTTCTTCAAAGTCTTGGAATTCAAGCAGGCTTTATTTTCAAGGCAATTATTTCCTGGTCTTATGTGACATCCTTGGGAGAACAGATATCACTTTAGACATTATGGATTTTATTAGTGAAAGTGTCTAGACTCTGAATCTCTTGTTTACATGGCCTGAGTGAGGATAAAGTCAATATAATTTAAGATATACAAGCACTAAATCCTTAATTTATTTAGTAAAGACAAGTTTCAAATACATGATTACTGTATTTTCTATTGTACTCTCAACTTTTTTTATCCCTATGGTTCCTGCTGATTTCACTCACTCATGGGTAGTAATTGACAATCTAATTAAACTGGTGCTCTTAATCTCTACATATTCATTAGAACTGGCTAATATCCATACTTAAATATTAAAAAATTGCAAATATTATGGAAGTGCAGGTACTAAGTTTAAGTACCTGTACTAAGCCATTAAGCCACTCACTGGCCTTCTAGAAAATGGAATAATCAATCTGTAAGAATTAAATATATTTAAATTATTTAATACACTTAAAAACAGACAAACAACCAACAACAACAACAACAACAAAACAAAAAACCAAAAAACAAATAAACCCCCACCAAACAAAAAAACCCCCAACAGTTGAAAGCATTTACTTTGGAAGTCAAAAATGTATGTGCTGCTCTGATATGTATCAAAGTGCAGTACTTAATGTAAAATGCTGTCCTGGTTTCAATGGGGATACAGTTAATTTTCTCACTAGTAGCTTCTGTGTTTTTTTTTTTAACTTTATCCTCCTTTTCTCCCTGTTCTCGCTACCCTTTTCAGGGGAGGGGGAGAACTGAGCAAGCAGCTGTGTGGTCCTAGTGCCGGCTGAGGTTAAACCATGACGCATGCATTAAAAGAGTTCCAACCACCCTCTTTGAAAATAGACATCTAGGAAGGATGAATAATTTAATTATATATGATTTGCAATATACATAGACGGGACGCAACCTACTTGGAAGAAGTAAGGCATTAACTTGCATATAGAAACCCCTCAACAGTTTCTGTATCCTGTTACTGAAATGCTTTCATTAGTTAAAACTAACTGGGAACAGATCACAGCTTCTTTTATGATTTTGAATTAAGCTAAATTTCATATTCCATATACCCTGTAAGAAAATAGAAGGGATGGAGGTTTCCAACTACATCAGTGGTGCTGATAAAACTAGAAAATATTATTTCCCCCCAAAAAATCACCATCACTTATCTTTAGAACATCACAGGCACAAAAATACTTCTATACAACATTGTTATCTTTTAAGTATTTCTGCACCACCTGCAAAAAATGCTAG
Organism: Calidris pugnax; assembly: GCF_001431845.1. Lineage (NCBI taxonomy): Eukaryota > Metazoa > Chordata > Aves > Charadriiformes > Scolopacidae > Calidris > Calidris pugnax. The sequence continues at coordinate 13,174,759 of NW_015094506.1, read as the reverse complement.
AAGGGTCTTTGAAAGCCTTTTCAAAGTACCTGGCTGCACTGGGAAAAAAACCCCACCTGATTCTGTTTCACTTCTATCCATATTTTTATAATTACTTCTGTCATATTGTATAATCTATGTCCAGACTAATAAGGAGTCTGGTAAATCTACACCACAAAATTACTCAAAAGAAGGTTCTGATCAAGACTTAAAGACCTATGAGTTTGAATCACTGACATTAAAGTTTAATCAGTGCACATTCATTCACTGCATATAACCAGTCATTACACTAATTTTGGACTGACTGACAGCCACTGTTTCATTAGAAGGTAATTTAGTGTCCCAGAATAAAAGGCAAAGAAGCCGTACCTAGATAATTTTGTGTGCCTAATGTTCTTGAGAACTGTAAGTGCCCTTACCTGGGAAGCCTCGTCAGAAGTGCACAATCTAAGGCTTTGTACTGAAGTTTCTGGGGTCATTAGAGTTCTGCTTCAGCACCAGATCCACCTCTTCACGCATGACTCCTGTGGCTGCACTGCAGAGGATCAGGAATAAAAGGGGCTTATCCAGCCAGTTTCTAAAGGACACTATGTCTTTCCTACCTTACAAATGCTGAGTAGCTGGTCTGCAAATATCGAGAGGAGTGAATCCATTCTCATTCTGCATGCTATTTCATCTCTTTAAGGACACATATAATACCCAGAGATTGCCTGACTCCTACAATGTTGCTATGCTGATCATGTCCAGATGTCCCTCAGTGTTTACAGTTTTGCACCTGTCTCTTCTATAAATCCAGTTAAAATGAATAAAATAGTTATTCATCAAGCGGAGTTGCTTGAGGCAATCTGGTGTGTTCTGAACAGATGTAGAAGATCAGGTTTTCTGTTAAAACAAACTGCAAGGTTTTTTAGAGGTAATGAGTGAGAGCTCAATTATTTTCTTTGCCTAAAATTATGCAGACTTCCCACTCTTCCCTGGTAACTCCCATAACACTCCAGGATGATGTGCTGTACAGGAGGATATTGCTAGGAGCAGGGGCTACCAGTAAGAATTTAAGACACTTTTCAAAATGCATAAATAAAGACTAACAGAACCAAAAAGAGCATGTAAATTATCATGGCTCTGCATCCTACTGATTTAGATGCTCATCCAGGCTACTACCTGAGCCAATTAATGTTTCAGTTTATATATTAAATAGTAACTGTTCAGGAAAACAAAATAAAAATAGTTTACTACATTATTTTGTTTCCCTCATGCCATATGCCTTCTTTCTCTCATGCTTTCCTTCCCTCTTAAAAACAAAGCTGCAATCAACTACACAAATGAAAAAGCTTTAGCTGGAGTATGTGACCAATCAGAGACACTGAGGACCTGGCAGTAAAGGTCCAAGCAGGTTCTTTCATCCTGGTGGCTAAAAGATGAAAGTTTGTCTCAGTTAAAAAAAATTCAGTGGGAAAATTACATGTTGTGTGAGTGCAGTACCCCCTGAACTGTGAGACAGAAGAAATCCCATACGTCACATCTCTAGCTACCATTTGAATGGCTGAAGACACAGGTTACCTTTTTGGTAGTGATGGATACTGGAGCTATAAATTCCATGTGGAAGAAAATGCTTTAGTTTAAAGAAAAGGACAGGTCCTATCTGCAGCATTTCTTGTTGACTAACCATTGCAACTGGTTGTTTTAATTAATTAATCCTGTATTATGGAATCCATCTTTTCTCCTAATTGTTTAGGGGCCCTGTCTCAGGCAATACATGCTTTTTCAGTAGTGAAGCAAAAAATTTAGATTCCTTATTAATCCATGCTGTGGTAAAAAAAAAGAAAATATAGAGTTAAGTACATTTTATTTCTATTTCTGTCATCTGTATATTTGCAGTTTAATATTAAGCTATTGAGTAATAAGATAACCATTTTCTAGAACTACTAGAATTTCAAGATTATTTTAATGACTCTTCATCCAATTTTTTAATTAATTTTTTTTGATAACTTATGCTATGTCATTACTGCCTGGGCATTACTGGGCAAAGGTGGAAGCTTCCATACCAATGTTAGGACATCAGAACAGGCACACTCTATCTTTAAAATGTACAAAAGGCAACTGTGTTCTAAAGATCCTGAACTGAAGATACATATTGACTGGCACTGTTATTGAAGCTTATGATTTTAGACAGAAAGTATCTGAAAAAACTGTAAAATCCTATTTTATGCACCAAGGATACCCTTGAAAAGTATACTAATTATGCTTTTGAAGAGTTATTTCAGGTCCTGTTGCACAAGGAACCTTGCAAAAGATAAAGGCATAAAAATTTCTGCTGAACACACATTTGTTTGATGCACTTCTTAATTATACTAACTGAAAAGATGTATAATTGAGCTGTTGGTTTTGCATGATACATAGAAGTCTACAGGAAAACAGAGTTTGAAATGAGAATCCTTGAAATACTGCATGGGCTTGATGATTGGTACAATTTTTTGGTGTTAATAAGAAGATTCAAATATTTTGAGAGGGATTTTTTTGATCCTTAACCATTCATACTGGTTTCTGAAAGTTTAAATGCATAATTTAGAGTTCTCCATAATGTAAGTTAAAAAACATTAATACTCTATTCATATAAATATGTAAAATAAAGGAATGACTTGATTGCTCAGATGAATTTTTATTAATTCTGTACCAACTAATTCAAGTAATGTGTTTAAAGATCTCTCAAGATTCATCTCTACATATCGAAAGTTAGGATCCATAATTCTCTATCATGTACAGGTTTCAATACACACAGGAAGTGTTCAGCACAGAGAGGATTACAGAATCTGAGAATCACAGAGTATTCATGGTTGGAAGGGACATTTGAGATCATTGAGTCCAACCACAAAAAACAAAACAAAACAAAAAAGCCCAAACCACACCATACCCACCCACAAACAGACACAAACCAACAATCTCAGGCACTAGAGCATTCCCTGAAGAGCCATGTCTACACGTTTCTTAAATACCTCCAGGGATAGTGACTCCATCATCCCCCTGGGCAGGCTGTTCCAGTGCCCAACCACCCTCTCAGGAAAGTAATTCTTCCTAATATCTAATCTAAACCTCCTCTGCTGCAACGTCAGATCATTTCCTCTGGTCCTGTCATTATTCCCTTGGGAGAAGAGGCCAACACCCACCTCTCTACAACCTCCTTTCAGGTAGTTGTAGGGGACAATGAGGTCTCCCCTCAGCCTCCTCTTCTCCAAACTAAACATGCCCAGTTACCTCAATCTATATGTTGAGGCCAATTGAATGAGATTCAACAAAGCCAAGTGCAAGGTCCTGCACTTGGATCACAACAACCTCATGCAGTGCTACAGGCTTGGGGAATAGCAGCTGGAAAACTGTCTGGCAGAAGAGAACCAGGGAAGTTAATATCGCTCTGTAGTCAGCACAGGTAAGGCCACACCTTGAATACTGTGTTCAGTTTTTTGCTCCTCACTACAAGAAAGACATTGAGATTCTGGAGCACATCCGAAGAAGGGCAACAAAGCTGGTAAAGGGTTTAGAGAGCAAGTCTTATGAAAAGCAGCTGAGGGAACTAGGGTTGTTTACTCTGGAGAAAAGGAGGTTCAGGGGAGACGTTATCACTCTTTACAACTACCTGAAAAGAGGTTGTAGCTAGGTGGGGGTCGGTCTCTTCTCCCAAGTCACAAGTTTTAGGATGAGAGTGCTGCCTCAAGCAACACTTAGGGTCATGGTTTAGTGGTGCACTTGGCAGTGTCAGGTTTAAGGTCGGACTCTACGATCTTAAGGGTCTTTTCCTATCTGAACAATTCTATGATTCTATGAACTTTGTGCCCTTTGTTGGTTGAAATGCGAGTCTGTTGAAGTAAAGGAAACAACCAGTTTAGGCATCTCAGCATCAGACAGAAATTCACACTGACTACATTCCCCACACAAAAACCACCATTTACCTCTATTAGCCCACTGCATTCAAAAGTCTGCATCTTTTGAGTTGCTACCTTAGTTGGCAATATGTAGAAACACCTGTATATTGACTCTCTGGTGTATTTTTATACAAAAAAGTCAATCTTAGCCCTTGTATTAAAGGTAGTACAATTGAAGAGCGCAGTATATTTTGGGGGTGTGGTTTAAGATGTCCAGTGACAAGTGCTTGTAAATGTCATTACATTTGGTTACACAAATACTGTGTTCCATATTTATATAAATTAGGACTTCCTGCTTATGTTTCAGTTTCATGAATGTAGCTAACTTGGCAAACATCCAAAGATTTCACTTTAATAAGGGGTTTCATATACATAGCTGAAAATTTCTGTAGCAGTAAGGAAGTGTCAAAATCGGGTATTATTTTTTCTCATTGTGACCTTTCAAAAGCCAACATGTTTGCAGGGTCCTGTGGTATAATACCTTTCAAAGTCCTGCAGTATGTTATACACTGCTGCCTAATCCAGTGAGTGATGTTGCGTATTGTTTTTTACTGAGGCTTTTCTTTAACTGTTGGCGGAAAATCTGAGGTAGACAAGGATTCAAGCTGGTGCCAGTGAAAAAAATCCACGTCTTTTTCCAGCCATGGGTTGTGTGATGCACCCGATGCTTTCTGTTCAGGAATCCTGTTTGTCTTCTGCCACCCCCACCAGTTAATTCTCTGTGTTTAAAATCACCACACAATTGAGAGAGTGGTCTCTAAAAGCAATTTCAGCTGCTGCTGCTCTGTGAGGAGTGTTGACTGAAGAGTTTCCTCTTGGTAGCAGCGGGATTTGAGGGAAACATGGAAACCTTGTGGAGACTCCAAAAGGATGACTGGAGAATACAGCTGTGAAGGTAGAAATGTTTTGCTCCCAATTTTAACAACATTCAATAGGGAGGTTGTCCTTTCTTCCTATAAAACACTTCCTGTTTGCTGAGGCTTGTGTTGCATGAAGAGCTTGTTGGACAGGAAGAAATATGAGTGCATCAACACCTTACAGAAAACTTATTTTTGATAAATGTAAAGAAGAAGCACAAATATAGAGGGAAGCACCAACAAGAGGAAGAGAAGGGGAAGCTGATTATTGTACTGTACTGACTTGTAACTTCTTAATGATGTTTTTCACGTAGGAGGAAAAGAGAGAAGAGCAGACATCCACATGAAATGTTCAACAGCTGAAAGTGCTCTGGTCAAGGGCTCAGACATCTATACCATCTTCTGGTTTTATACAATAATTAGACTTTTGTTCTAGGGCAGATGAGTCATTTTTAAATGCAGGTATCTTACTTTGGTGGAGAGATGCAACCTACCTTTAAATATCCACTTTAGTCAGAAGAATTAAATACTGTGATAACAATAGCTGCTTGGTTTTATCTGTGAGGCCTTTCAGCTAATGATGTGGCAGGTAAAACTCTGTAGCAGACAATTGTGTATAACGTTTTTTTACAAGATAGGCAAAAAAAAAAAGATCACTGATGTTTACAACTTGCATTTTGTTCTGAGCATAAGCATTTAAAACAATGTAAGTTGCAAATCATATACTGCTCCCGAACTCATGATCTGGTCCGAACAAATGACCATCTAGAAATGGATAGTTAATATATAAAAATAAGTAAACATCTGCAGTAAAACTGTGCTTCTGAGGTGAAAAAAAAATCATCAACCTTCAGCCTTTTTGAAAAATGTTCAATGATTCAAAAAAAAAAGAATCACAAAGAAGGCAAAAACAAAAAAAAAAACATCCTATAAAATCACTAGTAATCTGTAAATACTTTCTAGAGTAAGATCGAGCTCTTTGTAGGTCAGTTTAAGAGTAAGATTGAGCTCTTTGTAGGTCAGTTTATGCTGTTCAGTGGCTCTTGATCTAAATTTCAGCAGCAGAGCTCTTGGAACAAACATAAATATATAATAAGGAATATTTTGCTATACTGTTGTAGAAGACTTTTATGAAAAAAATCATGTTTGACTAAATTATTTTCCATAATTTAGATTTATTTTGCTGAAAGTTGCAAACTTCGTCCAGATCTCATCCACTTTTCATAGAATCATAAAATAAATAGAATCATTTTCATCACACTCAGTTCTTTCTTCCTAAATAAATTCAGAAGAACATCTGCAGTTAGCAGGAAAAGGTAGAAAAGCACATAATACTTCTCAGTGTGCTGATTTAGCTTGAGGTTGGAGGGAAAGATTTGGTGCTAATTTTGCTGTACAATTAAACAATGGTAAATGTGGTGGGGCTAGAAAACAGCAACGTGATATTGAAAAGAGCTGAAAGAGCTGAATGTGTAGATCTATAGCACCTGAAAGTTTTTAACAACTTTTATAATTACTGTGGTTGATGGATATTTTTCCTGCATTTTTTGAGGGTCAGCTAGAGCTTCTGCATGCCTTCATGGAAAAAGTCCCAGTGACACTTGTATGTGAGAGTTTATTTCTAGTGCTTGCAGTTTAGATGGGTAGAGGAAACGATGTATAGTCCTAAACTCCCCTTTCTGGACCACTGCCACATTTTATGCGGGAATTTCTGCATTTACTAAAACAGGCACTTGAATACATGTCATTCTTGTAACAACTAATTACTTTGTAGATTATTCAAAATGTCATTTCTCATATGTGACAGGTGAAATGAGCAATCCCAAGAGAATTATAAAAGAAAAAAAAAAAAAAGAAAAAAAAAAGAAACCTTTTTGCTGAACTCAAGCTAAACTATTTATCACACTCACTGAACTTCATACAACAGTTCCTGTGAAAACTGCCCAAGTCATCCTGAAAATTTTGGTTCACAGATGCTATCCTGCCAACACCTCTTATGCCAAATTGACTGCTGAACTACTGCCAAAGTAGGTGCCTGCAATTTGTGAAGCTGAAGGACTGTACTATGTTAAACTCTATCATGGACAATAGGACTATTATCTACAACCCTCTGCTAATCAGCATGAGCTGGAGACTGGGGTACCTACGTCTTATTGCTAAAATGTCATCTGTACAGATAGAAATATTCTTTTTAAGCCTGGAAGAATTTAATCAATGGTCATCCTCTGAAAACAGTCACATCATATGATTTATTTTGCAACTATTACAATTGTACATGCTTACAAAATGAATACTATAATGAAACTTTTCTAAAGTATCTGTAACATATGTTACTAAAATAATATTAGTGTGTTCAAATAACTTATTTGGCAGACAAATATACTCATTTTTTTTTCTGGACTGGGATATATCAATAGCCTTAAGGACTTACAAATTAATTTTGATAAACAGAAGAACAAAAGTACACCTAATTACAAGCAGTAAAAATGGTATTATACAGGAGTTCAAAGCCTGGATTCATTTAATTGACTTTAAATTTTTTCTATAACCTTCTTGCTTTAGGGATTTACATTTCTGATTCTAAATTTAAAAGTAATTAAAACACTTATCTAGTATCCGAACATTATTTCGGTTTTAGAGAATACAAAATACAAAAGATAAAGCTGAACCTACAAAACTTAAAAGGGGTTCATGCTTTAGCACTGAGGGCAGGCAAGCACTGAGCCCTACACAACGTCCTCAAGAACTCTGTCATGAAAGTCGTTGTCACTTTCTCCAGGGCTATATGTAACGTTGTAACCATGTAACCTTGTAACATTGTAACCATGTAACCCTGAAGTTTCTCTTACTTCGACATTTTTTGTTTAATTGATGCTACATGTTCTACCAGTATACAAATATACATTTTCCTAACGCTATTGCTGAATGAATGACTCCCCATTACTAATTTAAATTCATGAAAGCTTGTTCAGGCTTGTAACTTCCAGGAAGACCTTCCAAGAGCACAATTTTTCCTATAATTTTTCCAATCTTACAAGAAACCAACCTCTTTCAGTCTTATCAACCAATACTGTAAAGGCATTGCCAGTAACTGCATGAAATTCTCCAGCAGAGACAAAGTTTAAAGTGTAAAAAAAAAAATAAAATTAAGAAAAAAATCTCTTCCCACATGACAGCTAACTCATTTTTTCAGCATAAATTAGCTCTATATGAGATAATTATCTCATATAGATAATTACAACTTTTTCCTATACTTAGGAATTACAGTTTTTTTCCTACATTCCCAACATTCACACAGATGTCTAGAAGGCTTTGCAGCATAGACATGGCTTATGAAACTTAAAACTATGTAATACAACACATACATTTTTGCTCTTTCTTACCATTCTAACTCCAGGTACCGTGCTAGCACATAAATAGAAAATAGAAATAAATAGAAAATAACAGCTTCCTATTTAGACAAGGATATCAAAATTGACTCTGAAAAGTCCTTCAAAAACAGTAGTTTCAGGAAAATTACTTTATATTCCCATCTAGCCTCTACAGTTCTGAGAAGGGAACAAATAGATAGCCCAGAGACTTTGTTTTAGACAACCAGGATATTTTTATTTACCAGAATCTTGCTTCTCTGCTAAACACCTTCATGCATCTCTAATTTGAATTCACTGAGATAAAAGTTATTTAGTCACCCTTATACAAGTCTGTGGTGAGACAGCAGAAGAAATCTGGGGTTTTGTTAACACATTTTTCTTTCGCAATATGGAAAATAAAATTTTATAATATAATTTTAGCATTCCTTTATCACAAAACAATTAGATAAAAGACTGTTTTCTGAATCTATTGCTAATGAGAACAAAACCATTTAAAAACAATTCAATTTTCAATCTCATGTCACTCCTAAAGAAAACAACGTCTTCTATTTAAACTTTTATGATAATCATAGTATCCGCAGAATGCACAAGAAAGGGTTGATTGTAAACAAAATCTTTGTATCCATTTAAAATTAACATACTGAATGGAGAATTAGACACCTTCTGCCATTTTCTTCTGCAGTTTGATACTTCTGAGAGAATGGAAATTCTTCCACTGTATTATTTTTTTATATTTTTTTGGTGATACTAAATGTGAAGGAAAAGTTCTGAAGAGATATTTTCTCCTCCTTACCTTTTGAACAGTAAAGTGTTACTGCTCACATCAATAGAAGGATGATAGCAACTTGGAAACATCCTGAAGGCAGAACTGTTTAAAATACATCTTAAGGATTCTTTCTATATGAAGTGGAATATATGTACTGATGTTGATGTTGCAATAGGGTAGTAAGTATATTAAAGAAGTAGTACCAGTAAAGCTTCTTCACTGAAAAGGAAGACAAAGAAAGTCAAATTCTCTTTAATTCCTGTGGTGTTTTACAATGTCTTTTTGCCTTATGGAAATATTATATTTAGAATGAAAGATGAGCTCTATTTTCCACTCTGCTGGTAACTGAACATACTGCTTAATAGAGCTTTGGTGAGAGGTATCGTTTAGGACATTCTTGTACATGTTTCTGCAGATGCAGACTCATGAAAGAAGAAAGCAAATAAAGGAAATTTGTCATTTGTCATTTGTTCTCTAATATACCATTAGAATGGCAGTAAAGAATTATTCTTCTGAAAATCCCATAAATTCACATGGAGAAGGAATAATGAATTTATCTTAATATGTAAAGAGTTTACAGAAGCACACATAAAACTGAATTTTCATGTCTGTCTCCCAGCTATACAAAATGTAGTAGCTTTTTCTTCCTTTTTTTCCTCTCTCTTCCTCTCTTCCCCTTCTCCCACACAGCTTTTCTTTTTCCATTTTGCTTATTAGTAATAATCTGCATCTATAGCTGCAACTGCAAAAAAAGTGATTTTGCCCCCTACTACTTCTTTGTAAGACTTACTGTAGAGCATTTACCTTCATAAGTTATCAGAACTTAACCTGCACCTCCATTCAGAGCTCTGAAATCAGCCATTGTGGAAAATTCATTTCATTAACCCCACCAGGCCTTCATCCTGCAATATAACTTGATGAAATAACAGGACTGAAAAGTCCTATTTATTGAAATTTTCCTACTCAAGATCAATGCATATATACCAGTGTAAATTTTCTCACTGTTCGACAGACTTGAAGTCGGTTTTTATACAAATCCAACTGACTGCATATTTACAATAAGATCTGATACTGTCTTTTTTTATAGATGGTTTACAAATGTTTAAAAGCATAGCAGGAAAAAATAAATTTCAAAAGTGAACAAAAAGTCAAATGTGGGATACAATATGAAGATCTAGATTTCTAATTATCCATGTACATGAGTTAAATCCGACTTTATAAAAATAAAATAATTCTGTAGAGCACATCCAAACGTTGCAAAATTAACTGCCCTAAAACATCATCAGGAAAAATGTACTAAATGAAACATAATGTGGTGAAATGAAAGTCTGGGAATGAAGGCTTAGCTAATGGAATTCCAGTAACCACTGCAGCACCTGTCAAGGTATCATACTTTATCCTACCCAAACTGGAACTGCTCCAATAAGCAGAAATAAAACCTGTGGTTACAGTCTCTGCTACGGGGAGCCCACCACCCACAAAATTCATCAGAGTATGATGATATGTAGACAAAGGAATGTGCAAGCTCACCACTTGCTGTTGTTTTATTGCTGCTATTTACAAAACGCATGCATCGAGGCTTAACATTCAGAGGATTTGGTGGAAAAATTGTTGATGAAGTATGGAAAGCACTTCCCATCTCTCCATCCTAGTAAATCATTAAAAGAAATTCATCTCTTATAAAACAATCCTTGTTATTGTTGACTATCAAGGAAATGGAAGCAATTTTGTCATGAGTTTTGAGTAAATGCTTTGGTTCTAAGTTTATTAAGGTAATATGTTGAAAAACCAAATACTGTATCTAAACTGATAAGAAAGAAAAAAAAAAAGGATAGCAAGAGACACTATTTGCAATATAAAATGAAGTGTGACTTAGAATCTGCAGGACTTAGACACAAGTCCTTAGTAAATTTGTGACAGGGGTCAAAAAAGAATTCTACTACTCTGTAGAGAATGATTAATTTTCTTAATGATAGTCTAATAAATGTTTAAGAGCAGATTTTCAGAAGCATCCAAACAGACATAGGAACCTCAGATTTTTAAAAAACAAGCTTTTTGTAACTGAAGTCTAATTGAAATATATCTGGTTGGGTTTTGTTTCTTCTACAATTTTAGAATTCCTGTCTTTGTTCCCTTGTGCAGACTTTAAAAAGCGACAAAGAAAGGGGAAATCAGAAATTTCCTTACTGATTATTTTTACGTCCCACTAAAAAACTATAATGTATTCCAGTCAATGTTTGGGTTTTTTTAAGAAATTTGTAATGAGATACCCCATTGCAAAAGGGAATAGATCTGAGCTTTGCACTAAGAGATCTAACTGTATCTTTTCTTCTTATCTTCTTGTTATGCTGTATTATAAATCGTAATATTTTCAGGTTCTTCTGCTATCCTCCAAACAGCTTCAGGTAATATATTTGAACCTGTTTTATTTTGTTTTGGGTTTTTTTCCTGATATTATTTTGTGGTACAACTGACAGAAAATGTGATTTAGCTTGCATTCTTTGAAATGTTTTACATTCCCCAGGTGAAGTTCCATATCACTGTTTTGTATGACAGAGAAAAATTTCTGAGCTGGGAGCTTGTGTTTGATATAGGAGCTCAGAATTCAGGCTATAATTAGGCTAATATTTTATCAGTGTCTGACAAAAATACATATCCATCTGAAATGAATATTCTGAAAAAGAATCCAAAATTTCCTGTCTGCTGACTGCTGAATACCATTTAAAATCAAGAAAAAAAGATTTTGACCAGATACCCATGGATTCTCTGCTTGTGGGTTCTCTGTTTCAATATTTTTACAGTCTAAACTCTTAATGCTGAAAACTCGTAATATTCAAGCTGATGTTCTGATTTATTTTTTTTATTCTTTCAAACAAAGTATCATCATACTGCTACTAGGAAATGCAAAATTTTAATGAAAGAACAGTGGAAGATTTTATTCTCACTATTCCCAGAGTTCAATCACAAGAAAGTTATGCCTAACCGTGATTATTCAGTGGGTAGTGTCAGACATGAAAATCTAGGACACTGAAACATAAATTAAGTCAGCTCCAAAATCTGCCTAAGAAAATTTAAGACCAGAACAGCAAGCTGACTGAGAAAGATCCATGCTTGAATCCTTCATTCCTGATTACTGTGTTCAATAAAAAAGCTATTATTAGCTGTCCAATTAATGTTTTTTTGGCAATGACAAAGCTGGATGAGAAAAAATTCTTAATTTTGCTTTGTATCACACAACATAAGCTAATAGTATTTGTGTAGCTTGATCTTAGCATTATAATAGGAAAAGCAGAATTTTAAATCAGAAAGATTTTTTTTCCTCAAAAGGAATGTTTCACTATCCTTTAAAAATGTTTGTATGTGGGAATAATTGCTTTATTTCTATACTAATTCAAATCTTTTCTTTTTCCTGATATCAAAAGAGGCAGATTCTAGAAACCACAATACAGAACACAGACATGAGGAAAATTATTTTTTTCATGTGTGTTAAATTGCAGTAGGCACCAAAAGTCCTAAGTATTAATTTCCCTTTATTATTTTTTACAAATGCTTCTTTAACATCTTAAAATTATCAATTTTAAAGATATTCTGCTGCAACAAAAGATTTCAGTTAGGACTATGCACTTACTTCCTATTAAGGACATTACAAAAATGTCTCTGTTCAGACAATGTTCATTGCAGAACAAGTGCCCTCATTTAATCTTTTTGCTTTTTGAAAGCTTTTGAAAGTAAAAGCAAAAACAATGATAATGTAAAGCATATTTCAACATGTGAAGCATAGTTCAATATAGCCTCTAAAAATTTTAATTATTCCGATATCTTTCAGATCTTTTCGATAGTCTGTATTGGGCTCTCCAATGTGATATTTTCTCAAAATCTCATGTTAATAAAAATGATGACATTATCCATGTTCTCTTAAAAATAATTCTAAATTAAATTTAGATCCTTATAGACTTCATAATATTGTCTGAATTTTGAACTCACCAGGAACACGTACAGAAATTTTCATTTTACATAATGTTCTGTGCAAAATTTGCTAAAGGGCAACAAAAACAGAGAATTATTCTTCTTCAGTACATTTAAACTGAATGAGTTAAATCTAAAAAATTATGTAAAAACATATGATCAAGAAACAATATTTCAAAATTATTTTTTCTAATTCATACTAAATATCTTTGTCATTTTGTCGCTTTTCTATACCCTTCCTTTGCTTTAGATTTTTTTTTTAATAATTTGATACATTTTCAAAATAAAGTTTCAGAAAATCGCTGACAATCTGATCACCTAATTAAAGTACATCACCACTCAATGCAAATCCTTGCCAAAAACCTGCACAGATCTATTGCTCTATCGGTGTCATCAGAGTAATCAGAAAATGATAAATACCAATTTTGACCATGTCTAACATTGGTCAGTAGAAATCACACTGGACTTTAAATGTGAGACTACTGTAGATATCCATTACACTATCTTACTAAACAAACAGTGAAGACTAAACTGGGCTGTTTCTGTTTTGAAGAAAAACCATAATCTTGCATTTGTAATACAAGACATACATTACACTTTACGAACATTAAGCCTATCAGATAAAGACCTTTATCATAATTATTTCATTCAAAAGTGTTGAATTGTTAAAAGATTTAAGAGTAAAGTTCAGGCCACAAAGTTTGAAAGATGTAATTACATGACAGCAAGAAATGCAAAAGTAAAAATGGAACAGAAAACAGGTATTTTCTTTTTTATCTGGTGTTTTTTTTCTGTCATGATTAAAAAAAAAAAACAACTAAAATTGAAAAGTATATTTTATAGGAGCGGGCCCCATTAAGAAAAAAACAAGCATATAAAATATTAGGGGAAATTTGCCTTTCCTTTAAAGAAAATTATAAAGATCATAATGACACCCAAGTGAAAAAGCGGTAATTATCTGTGACTATTGTTATTTTCAGAGGAACAACCTAGGTCTAGCCTTCTCAAAGTCTGAATGTTACCTATGCTTGTCACTCATCCTGAAGATCATCTAGCTGTTTTACAGTTTATGTTATTTACTGTCAGCTTCATGGTAGCACTCAAATGTCATGACATCACAGGTTTGCCAACCTGATGCAAATTCCTTCATGGACAGATATTCTTCATAGTACTCTGATTTACTATTCTAACAACACGAAAACATCAAAATAATTGACGGAACAAAAATAATGGTGGTGACTTAGGTTATTCTGTTACTAACGGTCTCCTTGCTTATTTTGTCTTGCTGATCGTTATGTTGAAACCAGTGAATGTAACATGTCTGTTGTTCATAAACCTCCTTCGACACTCATGTTTTACAGGTATATATCATGATTTTAGAACTTTTGAATAGGCCACTGAAAAGTAAGAGGTATAGTCATGGCATTTGCTAGGTGAATGAATTTCACCTAGCAATTTTCAATGAATTTCGCAGATCTTCCTGTCTTGTTTTTGGTGCCAGCTTGGAAGCCCTTGACAGTGACTGGTGAATTCTTTTTTTTCCTGGTCAAAACTGCCTTTAGATTCATTAAAACTGAATTCATTATCATTTGAAAATGAAATCTACTATTTCTTTCCAGGGTCCGAGCCATATCTTTTTAAAGAGACAAGCACTTAAAAGGCTTAAGAACATAAGTCTACTCTGGGTTAAATCAAACCTTCCCTGTCTAAAACTTTTTTATGCAAGTGATCAGAATGCCACTGGAAATTTAGCACTGAAACAAACAAAAGTAAGCCTTTGGCTCCAAGAAAGGAATTCACAGTATCAATATTGTGCCATTGAACATGTTACACACTGTACTCAAGGGTCACAAAACTCAGCTGTCTGAGCACTGAGATACCCAACTAAGCCAGCAGTAAGAAATAATAAAATGAGATATATGCCTGAAGTACATTTTCTTGCTTGGGTTTAGACTTATCAAGTTGGGTTTAGGCATAGGTATGCATGGATGCATAGTTTCTTCCTAACTCACACACAGCCTGGAGATACATCCATAGAAATCAGCTTTACAAGTACATTAGTTACATGTTCAGTCTTTTAAGAATTTTGATATGTAATTTTCAGGTTTGTAAGTGCTTTCTTAGATATGACCTTTAATGATGTTCTCATTGATAATCACATCAAGGTTTACCACTTCTTGTAATATATTCTCTGAATAAATAATTAGCTACTTTGCTTTCTCTCTGTGTGTAAATATGTGGTTGCAGAGGTGCAGTCACTCGGGTCTTGGTATCTGGTATGAGGGAGATAACATTCTTACTGAACTGTGCTGCATAAAGAACACTGTGACACACTGCTAAACACAAGATTGATGTACCTCTGTGCCTTGCCAAAGAGAATATCAGGAGAGAAATACACTGAACAGAGGAATAAGGCTCATTATTTTAGTATCAAATCCAAGTGGAAAACTTTACAACTTGGGTCAAGAGCATCAGCTGAATTTTAAGTACTTTTCACTTTTTGCTCTCCTCAAGATATTCTTATTCAAGTTGAAACAGAGACAATATATAAAATAATAGAGACGCATTACACAGCACGAGGACTCCCATAATGTTATCAGAACTTTGGTAATTTTTTTGCTTCTTCTCACCACTCTCCATCTTAAAATCACCTTATAGAGAACAGCCTGAAACTCTGATTCTTTAACATCAGAAACAAATACACACACAAAAAAAGGCTCAACAAAAAAGCTCCGTCCTTTCATTTTGTAAATGGCTTCTGAATGTCAATGTGCTCTGTAGAGCTAGTAGGTTTTCTAGAAAGCAGACTTGAATAGCTTCTATCTCACTTTAAAGAAGGATATGCAAAATGACATTACTTTATAAATACGTGTGTTTTGTCCAAGAAACTGTGGTATCTCCTCTGCAATCAGCAGTGATCTTTCAAAAGCTCTATTTAAGGCTGAAGTACCATCTACCACCTGAATTGTCTTTCCTCTTCCCGCCTATCTAAAACATGAAGAGGACATTATAAACAAAAACAAAAACAAAAACAAAAACAAAAACAAAAACAAAAACAAAAACAAAAACAAAAACAAAAACAAAAACAAAAACAAAAACAAAAACAAAAACAAAAACAAAAACAAAAACAAAAACAAAAACAAAAATAAAAACAAACAACACACAAGAGTTTGGCAGGAAAGGTCATCATACTTTTGATACTTGCAGGCTTATAAGCTTTTACCTCTGTGTTTGGGTCTAGTATCTGACACATTACAGCAAGGTTATTTGAAGAGCCACATTTTTACTCAATTTTGAAAATTAAACTGATTTAGAATTTTAACAGCCTTAGTACCTCTTCAGTGTCAAAGCAATTATTACTGCTTTGGGACCTACAATGAGTGGTATGAATGTAAACTTTTTTTCTGATCTGTTGGGTGTCAAATGGCTGGGACCTTAGCATCTGAGATGCTTCCGTTTGCCTCACACAAGGCAATGATAGTTATCATCAACAATGTCCTTGGCCTGGCATTCAAATTCCATTTTGATTTAAAGAAAAATAACTATCCGTTAAGTATTCCCAGGGAGAAAGCATCCAATCCCAAAATTTGCTTCAAAGATTTTTGGTCCAAAAACTTCTCAGTCCATTTTCTTGCACAGTCCTATTTGTTAGCTGAAAGATAGAAACTAGATATGTGAGGGAAAATAAACAGAAAATAATTTAATCATATGCTTACAAATAGAAATCTTCTTATCTATTTCAATTTGTGATGTAAATAGCATCACTCTTAGTGAGATATAGATACCCATGAGATACTGCATCAAGATTAGGAAAAAAATCCGAAGATTTAAGAAACAGAGGAAATATCTTATAAGAGGAAGAGTCAGTGTCCACAGAGTGATTTAATAATTTAATATAACACTATGGGAAAAAAGTTCTTGTCCCCTTGGATTTAAGAATTTTTCTCAAAGGTTTTGTCAGAAAACTCCACAGCCCTCAGTCTTGCAAATCTGCCCTACCCAAGGACAGCATCTGCCTTTTAATTACTCTCCTGTGCAACCTGCGTTTTCTTAGCACTTCACTAATTTGTCCTTAAACTTTAAATATAATGCTCTCAATAATTAACTGATTCCATTTTGGATACAACTTTCTGTCTGTTACTATGCACAAGTATTACTTTAGTTATGAAATCTTCAGTAATAAGACATCACAGGAAAACAGCTAACTAGCATTGGCTGATATTTAGCTGCCTGGAGTCAGTAGAAAGATGACAACTTCTTGAAAAATGAAGTAATGAGTTAAAAGAGCTAAGAATAAATATTATCTATCTACTTATTTATTTATTTATTATTAATTTCATATGTACATGTAAATATATTTAATAAATAAAAATCCCAGCTTCTTAAAACCATGTGCTCAGTTTTATTTGTAGGCAATCACTGATAAATATAGCAACCTTCTACTTTGAATTAAACTATCAGAGGTGAAATGAACTCAATAAATTAATGCAGTTCTAATCCCTTGCCACTTTTTGTTCAGAACATTACGTCTGAGAGTTCTGGTCATGTTCTGCTTCAGACTGTCAGGACTGCAGTGTACACCAAGAAGACAAATTTTCATTCTTACCTCATTTAGAACATACTTGACAGCAATTTAAGAAAAGCAGCAGGGCTTTGAAAATTATAATGAGAAAGGAAGATCATTTTTGTAATTTCTATAATGTCTAGCACTACCACTGGGCACTCACCATTGATTTCATTTCAGCGCTTTGCAATCAGCTGCCACCACCACTGCTCTTCAAGCTGTAATTAAGGTAAAGTTACTGCAAAAATCTTGTCATTTCAGATCTTTGGATTTTCATTTTGAGGTTTATATTTTGATGAAATTCCTTACTATCAGCCCACAACTTACAGCTAATAGACTGTAACAAATCTAAATGTCATATATAATGAAAATACAGCAAATGGAAGCTGGCACAAAGCACAGCTAGTTCTAACTTTACAAAAGTTAATCAGCCATGCCTGGATGTAGAGAACACATTATTATTTTCCCCTTTCCACAAGTTTTCTCTCACGACCAACTAGCCCCACATTTACAATAAAATACCAAAGCGGTATATCTAGATTCATTTGAAGAAATTCACTGGTAGTGGTATGTGTTAGTCACCTCTGCATTCCATCGAACATATTGCTTCATGAGTCAGACTTGTAACAATCACAAAGCTGTCAAAATTAAAGTAACTGTGACAAGTATTCCTCACATTCTTAAAATCAAAATAGTCATCTTCTGGACAAAATGGCTGCAGAATTCAATATCAGAATTAGAGGAGAGATATGAATGCTAAGATCTGGCTCAACTTACCATAACTTTATTAAAAGTAAAGATTAAGAATGCTGCAGTTCTCAGCTCATGTTTGTAATATCCAGATACAAAATTCAAGACAAATAGTGACCAGTAAAGGTAAATTCAGAAACTTGTGTTACAGCTATGATCTGTTCATGGATGTCTTCTGACTCTGATCACTATGCAGGATATACCTCATGTCAAATATTTGATTTAAGGTGTACCAGAAAGTTATGCACTGAGGACAAAACTAAATCCTTTGTAAATTAATTTGACTTTCATTGTGAATTCTTTATGGTTTCCCTTAGTGTATTATTGCAGAATGTTTGTAGATAAAATCCATTGGCCTGATTGTCTTGATTCAGAAGTTAATTATACCAATGTAGTACATATCTCTCTGAGAAATTTCCTGGACTTACTACATTGTTTCCAAAACTTGTCAGACCATGCTTTAGCTGTTTAGTTGTTTACACATCACAGAAACATAGTGAGTAGAGGAAAGGGACCTGAGGAGTGCAATGCTGTTCTAATTCACTTGAAAGTACAATTGCGTCAAAAATTGCAAAATCCAATATAATAAAAATAACACTATTAAAAGAGATCACACAATGATCTGCAGCTATTTTAGGCTAAGTTAAACCTGGTTTAATCTCCTATGGAAAAAAAAAAAGTTTTAAGGCTGACATTGATCTTTTCACTTCCTAAATAGGACATTTTTATCCTTAAATTGTCAAGGGTGCACAGTATGCATTCATATTTGTTATAAATTTTGATTCTTGTAGAACACTTCTTGTTTTTTCTTTATTTTCTTTATTTTCCTGTTTTGCTTAAATTATTCATCTAACACTATTCTTGTAACACCATCCTAAGAGCAGTCTACTTTGGGTAAATTTCTTTTGTCTTTACACCATAAAAATAATAAATTCTATATTAAAAGGTATACATTCTTACCTATTTGTATATAGAAAAGAATTCCAGAACACATTCTGTACAAAACCACTTTCTACTAATTTCTGGATTCCCATGAATCATGTATGTGACAGCTACAGACCCTGTCTGTCTTCATTAAAGTAATAAGAAAATTATATTTTTTTCACAGCCAAAAGTTAAGGCCTAAGGAAAATTTAGCTCCTCTTATTCATCAGATTAAATGGATAGCCACATTATTCTGTCTCTGTCTAGTCTGATCAACTTAAAGTATACAAAACTACACCGTGTGTGCTATAATGTTACTAGAAGATGGAAGATTTTTTCTTAAGAAGATGTATTTATATTTCAAAGTACATTACTTGATCTATCTGCAGCAATATTGCAGCACTTAGATATGTCAGTAGTTTGGAAACAATCAATACCTAGAAGCAGTAAGGGAAAGAGGTGCAATTTTTTCTGTATTTATTTAGATTATGCCAATGAAAATTAAAATGCACACTGCTCCAAAACAGCCCAGCAAGTAGAAATTTGAATGCACAGAATTAAGGGTTACATTTCACACAAATAACGCTGTTGTCTCAATGCTTGTGTTCTTCACTGAATAAATTGTTCTCTTAAAATGTAAGCTTGCGTGTTTCAGCTGTACCTTTTGAATGAATAGAGGAATCATAACACTGCAGTTCCTACCTAGATGTTAAAGTCTTAGCAAATGTCCTTAGTAATTTTATTCAAACAACCATTTTGAAGACAGGCTAACTAATTTTAAAAGGATTCAAGTGGGTTTTTTGCAATAATATGAAATGTCACTATGGTAGTTTAGATTGTTTAAAGGTATACATTAATTATATATCATGGCAGCATTTTTAGTAAATTATAATAATCTTTTTCTATTATCATTCTGTGACAGATGCCCATTTAGCTGTTCTCTTTTATTCCTTCTACATAACTTCAATTTTGGTCCCAGATTGAAACAGGTACAGGTACCTGTACAGTTACAGTACAGGTGTGTGAAAACCCATCCCCTTCATTCCATCTTAGTCAAAGATTTTATACACTATTTGGCAATACTATTGCAAGTCTGTGAGGAGTTTCAACAACTCACACTCCCTCAGTAAAGAATTTCTTTCTATTGTCTAATCTAAATCTTCCCTCTTTCGGTTTAAAACCATTACACCTCATTCTATCACTACACTCCCTCATAAAAAGTCCTCTCCATCTTTCCTGTAGGCCCCCTTCAGGGATTGGAAGACTGCTATGAGGTCTCCCCAGAGTCTTATCTTCTCCAGAGTGAAAAACCCCAACTTTATCAGCCTGTCCTCATAGGAGAGGTTCTCCAGCACTCTGATCATTTTCGTGGCCCTCCTCTGGACTCGCTCCAACAGGTCCATGCCCTTCTTATGTTGGAGGCCCCAGAGCTGGATGCAGTACTCCAGGTGGGGTCTCATGAGAGCAGAGGGGCAGAATCACTTCACTTGACCTGCTGTCCTTCTCTTATTGTATGTTACTGTTACTGATTGATTGACAGTGTTTGTCAAACTGTAAATATTGTATTCTGTCTCCCTGTCCCATTTTGGATTTTATTGGCAGATCTTTCGAGGAATTATGTGTTATTGCTATATAGATGCCTTTAAAAGAAGGGATTAGAGTAAATGATCTGTAAAGTCCCTTCCAGTCCAGTGCATTGTAGTTTTAGTTTTAGAAAAAAATCAATCATGGTAACAGCTATATTAGGTTTCTGCCTGTGATATCTGCTCTGCATCAAGCAATCTGGCCGTCTTCAGGTTTACGGAATATTAGGACAGTGGAGAGAGTGCTATTGGACTTGTGCTTTACATAAACCTGTGGTAAATGTGCTTTACAGACACAGTGTGGGATTTCTGGTCATATGATAGCCGCTTAGCTAGAAATCCTGGGAAAAATCTAGAAAAGGAAACATTTCTAGATGATGAGAAATATCATCACTCCATAAAGGATTGTCAATCATTTTACATCTTCCATAGCCAGTGAAAGGAAATAACCACTCCTACACTGTGAATTTCCTGAGTCTAAGGTAGATCTGTGAAAAAAAAAAGTCAAATACTTTAGAGAAGCAGACTTTAGGATAATCAGTTGAGATCTAGATGTCCAGAGAAAAACTACCAAGAATTAGAATGAATCCCATGACGGATAAACATCACAGTGTGTGACTTCAAGTCCCAAAATTTAGTATAAAGTCCATATCAGTTGAAGCATGTGAAATTCAGGATTTATTACAAAAGACTAGTGTTAAATTAGACAATGTAATTTGGCCAAACTGTGACATGATTATTCTTTTTCTTTATATATTATGTACTGCAACTATGTAGCAAAAGCAACTGTAACTGCAGTTATGCTATGTCTGTAATTTGATAATTGCAGTCCCGACTAAACAGTTAAGTTAGAAAGGAATGATCTTTGCAAACATCTAGATTGAAAAATTTTTTTTCAATATCTGAGCATTTCAGGAAAAAACAAACAAGCCTATTGGTGATCTCAATAGTCTTCTGCTCTGAAATTAATTAAACTAGACCTAGACACTAGTGTCATACAGCACTCTGTAACAGCATTGTTTCACTTTTCAAATGTACTCCATTACAGAAGCCCAAAATAAAGTGACCTCTGAATTACCCAGGTGAGCAGTAGCTGCTCTGTTTTAAAACAGAAAGACAAATTCTGGCAGATTTCAGCACCTTTGAAATTGAGGCTATTGCAAGAGTGATGCTTAAATATGGATTTATAAGCTCAATTTTAAATATCCGGGTTTGAGAACATGGCCTATATATGGGTTATTAAGGTATTCATATGTTGGCTTAAAATATTTGTCAGATATCTCCTGAAAGGAAAAAATGCTGTGAAACACAGAGAGACACAGAGAAACACAGAGAGGATAAGAACAAAACTGAAAATAGTTCTTGCAGAGAAATAAACTTCCTTTCATACAGATGCTTTCCTATTAGCTATTGACTCTGACCCTTATCCTTAGAAAATGACCTCCTCTGGTGAACAATGTATATAATAACTCTCATGCTGAAATGGCCTCAGAGTGTGTCCAAGCATGCCAGGAAATAAGTATTTTACTGACTGTAGCTACCAGCCACAATATTTATATTTAATAAACAAATAATAAACATGACATTAAATTGCTAGAATTACAAAGACTAGAAGCCATCCATGAAATTGTCAATTATCTGACTTTCCCTGCAGTGCTGAAAGGATGAAGCAAAGATTCACATCACACTTAGCTCTGTATCATTCTCCAATTTATACATTCCCTCTAGCTCAGCCACTTTAACCTCTCAGAACTGGTTCTCCCCGTGCTCATTTTCTTTGAAAAATAACCTTTGACCGGTATACTTAACCCAAATGTGAATTTACCTCAAATATGCATTTTAGACCAGGTTCCTAGCTTCCAATACTCTCTGTAAGAAACATGTTCTGATATGGTAGGAAATGGTAGAAAAAGAAAACCATTTTTGATGGAGTTGTTACACAAAGATCAAAGTAACTCAAAACATGAGTATTACTATTTATCTTCTCAGAGTGAATCTCTCATTCCTATCTGAGTTTATCAGTACAGAAAATCATTAATATCTGAAGTAAGGATATGACTGTCAAGATACCTTACAACTTAATTCATTCCCTTTCCCTTGGGCAATAATTTCCTACATACAAATATTACATATCTGCTGCAGCTTAAACAAAAAACTTTGAATGTAATTAAATAGCTGGAATTGATTAGACATTCTTAGAACTGGTGTTAGAACTCCTCTAATATTTCAGCATTTGAGAATTATTTTTTTTAAGAGGGAATAGCGGCAGTCAGAAAATGTTAATTCATCAAGATGAAACTTTGCTGTAAAAATATATCCGTTATGAAAGTTGACTTACTGAAAAAGAGTCTCTGAATCCGAGCTGAACTTTCTCTTCAAAACAGGAAGGAAGGAAATAAGTGAAATGCGATGCATGAATTCTCTTCTGATATAAAATATCAAGGTCCTTGATTAGCAATTATCCCAGAATCCAAGTGAATGTTCTAATTAATAGACATGAGTGTACTGAAGTAGGGCTTTTTCCCATTATCTGCTTTTGGTATCAGCCCTTTTCTGTAAATTGTATTTTAAACAAGATTCAGTTTGAATCTTAGCTCTTTAACATTGCTAGATCACAGAACCATCCTTTTTGTAGTTTGATGAACGACCATCACTAACAGGAGGCTAAAGAGGTGGTACAAAAACTCAGTTTTGAGTCACTTACCTGAATTTTTTCTTATCAATATTTCATAATTTTTTTTCCCTGAGAAGTTCTAGTTTTGCACTTCTAAATGAAAGTAGCATTTCTTAAATTTCAAAGTTTAACAGGTGAAGAAAACACTGCCTGCCTGGAATTAATAATACTATTTTGGGGGAGAAAAGCTTCACAGGTTTCAAATGCAGGACAGTTTAAGGTATTTGAATTTTGGCTTTTAAAACTACCTAATGAGTTCTCTCTTCAGTTTTGAAAAGCAGCTTCAATGAGTTTGGTTTCACTGATTTAATTTTATTGAGTGATATTGCACTTAATTAATTTTCTCAAAACCAGCATAATATTGTTGGTTTTTCTGTTAGGTATACAGGATCAAATAAATATAAACAGTGGCAGCCCTAATGCTTTATAATTCCTCAGAATCACAAGAGAATGTTTTCCAGTAGGCATCTGTGCATGTTTGTCACAACAGAAGTTTGAGAAAACAAATAACCTACAAACCAAGAACAGAGGTTATTCGTTGTCAAGATAAAACAAGATGTGAAAGTTTAACTGGTATACATTGTAAAACAGTAAAAAATGGTCATTACCTTGTGAAGGGTCTTGCAACTTTCTCCTATGTCATGCTTTTCATGCTCAGCCCAAATTGTCACATACTTGTCTCTGCACCTTTTGGAATAACGATGGAAATCCCCACTAAGGGTTACTGTTCAGATATATTGTACCTCCTTGTCCACTGTGTGCTGCTTCTTTTGATACATATGTCCAATTCTGCTGCGCTAGAATGTTAACATGTGCATCGTCTGCATTTCACAAGAGAGAGATGTAAAACTCAGGAAGATTTTTCTGAGAATTACAAAGCCCTGCTGAGGATGGACCTCATGGTCACCAAGGTAAGAGTCAGCCCTGACTACAAGTAAGTGTATAAATAAGAATTTATTACCTTTCTTTTTGCTATACAAAAAAGACACAGAAAACTGAAACATATAGAATATAATGAACCACTTACAGAAAACAGGCATTCATTTGGTTTTGATATTCTGAAGTTTGTTCATAGTATGATACTTGTTCTGTCACTTCCTTATCATACAAAAGAAATAAATGCATGGCAGAGGTTCTATGAAGGCAGTAACTTGATGTAGCTAAACAACATATATATTCCAGAAATAAAATATTTTTTTCCCCCTACAACTTTTTCAGCCTCACTTCCATGTGAGTAGGAATATATATTCCCTTACAAATAAGGTGTATTAATTCAGGATACTTTGGTGCTTCACTGTGCTTCAATATTTAATTATTTCTGACATGATTCCAAAATATGTTTATTTAATGAGGTGTAGATGCAAATCAGATTTTTGGACTAATGTGTCCTTTAAGCAGAAATATTGTTTCTTTGTTTCAATAAATTCCTTTTTGTATGAAGAGAAATGTACATTTTCACACAGATTTTGTCACAGCTCTTATCTGAGCCTTTGTTTCCTCTTTCCCTCTGTTTATGTTTTGTTTACAATGACTAATTTTTTTACATTTTCTCCCTTCTACTTTACCACTTGACAAACAATCAGCTCCCAAAGAAATTTTCACAGGGCCGTCATATTAGCAGCTTTCCCTGAACTTCTGCAAGCATTTCCTACTTCCATTTGAAGAGTCCCCACAGTAAGAGAATCCTAAAACAGGTAAATCACTCCTTTTAAATGTCACAGTGCTGTTAATTACTGTCTTGCTGGTATCATGTGTTTGCTATACCAGAGTTAATCATTATTTTATTGTTTATAAAGGGTTCTTTACAAAAGTCTTCTGGACTTTAGACTGCTAGTTTTTAAAACCACGTAGTGTAATCATCTCTCAGAGGAATGGGTCTACCTACAGTTAGCTGGAAAACGCAAAAGACTAATTATCATCCTGAATCACAGTTCAGCCATCTGTTATATGACAGCAATGCCCAAATCTGAATCACTCAAAAAATAAGGACATTGTGAGAGAAGTCCAACTACAATTTGCTACAGTACTTACAGAGGAAATAGCAGTAATATTGCAAGTAAACTTCATTTTCAAGTAACAATAATATTTTTTCTCTAAATGTTAGTATATTATAGGGAATGTATGGATAGAGACTGCTGTATGTCAAATGCATTAAATGGTGACACTGGCATTCCGTATTCTTCTCCCTTTGCATAGGAAGTCTGGTGGAAATGAAAGCCTGTGTTGAACACAAAAAGTTCACAAGAGATTTGAAACCATTTTTATGTTTTTGATACAAGTGATTTGGTAGCTTATGAGTTGTGCATTAAACTGAAAGCATATATATACACATGTGCTTTCAATTTAAAGAGCTATATATCTAATTCAAAATTTTAATATCTGTGTATATAAACATATGTAGTATACACCAGCATCCCAGGTGTTGACAGTTGACTCAAAATATCCAACTCATCAAAAAGCCCTAAGGGACAACAAGACTTTTAAGCCACTTTCAATAACATTTCCAATAATTCTGTCAAGCAAATCCTAAATTTCACATTTTGCTTTCCAACAAATACTTCACTTGTGACAGAAAGTATCTCTTCTCTTTCTTTGTTAATTATTTACTGTATGTTATTTTTAGCATGTTATATTTTACATCAAAAGGCCGAGATTGGGTAAATTGACCCCTTCTGACTGTTTGTGGAACTAGTGGGAAGGAATGATGGCCTGTTTCCCAACAGTAATTAATCATGGTCAGCTGGGATATGCTCCTGAACTGAAAGTTAAAAAAAAGAGAGAAACCAGTAAGAAGCCTGAAGTGCAAGGGAAGCAACAAACTCAGTTTCTCAGGACTCCTGAGAAACTCCTGTTTCTCAGAACAAACACCTCAGGCTGTGCCTCCAGTAGCAGCTAGCATGGCCCAATGACTGGTCCTGCAGAGTAAACTGGTGCTAAGGTCCTGGTGTAGGCAGTATATATATACTTCAGAAGGATTTATTACAGCTTAAATTTAGTCTGGGTCATGAACTGAAAGTACATTAGCAGTAGGAGCATGTGCTTGTGAAATGTATCTTCTAATTTAATGTCATCTAAAAAAATCTGTTTTGTATACTTTCTGAGTGCACCCTGTGAATAAACCAAAGCACAATAAATAGTGGCAATGAGGAGAGCTGCTGTAAAAATATAGTCTTGATCCAAAATAAAATGTAAATATAGAAAAAGTCTTTGGACTGAATGCAACATGGAAATATGAATTAAGGAAGAAAGAACAAGAGAACTGTGTTAAAATAAAGCTTGTAAAAAGGAAAAGAATAAACCCAAGTGGATCCACAAGTGAGGAGAAAGGCCCCTTCTACCAGCATCATACTCCTCCTGATGACTGCATAAAAAGATTTTAATGAATAAATATTTGAAATTGTAATGTGGTCTCTACATTTTTGGTCCACTTCTTGCTCAGGCTCACCTGTAGTTGAAGTTATCCAGTTCAGCCGCAGTTTAAGCTACACCAAACTTGAAAATAATGACTTATACTTGATTCCCTGTTGAGAAAAAAAATTGAAACCATTTGTAACACTTTTTTTATTTGGGTTCAGTACAAACACGTTAAACCAAAATCTGCAGTGCAACTATGGTTACTGATAGCCAGATCATCCAGACACTGCATTTATCATCTGAAACCTGCAGTAGGTTCTATTACAACATACAAACAGAAGGGTCCAATCAAAACAAATCTAGCCATGTATCAGAGTTTCTCTCTCTTCCTCAATTGCTTCAACTTATCCTAGGAATAAAAATTTAAAAATCAAGCCATTTTTTCTAGGATTCTTTGCACGCTGCTTAAAGAGGAGCTGAGAACCTGCTGATCAGATTGCCCTTTCAGGAGAAAAAGGGAGCACGTCTTCCTATTTTTTCTCAGCTCAGTTCAGCATAGCAAGGATCTTAAGGTGAGTAAAAGATGTTCTGAGTAAAATCTTGATTTTTGCTGATGTGTGAATCTCAAAGAGCACACAGTCTTTTTTCTTAGAAGATTAGCTTTAGGATCTGTGCTAGGGAGAAGCTGTAAAAAGATAGATAAGAGTGACCACTGGAGTGAACTGTTGCCCTAGTTTACCCTCTCCTTCTTGCCAAATTTTAAATCACCTATGTCACCAAATAGAGTAGAATAGGAGTGTTTCAAGAAGGCCAGATGAAGGATGACCATGACTGGTTTTTTTGTTTTGCCTTGTTTTATTTGCTTACCATGTTATACTGTATTTCTTTAAAAAGGGGTGTTTGTGCAGCAAACTGAGAAATCTGTTTATTTGTCTCTTCTGGCTGCTGTAATTTCAGTCAGATAGAAATTTCTAGAAACATGAAATTTTGCTTTCCCTGCAAATGTCTATCTTTTCAGGGTGGATGTTCTGAAGTGCATGTAGAAAACAAGAAAGAGGGACAGCCAAAAGCTATCATGGGCAAGCAGAGGCTGGGAAACTGCTGAAGAGAGGAGGGTGGAGGTGACCAGCCGAGTGCCTAAGGTAACAAAGATAAAAGGGATTCAAAGTGAACCAGGTGAAGTCTGATGACACCCAACTGCTGTCATGTAATGCTGTAAAGGACAAAAAGAATGGAGCAAAGACTCATCTGGTAAAGACAGAGTAGAAAAAACAGAGATCATATTGAAATCTTCCTAATTTCAGTCTGTTTTAGCCAGCAGATCTGAGTTTTTATGTTTAAAAAATTACCCGGTTTAGTTTATATTTTAAGAAAGTCTAGCATCATAATCTCCTGGTGTTTTGCATTCTGGAACATCTACGTCTAAACTTAGCCAATTTTGGATGTACTTTACCAACAGTAACAAAACAGTAACAGTGTGAGGAGGAAATAATTGGAAAAAATTGAACAAATTTGGAAAAGAAATTAGAAATAAATATATGATGAAAAAGGGAGATGGAACATATGGCAAGAGTAATACTGAAGTATTCTGGATTGCCTCTTTCTCATCCTCTCTAAAAACTGAGACACTTAATTTGCCCTGAAAG
The DNA here is from genome assembly GCF_001431845.1 of Calidris pugnax. Taxonomy (NCBI): domain Eukaryota; kingdom Metazoa; phylum Chordata; class Aves; order Charadriiformes; family Scolopacidae; genus Calidris; species Calidris pugnax. The sequence goes on along the minus strand of NW_015094506.1, from coordinate 13,146,408 downwards.
GCCACATTAGAACCTCACACTTCCTGGCGTACGCATTGATATAGAAATTGGTAAAGAATGATGGTCAGCCATGCAACTCTAGAAAATCACTGTGCCTCATGATGTCGTCATGCTCCTCCCACATTCACAGTTAGCCCAGTTACCTGGGAGGGTGTATGAGTATGATAAACATTACCTTATTGTGATGTTTTAGAGGGTCTGTGCATTAAGACTTTCACCAAACTAGGCAAAAGGTTTGTTGTTTGTTTGTTTTTTTTTTTTAGTGAGGGCCACTTTAAAATTAAAAAGAAGCATCTTTATGATTTTTCATTGCTCAGTTTTTGCTATGCAAAATAGAAACACAAACAGAACTCTATTTCACACTGTTTCCTGTTAAATGCTCAGATACTAAGGTAGCTAGTACCATAAAAATGTCCATAAGAAAAAAAATAACATCAAAAGGCACTCTTATATACAGCAGTGTTATACAACCTAGGTTTTATGATCAGGGACTAATTCACAGCTTGAACAATAAAGCTTCTCGGTAAGTCTTCAGCAGGCACACCAAATCCTACTTCCCTTTCCCTTTGCCAGTCACACTCTTTTTCTTTTTTTTTTTTTTTTCCCCTACCTTCCAAATAAACTCAAATAGCTGAAATGACCCAAAGACTTTATACCTCAGTCAAACCACTTGGTTGCATTTGTTTGATGGCCTATCATTATTTATAGCCATAGGCTACAGATACTTGAAGAAGCAATGCCATTATACAGAAAGTTAGTGACAAAAATACTGATAATACTTCTTAGTATGAGCTCTAACAAAGACATGGCCCCTTACTTGTTATTGTCCATTGTTTGCAATTGCCTCAAGACAGTGGTAATATTTCATAGAGTCTCCTTCACAACTCGTTTCTTCCTGTTTGTAATAAAGCATAAGTAAGGATGATTCTGGAATATTAAGTATTTCAAAGGTAACTAAGCTCTATAAGCTGAGCTATAAGAAGAATGGAAGAATTCAGAATCATCACTTTTTTAATTGTTTTAATCTTTTCATACCCTATTGACACAATAAAGAAGGCTTCATAACAACTGCTATCTGAACTGCTGTGGTGCTCCAAGCTATACATTAATCTTCAAAGCCGAAATATTTCAAGAATGATAGTGTGATGTTAGTAAGTTAGTGATTCCAGTTCTGTAAACATTCTTATATGATATTTTTCATTTTTCTCCTTTAAATGGAAAAGGAATATGGAAAGATTTTTGTTCATAATTTTTATCCTGCACTTCAAACTTCACCATTATCTGAAAATTGAGATTAAAAAAGATAAAGTGTTAGGTATTTACAGCCTTTATAAAGTTTTAAAACTGGCAATAGCTAAAGTTTTATAGATAAAAATTCACATCATGGTTCATCACATTTTAACAACAGTTATTTATAATAGGTATAATATAGTGTTAGATTATTATTGATGTAGATTCTTGCTTTCCTGAGGTGAATATAAAACAACAACATCAAAAACCAAAATATTGCAGGCTGAAGGAAGAATTTATTGTAATTGTTTTTAAGGAATAAATGTTTCCGATTAGTACTCAGAGTTCATTAGTCATTAAATATATTATGACTAAATATGGAGAGAGAAAAAAAACAAAACCCAAAATGGAAGGCCCTGACAGCAAAAGAAAGATGATGATAAAGAAAGGAACTCATCATCAGAATCCAGGAAACGGAAAGGACGAGCAAGAAAATAACGCTGAAAAAGTAATAGGTGGTAGAAAATCAGATAATCACAGCAATAATTACAGAAAGAAAAGAGATAGGAACGAGTACTCCGAAATTGTTTAATTTACAGAGCACATAGCCCTGTAAATAAGACATTGCCATCTCCAGAAACAAGCTGAGAAACTTTATATTAGCAAAACAGTGCAAGGCCTCAAGGCCTTTTAGACTTTGTCAGGATTTCCAGACCACCATGGATTTTTAACAACCAATTGACAACAATCTAAATTGTATTAGCTTTTGCTTAGCTTTGTGCAATTATGTGGTTGAACATCTGTTGTTATGTTTACATATATTTGCAACTAGTAGATAGTAACTACGGATAGCTGTTCTTTGCAGAGGGAGGTATCTATGATCCTAGAAAAAAAAGTGATATATGAGCGTACAGAATAACAGTGGTCTTGGAAGTACAAACACCAACTTATAGCAGAGTCCCTAGGGCTATAAACAGAAGCTAGTGGTCACTGCAAAAAAGCATCCTTGTGAGCTGGGGAAAACTTGTTTTAGGAATAACAAAGAAAACAACAATTCTCTCACACATGAAAAAAAACCATGATGCCTGTTTCTTTATATACCTGTTTCTTTATATATAATAATGAGCTACAATTAGATAAGTGAACCTTAAGTGCTCATATCACTCTAAGTGAACTAATAGTATCTCCTTGAGGATTTTTTTTTTAAATTTTTTTTTCTTAATTATCTAGCAATAAAGATTTGTTGTCTCTGCACATCAACTGTGTCCAGGTGGGTTTTGAATGTCTCCAGAGAAGGAGACTCCACCACCTCTCTGGGCAGCCTGTTCCAGTGCTCTATCACTCTCACAGTAAAGAAGTTCCTCCTCACGTTTAGGTGGAACTTCTGATACTCAAGTTTGTGCATATTTCCTCCTGTCACTGGGCACCACTGAGAAAAGACCAGCCTCATCCTCCTGACACCCTCCCTTTAAGTATTTGTATGCATTAATTAGATCTCCCCTAAGCCTTCTCTTCTCAAGACTAAAAAGACCCAAGTCCCTCAGCCTCTCCTCGTAGGAGAGATGCTCCAGGCCCTTAATCATCTTTGTAGCCCTTTGCTGTACCCTCTCCAGCAGTTGCCTGTCCTTCTTGAACTGGAGAGCCCAGAACTGGACACAATAGGGCAGAGCAGAGGGGCAGGATGACCTCCCTTGACCTGCTGGCCACACTCTTCTTGATGCACCCCAGGGTGCCATTGTCCTTCTTGGCCACAAGGGCACATTGTGGGCTCATGGTCATCCTGTTGTCCACAAGAGCTCCCAGGTCTTTTTCGTCAGAGCTGCTCTCCAGCAGGTCAGCCCCCAACCTGTACTGGTGCAGGGGGTTATTTCTCCCCAGGTGCAGCACCCTACACTTGCCCTTGTTAAATTTCATTAGGTTTCTCTCGGCCTAACTCTCCAGCCTGTCCAGGTCTTGCTGTATGACTGCACAGCCTTCTGGGGTGTCAGCCACCCCTCCTAGTTTTGTGTCATCAGCAAACTTGCTGAGGGTACATTCCATCCCTTCGTCCAGGTCATTGATGAATATATTGAAGAGGACTGGACCCAGTACTGACCCCTGGGGAACACCACTTGTTACAGACTTCCAGCAGGTTTCCGTGATGGCCACTATATCATATCTTTCCAGCAGCACAGTAGCTTCCAGCTCCTCCTGTTTGTTGCCCATGCTGCGTGCATTGGTGTAGAGGCACTTCAGCTGGGCTGTTGGCTGCGCTGCCTTCTTAAGGGAATAACCCCTGGAGTGTCTGTCAGGTGTTTCTCTGTGCACTGCTTCTACCACGGGAGCTGCTGGCTCATCACCATAAGACTTTGACTGTAGTGAAGGGTCACCAGCTTGGCTCAGGGAGCCAGTCTGAAGGCCCTTACTAGGACCCTGTCCCTCTGACCCTGGTGTGGTATTATTTCTACTGGACCTGTGTTTAACCCCCCCCCACTTCGAGCCTAGTTTAAAGCCCTTTCAAATTTCAAATTTAGATTTTAATATTACTAGAAAGACAGCATGAACGTCTTCTTGTTTAGTTACTCCAATTTGCATATAAGATTTCAAGATACACTTCACAGGGAGAGGACAAGATAGTGATTGTGGTTACACCTACATTGACAAATCCTTTTCTTCCTGTTTTATGGCTATCTATCCCTATTATCATCTCTAATGCACATTTGTTATTAATTCCCAGGCTTTCTTGGAAAGTGAAAACTCCTAGTTCCTGCTGAGACAAAAGGCATCCTGATATCCTCTTCAGTTCACACTAGGATTTCTCTGTACAAGTGATATCAACAAGGTGGCATCAGGTTTAGTTCTTTCTAATTTGCACAGACCTACAATGATATCCTAGCACAAAAAGTTTCTTTATAAAAAAATCACATGATATGGAGTAAATATCCTCAGTGTTATGCTATGAAATGACCATTCTGACCACCTGTGCCACAGCCCTCTCATTATTTCAGGCACTTTGAACTTTAAATAAAAATCTACAAAAAACCTCAACCTACACTCACACACACACAAATTAGTCAAGTTTCAGAGCTAAGAGATCAAGTTCTATGCATTGTCTACACAGACAACTTACTGCAGAAAAAAGATAGGGATCCAAACCAGAGACAGTGCCTATGATTTCAGCTATGCATTGAGGTGAACTGCATAAAGTTGCTTGAAACAGTCATCAGATAAGCTTTAAAGACAACCTTTAAAGCAAGGTCTGGAAACCAAGTCTCATGCACAGTTCCTATAAATGTAATTCTACTTCACAAATGAAAGGTAAAAGATCTTCATCCTTGACCAAAGTTTGACAGAAAGCAGAAGCTGCTGCTTGTTTTGTGCACTCTCTAAGACTACTTCTGCATAGAGCCCTTTAGCCAAGAAAGTTGGAAAAGTATGAATTTGGAAAGGTTGATGTAATCTACCTAACATAGGTAAGACTGTGATGCTTCCAAATAATATTGATTCATAACCAGTGACTCAGTGACTTCAGGAAGTCACAGCTATATAATTTTGATAATTTGTGTTTAAGACTTACAGAGCTACATGTCACCTACACCTCAATTTGGGATCCTTAAAGTACTTGCCATTCTGAACAATTTACAAAAATGTGCTTATTTAGATTTTTAAAAGCAAAAAAAAAAAAAAGAATTGAAATTAATAGGAAAGGATTTTATAACTACTCAAATCAAAGAGAAGAAAAAAAAAAAAACCCAGACATACAACAGTTTTGCAGTGACAATAAGGTTACATTTAAAATAATCCAGACACAAATGAATTCTTTGTCTCAGATTTTATCCTCAGCATAGTGGAATATATGCAGAACTGCCTGAAAGTTAATGAGAATGCATATATGGAAATAGGAACTTAGGGAACTTAATTTGGGAGGTCAGATAGTCTGCATTTTTAGACAATAATGAAGCTGGAAATGTATCCTACAATAAAGGCTTAAAACTTTTAGATTTTTTAGCCAACAAAAATTAAGACTGACAGAACATATGATTGCTCTCAACAAATACTCAAGAACTTGAATATCAGGGAGGGAGAATTGCTATTCAAGTTCAAGGACAAAGTTGTCACAATAACAAATGGATTTAGGTTGACTGAATGATGTTGACCAGAAGTGAGAAGAAGATTTATAGTTCTAAAATTGAAGCTACTATAGAGCAACCCTTCATTGACCAGCAGAAGAAAAATCATAGCTAAACTGAATTTTGTTACCCTATGAAACAAAATTATGAATGTATGACATAAATGTCTGTAGGCACTAAGCTCTGTTCCAGATTTCAGTTCTTTGTACTACATTCCTAAAAATCCGGATATTTGTAAACATATATATATATATACACACACATTGATTTCAAATGCATCACAGTTATGAACTATCTAGAGTTTCCTTTTTTTCTTTCAATCACTTTTTGATTCTACTTCAGACAGCAAATAACTGATCCCATGGATTTTAAGGTTTATTGCTTAGCTTAGCAAGAATGCTTTCCTGTATTTGAGCTGTTGTGTTTGTCACTTATAGAAGCAACTACATGAATGAGAAGCTAAAGTTCTCTTTAGATATGTACAAGTGAAACAAATGTACTTGCTATACTGGTCTGATCATCTGTAAATTTATAAGAATATTTGTGATCCTAGTTTGCACCAGCATTCATGAAAGCAAAATTTACCTAAAGGCAACAGTCAGAAAACCGTGTCAAAGGGAATTCACCTCAATATTTGTACACCTCAATATCTGCACAATATTTGTACAATATTTGTACAAGATTTGTACAAGGTTGTGAACAGAAAGCTCTCTGCAGTCAAATGACATGTTTTCTTTCCACAAAATTAAGATACCATTTTTCTTGTGACTAGAAAGCTTGGATACACACCTATAAATTTTCTTTGAGATGTGTTATCCGTGTGACTGTCACAGGATTAGTTTGCATCAATCAGTAATATAAGAAAATATCTATATTAGCAGTAACCATCAGTTTTTCTACCCTAATGCTCTCCTCCTTGAATGTTAGCCATAAAGGGCATAGCTTGTCCCTTCCTTACAATTCCTCTTAAAGAATACAGCAAATTAGGTAAGACTTCATGAGAGAGAGATAGGAGGGAGTACTGTAAATGTCTTTGAAGTAATTGTCTATATGTTCACTCACACTGTGGGTGACTGAAGAGAGTAGCAACTAACAATTACCTGGAGGAGGACCCTTAGAGTTCTTAATTAAACAAAGATTGAAGGATAACTCCCAAAAGTGGCATTATCATTGGATGCTTCAGTAAGTGCATAACACTTAGTAAAAGAATAAGCGGAGCTCCAGGTGGCCTCTCTGCAAATGTCAAGTGTGAAATGTTCCACAGAGAAGTCACTGTCACTGCTTAAAAGAGTGAAATGAGCCCTTGTAAGGAAGGTAGTTTCTCTGCTGGCAGTTTGATAGCATTCATTTACACATTATGATAACCAGGATGGTATTATTGGTGAGGACACTGACACCCCCTGAGGTCTTTAAGCCTTGACACAAGGACCCAGAGAAACCTCCTGAAGGCTCTTCTGTCTGTGTAAAAGGACAATTAGTATTTGTACTCTAATATGTAGAGACCTTCTTTTACCGAGGAATCATGAGTCAGAAAACTCATCTGATAAAACCTTGGAAAACCTGCTATGGAGTGCATTTTCCTTATGGAAGTGACACAAGAGGAACCAGCCATAAGACCCTGTGTCTCAGGTAGGTCTTCCTGTAGAAATAATAGCCACTAAAAAAGTTTTTGATAGATAAATGATGAAGAGATCATTAGACCCTGCACTTTTGAAAAGAGCCTATCAATTTTGTTCTGGAAAGCAGGTCTTTACCTGTAGATAAAGCCTATTAGCTCCTTCAAAAATTTCTCCTGGGGAGCAAGAATGCTGATTAATCTTCTACCTGAGGACATAAAGTGACAATGGCTGCCAAATTGACTGCAACAGAAGAAAATTACAGGCCGCATATCTTTAGTTTTGAGGCATAGCTAAGAATGGGAAAAATCACTGAGGCTGGGAAACATGAGAGCACCAATCTACAAATGCAACTATTTCATTTGGTAGGTAGATCTACTAGAATTTCTTCTACTGTTTATAAGACTGTTCTTCCCTGGAGAACAGATATGTTCTAACTCAAAGCCATCCAGCAGTTTACTCTGAGACATACTAAATTTCCTTTTTCTCATGAGAAAGACCTCTTAAGAAGGACAAGGTCAGATTGACTGAGTTGGTATCTTTAAAAAAAAAAGGATAGTAGAATCCTTGGCTATGATATCCAAAGCTCACTAGCTAAAAACTATAAACTGGGACGTTTACTGTTAATTTGACACTCAATCCCAGAAAAAAGGCTGAGATGAGGAACTTGACAATGACTCTAAGGGAAGCAACAATAATGCATAAGTCTTCCACATACCTTCAAAATATTGTCGTCATTCCATCAGCCTTGTCTCCAAGATGCTTTATGCAAAGACAGGCCTGTAAGTAGCTCAGAGCACAGCTGTGCCACTGTATTTTCACTGTCTACCTGGAAGAGATTTAGGGTGTAAAAGAAATAAGGTCTGTGTGGACATGTGTATGGGCTTCTTGAATAAAGACTGGAGGAAACACAAAGATCTCAAGATCGCCATCAAACATTTGTGGAATGGAGTTCACATAAGTGTATACATTAAACAGGACTCTTGCCCTTGGAGCTGCAGTTCCTTAGAGGTACCTGTGGCTACAGCCATGAATGCTTTTTCCGGACATCTCTCCCCATTGTCCTACAGACAAATTTTCAATTAGGACAGGATCAAAAGGATTCTTAATTTCTTGGGATTAAACCCGAAAAGAGCCTGCAATAATAGCATGCACTATTTATCAGCTGCAATAATAATTGCTGATCCAGAATCAGGAGTGAGGAAAGAAGTTTTCATTCAGAAAAACAGTCAATATATTTGTAGTATACTTTGATGACACTGAAGATCTAGAATGTTGTATAACAACAACTAAGGAGAAAGGGTACAGTATATTAAATTTTAAACCCCTTATTGACCTTTCCCTTTTTCACAAGTTATCTTTTCACTTTTTGATATAGTAATCAAACATATATTTATAGTCTGAGTACTTTTACTTTTTTTTTTTAAACTATTCTAAAATATAACGTAATTTTGCTTATGCTAGTATGAAAAACTATTCTTCCCAGCCTTTTCCAAAAGACTGTTGGGATGGTGTTCTGCATCTTTTAAAACTCAATACCAGCAGTAATAAATATAGTAGTACTACAATCCAAGTTGTCATAAAAGTTAGAAAAATCCTCCTTAAAAGGCCACAGTGTCCAAAAATATACCTCCCTCTTATCCCTAAAATAGTATGTAATCTTTTCTTTTTGGACAAGGAATTCACCAAAAAAATTTCTCAAAATTCCTTCAGTTGGTTTTGGTGTATTATTTATATCTCCCATGTACTCTTCATGAGAATAAATTCATAGATTAAGTTCACACACATTTTCAGCTAGTAGTCTTCCAGATTGTGACACATGATCATAGTTTCTGAATTTTCATTTGTGCTTTTATTCGTCACTGTGAATTGAAAGAAGCTTAAAGCCTAACAGGTAACTTACTTTCCTTTTGCATGTTGTGTTTCTCTCTATTAGATGAAGTAGATATCATGCCATCTTTCTCTCACTGCATGGCAGAACAGGAAACACAATAGTAAATACATTTTTCTTTCTTTCTCCAGAGTAGGATGGCTTCAATAGCTGCACTTTGAGTGAGTGTACATTTCAGATGAGCATCATGCTTTCAATAAAAATTTCTGAATTGTTTCCACTTAACATAATGTACTTCTCACTGGAATGGTATTAGAATGCACAAGCTCGATTCCTTCTAAATGAAAATATACTGAGAGATGCACCACTGAAATAAGTCTCAGTGAGCTACAACTACTACAGCTGTTCGATCCACAGGATTGAATGCTAACCCCTTGAAATGCACATGGTGTAGAAGACTCCATTTTCCATGCCAGATGCTTCACTCTAGAGCCCTTCCCATTGCAAGGTACTTCCTGCTAATGTAAAAACCTCTATTTATCTTTTCTGTTCATCAGAGAAAGAAAATCAGTAATGTTTTTTTCCTCTTCCTGTAATGAAAAAACAAATTGGACAACATTAGTGGCCTATATGAATTCTTGAGGCAGAGAAAATGTTAGTACAAACTCTTAGCTTTGATAAGGTACTGTTGAATTAGGAGCTGCTTAATTATTTAATTTCTTAAATGGAGATCCTGAATTATAGGCATGGTCTAACAAAAAAGATAAACACTCAATTCACAAATAGGGCACTGCATTCTGTATGTATTCTCATGCTTAAAGTTAAGCAAGTACTTCAGTGACACATTAGATCAGAATCTACATTTTGAGAATTTGGATATATGTGACAGTTTCTAGGACTGGGCAATGAGAGATGCACTGTAGCAACACTGAATGAAAAAACTCTAGTCTTACAATCTTAAAATGGAAAAATAGTAGCTTAATACAAGTTCCCTACAAAATAAAAAAAATAGCAGGAATAATAAATATTTTTTTTAAATATCATTAATGTATTTTGTCAAGGCTGAAGACATTTATTTACTAATAGTGTACATAGATAGATGAAACTAAGGAAATGCAACTATATTAACCCACTAGTGCAAGCAACAATATTAAAACTGTTGTTTTAATAGTGGTTATGTTGTAGTGCATTATAAAGCCAACAGCATCTAATCCTGTTTCTGAATGAATATTAATTAAAAGTATATATTCAAACTTCTGTTTTCACCTGATCTATGTAATTGAGTGGAAAGGAACTGATACATCCCCCAACAGGTGATGTATTCTTGGTCTATGAAACATCTTGGTCTATGAAACTATAGCTGATATATACCTCTAACTTTCCAGGAAACTGTCCAAGACATGCCCTTCTCAAAACATTCACAATCACTTTTTTCCTTGCCTTATGGCCTCAAGAGAAAAAGTGTTTCCAGAAAAGGAAGGCAAGAAGTTTTTAAAAATATTAACTCTACTACTGGACAACAGAGATGGCATGCTGGACCTAGGACAGAAATAAAACAATAACCTGTTATTACCACAAAGTACACAGCAGTTTTAGGTCACACTGCTGGCATTGAGCAGTCTAGTTGACCTAGACTGAATAAATATTCTGAACAATTGACAAGAGTTATTGATGTGAACTATTTAAAAATAATTTAATTATTCTTCTAATTTGAATACTATTTTCATCATGCACATTCTCATCCTGTAAAACTCTCACAGAAATGAGAAAGTTACTAACAGTACAAATAACAAACACAAAACCTTTCAACTTCTTTAGATTTCTATGCATCAATAGATGTAAGAACCCTTTTTTCCTCTGTGTACACAATTTCCCTCTAACACTCCACAACATAATGGCATACTGTGGAGACCGAAGTGACTAACCTAATGTGAGCAGAAAATGCCATCAAGGGAATCTTCTACTAAATAGCTAAAGTCACTTTATCTGGCCAGGGAAATGCAGAGGCTCTTTTTGTGAGTAAAACGTGCCCCACATGTTCAGAACAGCCAAAAGCAGAAACTTCTTATACCGAAGTTTTTATTTCTGTTAAGCTGCTTTTTTTGTCTTAGGGAAACTATGATGAAGACTGAAAATGTAGCCATTTAAGCTCTATGACAATAAAAATATCATGGAAAAAATTGTTTGTTACAGATAAGGAAGTTTCAGAGTGCTGTTGAGTCAGAATTCACTTCCTTGAATAAACATGTCGAATGCAATGTGAAACAAAATATTGCATTCACTAAAACAAATACACATTAAAATGAATATAGCTATAGATAGCTTCAGCACTCAGAGAAATAGAGCTCAATCTAAAATAAATGGAAGACATTGAAAAAAGGGTGCAACTTTTACAGAACATGATAAAATGAACACTGAACCATTTAAAACTGATTGACAGGTAATGAACTATAAAATCCGTATTGAAATGGAAATGACAGAGAAAGAATAGGACAAGGCATCAATGCTACAGTCACAGTGCTGAAAGATGGGAAAATTTCTGAGACAACAGCTCACAGAAATTAAGCAAATTAGAGACTGGTGAAAAATCTATGTGCTCTGATTGAATTAGCCAGTTGCTGAGAGACAGAACAGAACTGCAATTTAACATGAGTGTTAAACGGATGTTCCTGCTTATATCAAACTTCCTGTACAGTTAAAATGACACACCAATAAAACAAAATGCATTCCTTCACATCTGGCCTTTCCTTGGTTATAGCAATGTACGTTAACCATGTTATCAGTTTACTTTCCAGTTTTCAATGTGGTAAGTGCTTAAAGAAGGAAACATCAGTTTATTCTGAAATTTCACTTCAGGACTAATTTAGTTGGCATTTGTTTTGAATTTCTTTCAAAGCAATTCTCTCAATCTATTGATAAGAAGAATTCAGATAGTAATATTTACTTGCAACATTTTCTGGGACTTGGATTTACTTAATAGGATAATTTAATTTTTTCTTTCCTTAAGGGTTCCTCTGTTTCTTTTCATGCACAGAACAACAACTTTCAATATTTCTAGTTCTCATTCAACAAACTACATTCCATAGCTTGAGGACTCTAGCTAATCTGCAGAATACAGTGTCTTTCAAAATGCTTTCAAATAAATACTGTGATAAGAACTCATTACAGCCATGATAAACTTTGATACTTGAAAATATACAGTTAAAAGTTTGAAGACTACTGCTCCAAACTGTTCATTCTATTGCATTGGTCTGCATTAAGTCAAAAAATGACCTTTTTTTTTAAGGAGGAACAACATAACATTGGGAAAAGACCTATCTTCAGGAAAAGCAAAGAATACATTTGCAAATCAATTGCTTCTTTAGGGGTGTTCTCACAACACCTTATCTGCAAGCAAGTTGATTTTTGTATGTATTCTGTTTCTCAATATACTGCCTCTATAGACAGCCAATAAGCAAGCAGCAATTTCGCAGAAATTTTAGCACCAATGGAAAGAATAGGAAATATAACAGTCTAGCTATTGAAAAGAGGGGTTTTATTCCAAGACTTCAGTAACTGTACTCCCTACTAGCCAGAAAGTGTTATTAGGTTGCATGATCTTAATCTTTGTACAATTATGTCATTATATTTTGCCTTGCATTGTGTTTGTTTAGATATGTTTTCAAAAAGTAATCTATTCGTTCTTTGAAGTCATCAATAGATATCCACTATATTTTCATGGATGTACTCTACAGTTATCAGGCTTTATTTCTATTCACAAACATGCTCAAAAGCTAATCCCTAAAATTTATCATAAATTTAGGCAACAATATACGTGCTCTACATCTTCTTACCGTAGTCTAAAAAACTCACCTGAACAGTTTCCCTAACAACTTTAATCTATTAATCCTCAAGACATCTTTTTTAAGTACATCCTCAGTGAATTTTCATCTCTTATACCTTGCTACTGGCATTAAATGTTTTTAATGTTGTGTTCTTCAACTTCATGAAGAAGTAATGTTTAAATACCAAAGACCATGATATTCCTTCAGCAGGCACTCCCAACAATTTCAGAGGGTAACAGGTTTCTGATATTACTGGGCCTTTTCCGCAGTGTGGCACATTAATAGAACGAGAAGGAAATAACTAGCATCATCTTTAAACTCGTTTCCTGTATTTATTTGTTGTCATGATCCGTTCAACATTATTATATTTTACCTCATACTCAGAGCATCTCCCCATTTCCATTCATCCTGCACACATATAATCCTTTTAATGTTAAGCTTGTGATAATATTTTTCTACAAGTTTAAAATTCACATCAATGTCCACTATATTTAAATTATTTCAAATAAGTAGCTATTTTCAATAACAAACACTCAAATAAGAAAAAAATCTCTTTTTTTTTTTTTGGTAATGGGTGTTTCAGTGCTAGCCATCCTAATTTTTCTCTGAGGAATGTTTAGATATTTCAATTCAAGTTATCAAAAAGGAAGTACATTTTCTTGGAGAATAAACGAACATGACTGCAAGAACACTGAGAATTAGTAAAATCCATCTTCCTGTCACTATGCAATGGATTATTTTTAACTACCTATAGTTTTTTCTAGTCAGTAATAGCCTGAAAATGTACACATCAAATAAATCACTGAATAAGGAGGAATGAAATGGAACAGATCCATTAAAAAAGGTATAGTGAAGTGTGTTCACTGCTCCAGTGAACTGAAATGAATTTGGACTAGTTTCACTACACCATTATGTTGGAATACTAAACACAAGACTGTAGGCAATTTACAAAAATAACTGAATAATGCACTGAGAATATTTGCAGATCTATACTGACAGATTTCCATCTTCAAAACACTCCTCAGAATAATAAATAACAGTATATTCAGTTACTAAAATATCCAGATAGAGACATTCCATCAATTACTGAAGAAATAAAATGGTTTGTATCAGCCTGTGAAATGTAAATCCCTGAAGTTAGATACAGATCTAAGAGTACTGTCAAGAAATGTCACACTTTGGAACAGCAAACATGTTGCTTCAGTGACGTAACATATTAAAGCTGTCTGTACAATGGCTTTGTGCAGGAGTAGTTAACTTTGTCATGGACAAAATTCAGAATGTACCTGTTTAGTATAAGAAATTTATAAGATAATTTAAGGAAATCTGAAATATGGAAAATATTTCAAACGGAAAAAGAAAGAGATTGAAGAATACAAGTAGGCACACAGCTAAACTAGGTTTTGATTTGGTACCCTTCAATATGTAAGCTGAAATTCACCATAAGAACAGTACTCTATTTAAGCATCAAATTACAGAAATTTCAGGAAAAAAAAAAAAAGTCAAATTGGTACATAACTGATACAACAGATATCCAAGCAAGACATTTTGCATAGACCGAACTGAAGCTGCAGTTGTGTGATAGGGAACTGAACTAAGATATGCTACATGGCAACTGGGTACCTTTTCTTTTTTTAAAAAAGCGTTTAAAACAGAGGAGGAAAAAACAAGTCTTGTCCATTCACCCATCTTAACTTTAACAAAGAAACTAGAGATACAATGTTAAGATGGCACCTAAAATGCCAGTTATATGGGCTTTTCAATCAATAAATGACAAAGATTTTGTTAAAGGAATAAAGGGGGAAGGAAGATGAACTTCAAAGTTTATTATAGGGTAATGGGATGTTAACAATGAAGCCGTGATTTCCTATAGTTACAGTATCAGTCATTAACTGCTAGAAAATTACTTAAACAGCATCACGTTGAGAGCATGAGATGTAGCACATGTAGGAAAATGGTAATTTATATATTCTTAATTTTGCATGGTTTATAAATAATGGCCTCTGGGATTAATATTTTCTCACAGTTAATGACTACCTCATTTTAGGGGCAAACTCCTCTGGATAGTCATTAACTGGCAAGAAATGCTGACCCCACAGGTCATTCTTACTGAAGTGCTGTATAATGCATATAATAGTTATGTAAATGCTGAGTATCACTGCAATAAATATTTAAATGAGGTGCTTAGGAAAAGCTTATGGGTTATTATTGAACAAGTGCCTTGGCTGCATGTGGAAGGTGGGCACAAGGAGGGTCTGTGAACACTTGCACACAGGGGCAACTGAGCCTAAATATTTTTATTCTCTGATCAAAAGGACCTGAGATTAAGGTTTTGTATTAGCAGAGATGACGGATACAGAGACAGCAGAAGACTCTTGTGTGGAGCCCTACCCTTTCTGGTATTTGGCTGCAGTGGGAGGACTTATTCGTTGCACTGCAAAAGAAATAGAATCCACTGCCAAATGTTATCACTGTGTCACAGAAGTGCATGTCTAGAACCAGAGCATCTATTTTGCTCACCCTCCTTAGATTTGGATGGGTAGTTCAGGCACTTCCCTTAGGATCAGAGCCATTATTGTCTCAAGTGAAAGCTATGTGTGTCCAAAGAGCATCCCTGAATTTTAAGCACTGAGCCTCCTCAAGTCTGCCATTCAGACATATTGACAGAGGAGGAAGTTCTCCCTCCTGAATTTAGTAGACACCTGACAAAGGTTGTTAACAAGCTTGTCTGTTCTGAATTCAGAGCACCGGGTCCTCTACTGTGGATAGATATGTAACTGGGCAGCTATCACTCTTTTTAAAATGCTGATGGCCACAGTGTTCACATTTGCATAATAATAGCCACTAAGATAGACAACACATCTAGGAAGTGAATATTCAGGGATCTTTTCCTTCCTAAATCTGAGACAAATTATGTTTACTTTACAGCTTCCCAAGTAAGTGTTTTATCCTCTAGATTATAACATAGCCAGAGATAGAGGCACCATCCACATTTCTTGTGGAATTAGGGCTGCTGCATAGGCAAGAAAACAAGAATTAAGTACCCAGAAGTCAACTCTTCAACATTTTAGGTGAAGCATTAAACATGGAGAGAAAAGATTTTCGTGTCCCTACCTCAAGTTCTGCTTTGCTTTTTACTTTAAATCAAACACTAAATGAAAAACAAATGCTTGGAAAGATCTCCCTGTACCAAATACTGCATTATCTAGACACCACTTCTGTGAACAAAGACACTGCACCTCTCTAAGATCATAATGTCACAGAATGGTTACAGTTGGAAGGGACCTTAGAGATTATCAAGTTCCAACCTCCAGGAACACCTCCCTCTAGACCAGGTTGCTCAAAGCGCCATCCAGCCTGGCCTTAAACACTTCCAGGGATGTGGCATCCACAGCGGCCCTGGACAACCTGTACCAATGCCTCACCATCCTCACTGTAAAGAACTTCTTTCTGGTATCTAATCTAAATCTCTCCTCTTCCAATTTAAAACTGTTACCCCTTGTTCTGTCACAAAGAGGCCCTCTCCAGCTCTCCTGTAGGCTCCCTTCAGATATTGGTAGGCTGCTATAAGGTCTTCCCAGAGTCTTCTCTTCTCCAGGATCAATAACCCCAGCTCTCTCAGTCTGTCTTCATAGGAGAGGTGCTCCATCCCTCTGATCATCTTCGTGGCCCTCCGCTGGACCAGTTCCAACAGGTCCATGTCCTTCCTGTGTTGAGGACTCCAAAGCTGGACGCAGTACTCCAGGTGGGGTCTTACAAGCACAGAGTAGAGGGGTAGAATCACCTCCCGCAACCTGCTGGCCATGCTTCTCTTGATGCAGCCTGGGATGCGGTTGGCTTTCTGGGCTGCCAGTGCACATTGCCAGCTCATGTTACCACCAACACCCCAAGTCTTTCTCCTCAGGGCTGCCTTCCAGCCATTCTCCACCCAACCTGTATTTGTGCCTGGAATTGTCATGTCCCAGATGCAGGATGCTGCACTTGGCTTGGTTGAACTTCATACAATTTGCACAAGTCCACCTCTCAAGCCTGTCCAGGTACCTCTGGATGACATCCCTTCCCTCCAGCGTGTTGACTGCACCACCAAGCTTGGTGTCATCAACAAACTTGCTGAGGGTGCATTCTATCCCATTGTCCATGTCTCCAACAAAGATGTTGAACATCACTGGTCCCAGTACGGACCCCTGAGGAACACCACTCGGCACTGGCCGCCAATTGGACATTGAGCCATTGACCACAACCCTTTGACTGTGGCCATCCAGCCAGTTCCTTATCCACTGAGTAGTTCATCCGTCGATGTGGATGTTAGGTGTTAGGTGTCTCCTCATCATTTACCTGAAATTCAATGAAGTTCAAGCAAAAGTTATTCTACTAGCTTCTCACAATGATGCACTTCTATACAACATTGTACACGACTAAACACTACAGTTTGGTCACTGTATAGGATGTGTGGTTCTGTTCATCCCTCCAAGATTAGGGTGGCAATTTCCAAATCACTAAATTACTTGGATATAGGCACCGTAAAAGCATTTTTGTGCATCAAAATGAGTGATCTGCGTCCATCATACAATCCCTTCCTCTGCCACCAGATGACTGCTTAGAGTGTGCTGAACATACAGCACATATAATTATATATATAATTATGACTTTGCTTATAAAAGCCATAGTCTTACTACTGTAGATAAAACAGAAGCCTGTGACAGTAATAAATTATAAATATACTAATAAGTATGTAATTAATATTAGCTTAGCAGCTATTACAGCGCTCTCTGATTTCCTCACTGAAGCAGGTATCTGCTGTTACAATACAAATACTCATCTAAGAAATGCTTAATATCAAAGTAGAATTTAAATAAGATTTAGAGGTTTACTGTGGGGTAGCCCTCACAAAGAATGCAGCATTTACAAAAGATGGTCATTGCCAGAAAGGAACTCAGAGATGACAATTATAATTAAAATCTTTGTTTTGAAATGCCTCTAAGAATGTATCTGGTATGACAAGTGCATCTTATTAGGCATCATACTTTCAAAATAAAAAATAGAGAAAAATGAGTGATTGTTAATTGCCAGGAAGACAGATTTTTTGTTGTTGCATTATTTATCTTCTAAAGAGATTTAATTTTATGTCATTTTTCAGACAAAAATACAAACCGATTGATGTGTAGTCCACTCTTTGAGATATGACAGGAAGCAGAAACTATCTTAGTCCAAGACTAATGTCTAGGATATACTTGAATATTTTGAACTGCAGTAGACACATTACAGGCCAAAATCCCTGGAAATAGAAATGAGTAAGAGCTCACCAACAAGTGTATTGTATCCAATAAATAGCCCAAACATACATTCACACAGAGGGTATATATACACCCTGTCATTCAAGACTAGAGACTTCTTGCCTCATAAAACCTCCTTTCTTGTGTTTGATAGAGCTATGTAAGGTAGAACATGCACATGCCCTCTCAGGTCTGACTCAACCAGAGAACTGCTGTGCTGTCATATACTTTAAGCATTCTATGAAAATCAAAAAA
Organism: Calidris pugnax; assembly: GCF_001431845.1. Classification (NCBI taxonomy): domain Eukaryota; kingdom Metazoa; phylum Chordata; class Aves; order Charadriiformes; family Scolopacidae; genus Calidris; species Calidris pugnax. Next base: position 13,128,270 of record NW_015094506.1, on the reverse strand, counting down.
AAACAGATTTTTTTTGAATAAACGGATAGGCCTTAAAGACCTATAGATACTGAAATAATCTTCTGTATTAAAGTGACATACACATTATACAGTAAGCTACCCTAAGTAATAACCCAATAGCATTTCTAATTTTCTAAATGTAGATCTTGAAGACCTTTATTAAAAAAAGAAAAAAGAAAAAAGGGGGATGGGTATGAGTTTACCAAAAGGTATATTATCTCATAATTCCTTTGTTTGGCGTAGTCAAACTTTCTGATACTTTTGTTCCCTGTAATTGTTGTTAGGATTTCAAGGGACTGTTAAGCAGCTAAGAGGCCACAGAAGTAGCATAAGAAGCTTTTTAATACCCAATACTCTGAGACGGGGAAGTTCTACTGTCTCATCAAAAGTGTTAACGCAGCCCAGTAGCCAGGTCAAGAACCTTTACATGGAGAAATTTCTGCTACGGATATTAAAGGTCAAAACCATGAGTGTGATACTTTTCAGGATCACTCCTAGAACAAAAGGGGCACCTTGTATTGGGGTTGCAGAGTGCAGGCACATTAATGTACCTTAGAAACTAGATAATACTTTCGGGGAGAAAAATGCTCTCTTGCTTTGGATAAGAAAACCTTCATAAGTACCTAACCTCCTTTCTTGCCAGGAATTACTTAAAGGTAAGAACAACAAATTCTCTAGGTGTAGGTTTTAGACACTCAAAGTAAGGCTCAACAACCACTCTGGGTGTCAAAGTGAAGGGAGCCAGGAGATGAGTTTCTTTATAGATGGTTCTGAATGTTGATGTACAAGGTATATGTCTGCTCTCTGGCAGATAAGACACATACAATCTCTAATGGTTATAGGTAGTCACATAGTGTACCTGAAGGTGCTGGCCAACACGTCTTGCTGTTATTACACAGTACTTAAGACAGAGAATAAAGATGGGAGGTCTGACCTTTCTGGGGACGAATAATTTTCATCCATCTGGCCCTCTGTGTGGGTATCCTACTGAAAAAAAAAAGAATTAGTCTGAGTATAGCAGATCATTAGAAGGAAACTAAAAGAAAGGCTGATAAGAAATGCAGCACTCAAAGGGAATTCAGATTTTTGAACTGAAAGAATGTTTTCCCAAAGAGAACACCATCTGAAGCTGTGACTCTAAATTTCAGAGCCCAACCTCAGGCAGCATGAAGTCATACCCTACCGAATGTCCTATCAGAGCTCAGTAGGATTTTACTGAAGTGGTAGGATTAGTCTCCAGACAAGGAATGAAGAAGGTGCCATGCATATGCATGCATACCACGCACCCCAGTACATGTCACATTAGATATACAGACATTCGCTATATAAAGAATGATGGCATCGCTCCACACAATGGATCTACAGGCCTCCAGTAATTTATTCTTGCACAACTTGAACAGTAGTTTAAAAGTTCTTAATAAACTTGTTTGCTTCACAACATTAATTTCCTTTTATATGTTTAGGGAATGTTGTGTTCTAGCACGTACTTGTTAAAGTAATGATTGTCGCGTGTATGGTTGTCAGTCTCCGTTATGATTTTTTATTTATGCAGCTTGTGTACATTACGACTTGTTTTCAGCTTAATTTTATGAGATTGTATGAAACGTACATTTAGAGGATTGGCATAAAATCATTTGCAAAGGTGACTCCAGCCTGATGTTGTTTTTTAAGTTAAGAATAAAACCCAAAAAGAGAGTTGGTTAATAGTTTGTTATTTTCTGTATATAAAACCAGGGGTTTCTGAACAGTAACATAAATAGTAGAATTCAGAAAAGAAGGTATTTCTATTACAAAGAAATTATGTATGCTGTGCACATGCCCACTTCTGCCCAAAGCCATAGGATGAGCTGCTGAGTTAGAACTGACCTATTTAGCTATAGCCCAAAATCTTTCTCCAAAGCAAAACTCCTTGAGGAAAAGATTATATGGGTTCCTCCATATGAAACTTCAGTTGCTCTTTAATATTCTTAGCTCCCTGAAAAAGTTATCACCACTTTTTTAATATTTTACCTAATCTACTTTCTTTTCATTTTCCTTGGGAAAATATATTTGGATTATGTAAATCATTCTCCATCTGCCAATATGAAAACAGTCATCAAGAGCACTTAGAAATAATGAAATCCACAAAAATATACAAAAAAGCACTACTGTAGAACTGTACATCTAAGCAAAACCTATTATTTCCCCTTGTCCTGTTTACAGGATAATAAACCTCAGTCAGGAGAACTAGAAGGATTGATTTCATTGTTTTTTCTGCCCACAAAAACATCCTAAGAAAAGGTAGCGTTTTATGGGGGAAGGCTTGAAATTTTGCATTAGATGATATTGCTCTTTAAGAAAAGATGAAAAATTTGGAGTAAAAAAATCATTATTTTTAGAAACAGTAGCAACATTAGTGAACACATTGAATTAACTAGATGACTAGCTGTCCAACGCTTTTTTATTCAGTCTCTGAAAAAGCAACCTCAGGTTTGATATGGATTATTAAAGCTTTTCAAGAAACATTCTCTTACAAAGCCTTCTAAATAGAGTAGTGGTATTTAGGAGACAGGAATAGCATTGTTTCAATGTCAACAATATTCTCAAACACATTTTAAACATGAAAAATAATGATATTATGTGATGAGACATTTTTTACATTATGCAGAAATTTTTATAAGTGAATAATCATAAATGCACCCTCACGATCGAGTAATTGAGATGCCTAATTTTAAGCATGACCAGTATCAATAATGAACTTAAACAGGCTTCTGCATATTTCTCCCCGACATTTATCACAGCACTATATCCTTGTAACTAATAAAACAAGTTATATAACAATGTGAAAACCTTCATTTTTGTAGATTAAGAGCAAGCATTTTGCTCACACAGTTTTCCTTTTCCAGAGAGTCTAGCAATAGCTCACAGACTTGGTTTGGCTTTCAATTGTTTATAATCTTGTCTTATTTATCCCATTGTATAAATCAGCTAAACACTACAGTGTCTGCAATAGCCTTATCTGTGCTTACATCTTCTTTCTTAATAAGTAGAAAACCAGACAGAAGTGAGAACTAAATCCCCCACCAAGTTGTTTCCAAGTTACTGAAGATAATACCTGTTCTCTTACAATTTTTTAATTGAAATATTATAGCAATTTTAGCATAAATCTAACAAAACTTGGACATTTTTCTTAACAAGTACTGTTTCAAAAAAGATATGACTTCATCATTGAGCAACAAGAAACTACAGAAGATATTTTACATGCTTGCACGTACATTTATATATACACAGTCCTTAATTTATGCTTTGCCTTTTAAAGCAGTTGATCAAAAATAATTTCCTCATTTTCAGGTAATTTATAGTGATAACAGATTCAGTGGGAAGGTTTTTTTGGTGGTTCAAAAGCCTAGACAGTCCTTCTAAAACTACTGCATGACTTCGCTCTCTGGGTAAATGCTACAACCTAATATGTACTGTACAGTTCATACTTTCCTTGTTCACATTAGAACAGCCTGTTTTTCTAGCTGTAGGACTATCATACATCTGAATCTAGTCATCTTTCTAGTAAAGTCAATAGCATTATTTACTTTAATTACAACCATGCAGAACTGGCCAGAATGCATGTCCTAATTTTCTTTCTTGTGCTATCAGACATTACCCAGTCGAGCTATAATCTGTGCTCAGTGTTCGTGCCATTACATCTGACAGCAAAGTATAACACATTCTATTATGTGAACAGTTAGAAATGCACTGAACTGAGATCTGTAAATGAGTCTCACTGCAAGAATTTTTATAACACGTTTGAATTCAATGGGCACATACGAAATCTAAAATTCTGCATTAATTTACATTTCATGAAATGATTTTCAGTAATGTAAATTAATCCACTTCTATAAAGTGATTACTGCTTTGTCTCTTTTTTCTTTACAAAAAAAAGTTTCTTCTTATTCATTTCCACTCAATTCTAAATCAGCCAGTGATACTTAACAGTGAAGATGGAAAAAACTAGGAGGCTTCGCATTCTCTTCTAAAGGTCAGCAAACAGTCTTTGGAGAGATCAGAAGAAAGAAATATCCAGAACTAAAGGTCTTTCATTTAAAAATATCATGTACCTAGAAAAGCCCTTCTGTTCGAAACAGAAGGCTTTTTTCAAACATTTATTCCTGCAGTTGTCAAGCAGTCACACTTGTTTTCCTATCACCTTATCACCCCCCTTCTGTTACAAACATGAAACCAAATTATGTGTGCACTCATCTTTTATTTCCAATGTGAAAACATTGATCTCATGATTTCCTTGATATTATAATACAAATTCAATTCTGCAGTAGTTAAGGGTATCTCTGAACTTCCATTACAATACCTTGATATGTAACAAACCGTTATAAGGATGCTTTATCATATTAACTGAGAATAAGACATTTAAATAAGTTTAAAGTGATTCAGATCTTTTCATAAGTTTATTGTCCAGATATGACAGGCAAGTGTGATGGTGTGCTCCCCTCTTCCCCCAACCTGATCTTATCTCCCATAACCCTGCCTGAGTGATAACCCCATAAGTAGAAAACCAGACAGAAGTGAGAACTAAATCCTCCACCAAGTTGTTTCCAAGTTACTGGAGATAATACCTGTTTTCTTATAATTTTTTAATTGGAATATTACAGCAATTTTAGGTGATAGGTGATAATGGGTGCATCTGGTTGCTCTTCAAAGTGGATTCAGGGGAGACAGATAACAATACAATAGTGAAGGGTTACCTTAATCAATAAGCCCACCTAACAACAATACTTTCTTAGAGTGACTGTGCACACATAATTCTTTGGATATAAAACATTTACCAAGTCTGGGACCAGGACTGGATCCAGCCACACCTAGACTCCTGTCTGAGAAGTTTAGAAAACAAGGGAGTTCTTTCTGAACCTTGATTCAACGGGTGGGTCTCCCTGACAGTTCTGTCTGACCCTGTCCTATATGGAGTAAATAAGCAAGTGTGCCTTGCCATCAAATCTTGTTAAACCACTGTCGCATTTATGATCAAACTTTGTTAAATCACTTTTTTATATCAACAAATGTATTGCTGCTTCTCTGTTACAAGTGCATCACTCCAACCGCAATACAAAGTTATATACTGGAGAAGCGTCTTCTGGAGTTTTAAAAATGAAGTATATAGTGGAGGAACACATATCAACTAAAGTGGCTACAGTACATAACACGAAACAATATATTTGTATATGTTGCATTCTTTTCCTTTGTAAATCTGATAACCTTCATAGGAGGCACAGTGATTTATAAAAGTTTAATTGGTAGACCTTTAATCTACCAAACACTTCAATGATGTGAAATTGCTAAATGACATTAAAAACTATCATGAGTCTGAGAATGCAAATCATATCTTTGCAACAGACACCATAAATACACAGATCTATCTCTCTATCAAGGCTAATGCATTCAGTTTCTTACAGCCCATCTTGGTTTCACACTACCTCCTTCTTAGTCTAGATATAGTTCATTAGACAGGGGTGACAGCAGTGTGACTATACCAAGGAGAGACATTAGGCTTCGATACTTTGTTTATTTTAATTGATAAAGTGAAATATTCCCAATTTTAATTAGCTGCATTTCTATATTATATTTGAGTCTCACAAAATAAAATAGCAAAAAAAAAATTAAACATTTTTGAACTAAAATATGATTACAAAGTTAATGTGATATGTATATAATCCTTATATATAAAACCCCTTTTAACACTGCCAAAAATAATAAACATACTGTATTCATTATTTCATAATTATGAGGTACTTTGTTCTAATATCTAAGCAGCATGAATCATGTGAAAACATGTAACACATCAGAGAGAATATCTCACTACTAAAATAACCTACTGCTTGAAAGAGAAGGCTGTCTGCAAGAGCATAGCCCAGTTGATTTATCTCTGGAACTCTAAATGACATTTCACAGAGCAAGAGTCACTCCATGCAAAAGCAATAACAGCATTCCTCCCTTTCCTTCTGACAAATAATTCTCTTCAGTGTCATAATTTTAATGGATCAGTAAAATTGATGCTTTACTGTCCTTCAAAATTCACCTCTCAAGAAAAATATTTAAAGAGACAATAAGACTAGTGGTCTGTTTATCCAGACAATCTTCTAATTTTTGTGAAGATAGATTACCAAATATACAAGTGAGTAAAATATTTCACCTAGAGAACAAGCCTTGAATTACCACCAAACAACAGAGCACCCACTTGAAAACACTTTTACTTTCTTTTATTCATTCCATTTAGAAAATTGAGTCAGATCAAGTGGTAAGCAGGACGGCAAGGAATGTGGACAATTTTTGAGAGTAAGGCTGGAGTAGAAGTCAATGATGGCAGACATCAGACAGTCTAGCAGACTTACAGGACTAGGGGGTGTGTAAATTTCTGAAGAGGTAATGGATTCAAGTTATTTTGTAGATGGGGAGGGAAGAAAGAAAGGAAGATCATGCTAATGTCGAAGAGGACTTAAAACTTCAAGCTCCTTGGGACAGAATGTTCTGTATTCATAGAACACATCAGCTCTGGACTTAGAAGTCAGTATTCATAAATAAAAAATTATAATATAAAGCCTTGTCTTTCATGTGGAAGTCATCCATTTCTATTTCTTGACATAAAACAATATTATTTTTTTTTTTTCCTGCTGGATTAGATATCTTCCAGTTCAGCATTTTGAATCAGTTTACTACAGGATAAAGAGGCATCAGTATTAGCACAAAAAAGGGAGAAGGCACTTACAGCTGGAGTTGGAACTTCACTGGGGAGAAAAAGCAGGAAGTAGCTCAGACTGATTCAACCTGTGTTGGAAGTAATTCTGAGTTAGTTAAAATGCTGCAAAATGTAAGAACAAGTTGCTGCTTCCTGTGTTAGCAAGTTGCATTGGAATGAATTCCATAGTTCATATTACTGATCTGAAGGGAAAGGCGTTGAGCATTGGATCAACTTCCAGTTAAACAGTATAAACTTTGAGGTTTCAAATACAGCCCTTAAAATGTCTATCACATCTGTATCACTTAAAACTTTGTTTTTTATGTCTATCACATCTGTATCACTTAAAACTGTTTGTTTTCTTCACAAGAAGAGGCACCAAATCAGAAGTTGCATACAGAATCACACAATCATTGAGGTTGGAAGGGATGGCTGGGGATCATCTAGTCCAATGCCCCTGGTGAAAGCAGGGTCATAAAGAGCAGCTTGCCCAGGGATCTGTCCAGCTAGGTCTCTATTTTATTAGGTGGAGGCTCCACAATCTTTGTCATCGACTTAGTCTAGGATTTGATCACCCACACCATCAAAAGGTGTTTGTTATGTTCAGATGGAATTTCCTGTGTCCATTGCCTCTTGTCTTGTCACTGGGCACCACAGAAAAGTGCCTGTCTTCTTTATTGCCCCTTTGGGTATTTATACACATCGCTAAATAACCTCTGAGCTTTCTCTTCTCTAGGTTAAGCCGCCCCACTTCTCTTAGTTCCTCCTCATATGAGAGATGCTCTAGTCCCTTCATCGCCTTCATGGCCCTTCACAGAACTCACTCCAGTATGTCTATGCCTCTCCTGTGCTGGAGAGTCTAGAGCCAGACTCAGTACTCTGGATGCAGCCTCATCAGGGCTGAGTAGAGAAGAAGGATGACGTCCCTTGACCTGCTGGCAGCGCCCTGCCTAGTGCAGCCCCAGAAACTAATGCTATTTGCCACAAACACACATTGCTGACACATGGTCAATTTGGTGCCCACCAGAAGCAGCAGGGCCTTCTTTGCAAAGCTGCTTCACAGCCTGTCAGCACACAGCTGAATATCTTTCCTCCCTGAATGCTGGACTTAGCATATCCCTTTGTTGAGCTGCATTAGATTCCTGTTGGCTCTTTTCTCCAGACTGTCCAGATCCCTCTAAATGACAGTACAGCCCTCTGTTGTATCAGCTACTGCTTATAGTTTTGCATCATAAGCAAACTTGTGGAGGGTTCACTCTGTTCTATAATCCAGATCGTTAATGAGGATGTTAAGTAGTGTAAGACCTGGTATCAGCCCCTGGGGTACACTCATTGGAACTGTCCTCCAGGTGGATCATCTGCTACTGACCACAACGCTCTGGGCTTGGTTGTTCAGGTAGCTTTCAGTCCACTTCCCTGTCCACCTCCCAGTTCATGCTTAATCAGCTTGTCTATGAGAATGCTTCAGGAGACAATGTCAAGATAAGCAACATCCACTGCCCTCCTCTCATCCACTGCCTTCCTCTCATCCACCAAGACGGTCATCTCGTTGTTGAAGATTATGACATGGCTTGAACATGATTTGCCTTTTCTAGATCCTTGCCAACTACTCTCAAAAAAGCTCTTGTCTTTCATGTATTTGGAAATGGTTTCTAGGATTCATTGCTCTATCATCTTCCAGGGATCAAATTGAGGCTGATCTACATGTAGTTCCCCAGACCTTCTTATTACTCCTTGAAGGTAGGAGTGACATTTGCTTTCATCCACTTCTGAGGAACCTCATGCAATTGCCTGTTACCTTTCAAAGACAACCAAGAGTGGCATCATAATGGCATCAGTCAGCTTCCTCAGCACTCATGGTCACCTCATGTCCTGGGCACTTGTGTGTATCTGGTTTGTTTGTATGTTTTCTAACCTGATACTTTTCCACCAAGGGGGAGTCTTCCTTGCTCCAAACTCCCCTCCAGTCTCAGCAACCAGGGATTGCTTAAGGCTGGCTTGATTATTAAGACTGAGGCAAAGGTGGCGCTGAGTACTTCAGCCTTTTCTGTGTCCTTTGTTACTGTGTCCCCTTCGCCATTCAGCAGCAGGCCCATATTTTCCCTTCTTTTTGCTGTTTATGTACTTGTGTGATCCTTTCTTGCTGCCTTTCATGTTTCTTGGCAGATTTATCTCCATGTGGGCCTTGACTTTCCTGATTCCATTCCTGCACAACTGGAGAGTATCTCTGCATTACTCCCAAGTCATGGGCCTGTGCTTCTACCTCTTGTACACTTCCTTTTTATGTTTAAGTGGGAGATCCTTGTTCATTCATGCAGGCCTCCTGCTGCCTTTGACTTCCTGCTTATCTGGAGGTTCAAATTCTTGAGCTTGGAGGATGCGATCCTTGAATATTGTCTTGGACCTCTCTCCTCTCCAGAACAGTCTCCATGAGGTTTGTTCAAGCAGATCACTGAAGAGATTAGAGGCTGCTCTTCTGAAGTCCATGGTTGTGATCCTGACTTTAGCCCTGCTCCTTCTGTTCAGGATTCTGGACTGCTGTCATGGTCACTGCAACCAAAGCTGCCCTGGCCTTCAGAAGCCAAACAATCCTTTCTTTGTAAGTGTGATATCCAGTAAAGATCTGTCTCCTTTTTGGCTCCTAAGTCTCCTGTGTTAGGAAGTTGTCATTCGTGAACCCCTAAAAGCTCCTGATTGCTCATGCTCTTGTATGTTGTCCCTCTCACTGAAAATAACACTGATAGGCACCTTTGGCTGAAAGGAGAATTTTAACATTGACTGATGATATGTTTCAGACCTCAGTCAGTACCTTTCAGTGGATGAATAACAATCACAGAGTCTTCACAGTTGGAAGGGACCTTTGAGATCATCGAGTCCAACCATACACACATATACAAAAAAAAAAAAAAACAACCAAAAAAACCCACCACCCAAAAATCCACAAAACAAAACACCTAACCCAACAATCTTGGGCACTAGAGTATGCCCTGAAGAGCCATGTCTACACGACTCCTAATTACCTCCAGGGTTTGTGACTCCACCACCTCCCTGGGCAGGCTGTTCCATTGCCTGACCACCCTCTCAGTAAAGCAATTCTTCCTAATATCTAATCTAAACTTCCTCTGCTGCGACTTCATACTATTTCCTCTGTTCCTATCATTATTCCCTTGGGAGAAGAGGCCAACAGCCACCTCTACACAATCTTTTTTCAGGTAGTTGTAAAGACGATGAAAGGAGAGGTAGATGCTTTGGCTAGATGACTGTAGTAAAATCTTGATGTTGAAGACATGCAAGAATGGTGGAAGAAGACTGCCATGTTACAGAGTGTAACAGACATTCCTATAACTTTTTTCACAGGCTGATATCGTCAATATATAAGGTATATACAATATTTTTTATTTTTTTTAATTCAGTTTTCTGCCAGAAGTGCTGAAAACAGTAATAAATATTTTACTGCATGACTCATGCTGCCTGGAACAAATTTTAATGAATTACATCTTAATGCTGCAATCCAAGCATTAAACTGTCAAAGTTATGATTAATAGAGTTGCATTCTAATAAAGGGAAAAAAGCTCTGTAAGAGAAGAGAATTTTGTTCATCATTATGATGACAGTGGTATGATAAGCTTACTGCATCATCAAATGATTTGTAATAATGGAAATATACAGAAAATACATTTTATGGAAATAGAGCTGAATCACATACTTTTGAAAAGCAGTGATGACCTTAATATTACTACTGCAATAAAAAAGGGGAGGAACAAATATCTGCATTAGGGTCATAGAAGGACTACTTTTTAACCAAAATAACAAATTTTAAGGTCTAACTTCAGGATACAGTAGTCATTTAAAGAAAATAAAAATAAAAACACATTTAAAACTTTTAGGTTTTGTTTCAGCATGAAACCCCAAAACATTTAACTTCAGGTTGACCTGATTGTTTCTACAGTTGTTTCACTCAGCCAACAAACCAAAAAAATCAATTAGTTGCACAGCCTTATTTTGATGCTTCTTTTCTTCCTTGACTGGTCTCAGAGAGAATAAACAACATAATGGTCTCAAGAGTAATCTACTAGCAAAAAGTACTTCTCAAACTAAATAACACATAAAGAGAACCTTTACTTCAGACGGATACCTTCTGAAGGTAGTTATTTATGTGTATGTGACAGAATACCATGGATCATACCTGATTTATTTTTCTTTTCATCACCACTAGACAGTTCAAAAAGGTCAACCACAAATCAAACTGCATTTCTTCTCCAGGTTAGAGAAATAGCATGGATTATATTTCCAGAACTTTAATCAAGTATCCACACAATTTATTTGTTGCATTGAAGAAGAATGGAGGCATAGAGGTGAGATTTGAAGTATTTTGTCATTTAGATCTTAAAGATTTTGCTCAGGTTAGAAATGTGGCTTCAAATTTGTGCAAGATATACTTGAAGATTAGTTAGCTGTCACATGAGTAGAAGAAGTGCATCTCTGATGCATCCAGGTTTACTCTTTACGTAGTGCAACCATCTTGCTGTGAGAGAGTTTGGAAAAAAGTATACACACACACAGACACACACAAAGGCACACTCTTTAAATTCTAATTTATTTACCCATAAATAATTTAACCCTAATTTACTTAAGAGTAGAAGATAACACTCTTCATTTTAGTAATGAGTCTGCAGTAATAAAATGTGAATGGCAAATTAAAAAAAAATGTTTCTCCACAGAACGCGAGGGAGATCCTGCTACAAATAAATAGTAGCATTGTTTTTACAGTCATTAGTAAAGTTAAGGAGCAAAAAAAAATTGTTACATTTGTGATAAAATAGTTAATTTCAAATACGTATTTCCATTTTGTCAGGAAAACTGAGAACTGAACTGGACTTATCAAACTAGAGCTTAGCAACCATAAGGGAGATATTGGTACGTTGTTATAATTAGTAAGCCCATGAAATATTCATAGAATAAAGTCTGTATTTTAAAGAACCATAAAAAAGATCACAAAGTCTTCTTTCTAAGTTTAACAACAAACTTTGTAGCCATTTTTCTCAAAAACAAGAAAGGAGTCACTACTTCAGCCTTACCATAAGGTAACAAGATAGATATCTTACCTTCTAGCACGACCCATCCATGTCATCAGTGAACCTTGGAGAGCTGCTCTCTTGTATAAGTGTGCCTTTAGGGCCCTGTGGTGTCTAATGCATCCACATGGGATTGATAGATATGATGGAAGACTTACAAAGTACCTGTTCCTTTCTTTTTTGGAGAGGCAAGATCCCCTGGGACATCTCTGGCACCAGAATAACACTTTGTGCATGCACTTCAAGGTGAGCTGAATCACTCTCCCCAGTTGTAATGATTAGACTTTCACTAATTACAGCTGAAGTTTAGGCAACACATAGAAACACTTATATGAAAACACTTAAATTATCATATGCAAAATATCAGCTCCATTAAATAGTAGATGTTAATACTAGTTAACAGGTATGAATGATATTATGTTCTCAGATCAGATTCTATATGATTTTCATTGCAATGGGTGGAAAACCTCATAAAGAAAGTCAGCCAAAGAAAAATAGGATGCTTTTTACATTGGTGAATGTTTCTGAAAATTCTTTCACCATCATTTTACTATACTGGGCTAATAAGATAAACTGCCGCTGAACTCTTATGCAGAAAGTTTTAAACAAAATCCAAATATTTGGCTCAGAAATCAGTGATAAAAACTTCACCAGCCAATAAGACAATAATAATAATAATAATAATAATACGTGAAAATAAGAAAAAAGAAAGAAAAATAAGAATTATATAATGAAGAATAAACATAAGCAGTAACAGGAAAACAAATACAACTACACTAAACCAGGAAGGAGGTTCCTCCAGTTAGTCAAATTATATCAGATTTGGGGAATAGCGGGTGGAGAGGCATGCCATAGAGGAAAATGGCGGGGGGGGGGGTGGGGGGGAATTGCCCTGCTAATCTTCAGTAAATCAGGCTTGGTTGAAAACTTGAAATCTGGTTGTAAATAATTTTTACATTCTTGTGCCAGCAGCTTAAATACTGCAATCATGAACTGCCTGACAAAATACTTATTCCCATCATTTTTGAATTCATCACCCTCTATTTTCATTGAACACCCTTTTGTGTTCATATTTAAAGAAAAACCTGTTATCTAAGTTCATCTTTTCTGCAATTCATTATTTTATGTAGTTAACTTTCTGTTTTTATTCTTCACTTTTCTATGTTAAACCCTTTGTCGTCTTCTTGTGAGAGCGTTTCAAGCTTTTCAATACCATCAGCCATTTTTGTTACGATTCTCTGAATGCTATGTGATGGTAAAGTTTTGTAAGTGTAAATTTACAGTCTAAGTGTGTACAACATATATTTCCTATGAAACTACACTGTTGATTTACTTGTCCTTTTAATATTTTTCTCCTCTTTGTTTCTATACAGACTAATACTCTGTTTTCTTTTCAGCAGCAGAAGAGACATTATCTGAGTTCTCCCCACTGGCATCTAGATCTCAACCTTGTATTAGTATGGCCACTGTAAATCCATGCAAAAGGCAGGGATAGTTTATATTTTTCTTTACAACAGTTACTATTTTGCATACCACTTTCTTTCCATTCTCTTGCTCGATAAAAGTTTTCATAGTTTCCATTTCTTACCAAATCTAGTAACTGATCTTTTTCACAAGTAAAAATGTGTCATATATATTCATTTATACATATATAAATCTTAAAACATAAATATGTATGTGTTGGACACTACATAAACTAGAGATACTTTCGTATTAAACAAAGGAGGAATATTAAAGATTTTGAAGCTGTTTCTTTCATAGAAAAATGTCTCACACTCAGGATAAAATATAAAAGAAAGCCAAAGATGTAAAAGAAACCATAAAATACTTGCCTACCTCACAGACAGCTAATATGACAATAATGTAACTACCACTTTCTCAGGGTGCAAGTAATTATCATAAAACAGACTTTATAGCCACAAAAAACAAAAGTGGATAAATCAGAATAGGAAATAAGAATCATGAAATACCAAAGGAATATATGTGTTTAAAAAAGCAATAAGAAAAGTCTGCATTTAAAAGAAAACTTATTTTTCCAAAGTCCAGGACATATAAACTGACAGAAGATGTTTTTTTCTCCATCAGTAAGGCCACAGGTTTCAGGAAAGCACCTGAACACACAGAACTGAAAGCACTTGTTCAGATTAACAGTTTTAAAGTAATTGTCTTAATTTTTCTTGTATAATTATATACCTAAAAATTGCAGAAAGCAGAGTGAAACTGAAATTTGTAAGGGGCAATAATGTCTATCTACACAATAAAAATTTAGTAAGAATAACTCCAAACCATATTTGTATCTTCTGGAACATACTTTCTAAAATTCAGGAACACTGTGTTGTTTTTACCATGACCCCTTAACACCACCTGTAAAAAATCATTTCAGTGGTAGCACGTGAAAACTCCCAATTCTCAATAATTTCATTCATTATACTCTCAAGTAATTAATTTTACTTTAGTCAAATGGTAAATATACTTTCTAAGTCAGACAGAGACTATTTCAATATTTTGTCTCCATTAATCTGAAGGAAATTGACAAGTTATCTAACTAGAATGAATTTTGCTACTAAAATAAAATCAAACCGTTGATTCTATTAAAAACTAAAATCTTCATTCCAAGAGAAAGTATGAACTCATTGTTAAAACTGAATTTAAATTTACATTTAAAGCAATTTAAAAAAATTACCCCAATTATCCAGATGTAATTCCACCACGATTTCCTAAGTAACATTTGCAAAACTGGACACCAAACTACCTGATAAAGAAAAATACATATAGCTGTAATTGAAATAAGAAAGTCAGAAGCAGTAACAGTTTGTCTCCTGTATTTGCTTAATAAGTCATTCAAATATTGATGTACAGCATCTTGTAAATTTATTCTAAAGGGAAATTAATATCTGTAAACTATGTTAAGATACTAGAAAAAGTCTATATCATTGGGAATTATTGATAGTACGTGAAATACAAGATTCTTTCCGGAGCTAATACAAAGACAAATGCTGCTGAGTGTCATATTATTGTCTAAATTTATTTGAGGAACTAACCTTGCTGGGGGGGGGGAGAAAAAGGAATTTAAATAAAGCACTCAACATACATCAAACTATTCAATTTTTTTTTTACCATAGTGTATTTCAATGCTAGGATAGACAACAGCAGAGGATAGCAACTATATTTTGTCACATCTAATATCATTTTTCTCTCTTTCTCTCTGCCAGGAAAGGAAAACACTTAGCAAGTGGCAGCAAAAAATGGTAGATGTTATGTCATATTTTTGAAAGCATATATATTGAATACGCAAAGATATCCCAACTAAGTAAAAAGTTGATAATGAAGTACTTGTTACCATCTAGAAAGCACAATATGTGATACCCACAAGGTGAAAATAAATGCCTAATACATTAGTCCTTGTCTTCAAGGTCAACTGAACAATTCAGTGTTTATGGTCAGTCACAAAGAAACCAGAAATAGCAAAAGTAGGATCCTTATTTCCTCTTCATCTCAAGGAAAAAAAGGTCTAAAACTGATATTGTGGTTATACTAAGGGAACTATTTTAATAGACTTTCATCTGATACCTGGACCAGACACGTTTTAATTAAAAATACAACTGAGTGGACCAAAGACTAAAACTTTAAGAAAAGGTGTTACTATAATTGGGAAAATGAAAAGACTATCAGTTTCATCGTGCTTCTGCTTTCTTACCAAAAAAAAAAAACCAAACCAAGATCAGATTGTGTCAAACTTTCTCTTCATAACCCACTTTAGTGAACTAGTCCTTTTGTGATCCATTGTGGAACAGACGTTTTGAAACTGGGGCACCTTCTGCTGGTTTTAGTGCCTTGCATTGACATACAAGGTAACAAGTGGCAAACTGACGTGTCTGTTCTACATTTTTTAGGGTTGATTTTACAGAGAAATTGAGTCATAAAATGCTGCAAAATTTGGCATGGTTATCCTGAATGGCGTTTGGAGAGGCGGTGAGCACTGAGACCAGCTTGATAGCATAGAGAAGCATACAGTAGCTGGTCAAAGTAGCTGGACAAAGAAAGTCAATGGTCTATTATTTAAGTACATCATGGAAGGGTGCGTCAAGAGTTCTGGGGTGTTCTTGCAGAGATTAAAACCTTCCTTCAGTGATCAGATTCTTACTAGCTAACGCCTTCAGCAAAAGAACAACTGTATTATGAAGAATAAACATGAATTGATAATAATAAACTGTAATAGGCCATACTAACACTGCAGAACTTAAGTCTTCCAGGAAAGCAGACAGCACAGTGACCAACCTTATTGAGAACAGTGGTAAACTTAAAAGTGAAATTAAGCTTTTGAACTGACCTCCTCAATCTAGGAGAAGTACCTTTGAGACACGGCACTAGCTGTTGCAGGAGCTAGTTTCTCTTTTACGTGATGAAGAGGCTGAAAAGTACTATTTTAGGAATATTTATTACTTGAAATCTTTACATTTTTTGAACAAACTGAGTAAGCCAAATCATATTTGGTTTCCTTGTATCATACATGGATAAAATAGGACACATTGGACGAAAGGAAGCAGCACAGACCCGGAATCATTTGGGATGACTGGAGGAGGAAAGTGTGTTATGAAATTTATGACACATATACACATATGCTGTGCGTTGACATATACATGCTCACTAATGGTTTAGTTCAGAGCATTTCATATCTGTTTAGACATCAAAATTAGACTGTTATGTGTTATAGACTTTTCACTCTTTTTTTCCTTGGGGAAATAGTAAATGTAACTCATTATTTACTGAAATCAATAGAATTGTTTAAAATAGAAAACAAAGTGTTGTTGGTTTACACTGGTTGACTGTTTTGAAAAATTCTTGCTTACAAATTCAAAGTGTCTACAAAATAAATACTAATAACACTAATGCATTGGTGATGTTTATAAACAATAGTTACTGTTAACATAATAATGGTAAGCACTATTTTGTGGTGTTATGAAATAAAGAGAAGAATGGTGATTTTTCAGCTTCTTTCTGGAAGAGCAGTATTTTTTTACACCTACAAAGGACATTTGAAGCTCTTCAATTTAGCTGAAAATCAAAGGCCATGATTTATTTTTATTTCTTTAGCAAGGCATTTCCAGCTCATTAACAATATAGCTCTGAAATATTCTTAGATCATTCTTTCTATTTACTGAAAAAGATGTAAAGGTTATATCAAATTCCTTCTTGCAATGAGGACAGCAATTTAGTGCTGTGTAGGAATAGATGTAAAAAAGACAAATAATTAGAGCTAGTGATAATGAAACCTAACTGTATGTGGCCTGTTTGCTTCAAAGAAACTGTGTGGCACCACAGTAAGGGGGAGGAAAGGAGATGGCAGACTGCCAAGGTGAATTTCTGTTGGCTGACAGTATTCCAATCTAGAAAAATGCTTCTGTTATTTAAGCAAATTTGACAATGGGCAAATCAGACTACAGAGTTATCCCTCCTTAAGAGATACATATGCCATTATAGGGCCAGAGATGCTCTGACATTACTAAAAGAGTTTTCCTGGTTCATAAGTTCAAAGACTGCTATAAAATATTTATATATTTTGGGAAGCACCTTGAACCGTGTTTCTTTTGAAAGTATTTTGTAACAGAATTGTTGTGATTCAATTATTTTTTAAGTTTTCTTCTAGTACTGAAGTTTCTAAGTTAAACATTTCAAGAGTCTCTTATGTTTAGAAAATGGATTGGAGGGAAATCCTACATTAGTGAGACTACAGAGACAAGATAGTAAATCTGTAATTAACATTAGTGTCAGGAAAAGAAATAGACCAAGAGTGTGAAATGTAGTATTTTCTCTCTCACAGTTTTGACTAATCACTTTGAAAAAGTTACCACTGCTCCTCCTCTTTCCATCCCAGGGAGAGCTGACAGTCTCTACCATCTACAACTTCCCTTCCACTAAACCTAGTTCAGGCAAGCCTTTACCCATTTCTAACAAAAAATGAATTCTTACCTAATCTGACCAAATTTACATACCCCATGAACATATACTTTGTTTCCATTATCATATCCCCTAACACATGATTTGATGCTCCTTAGAAATAAGTTCAGAGGAACACAGTTTCATTCCCAGTTGTGCTCGTGACCTGACGTATGCTACTGGTCAAGTAATATGCTTTTTAGTGTCCTACTAAGTTTTTACAATGCATGCACTTTTGGCCAGGGACTATTTTACTATTTTCTGCTGAAAAGTTCAAAAGGAAAAGCAGAACTACCGAAAGGAATTTATTTAGACAACTTTTTCTAGTATTATTATTATTTGTTATAAGCTTTTGTTAATGTACGTCTACACTCCCAAATTCTGTTTGACAATCTTCACAGGAATTTCAAAAAGTAAAGAAATGTTAACTTCATTACATTAAGTTTAAGTAAATCAAGGAAACAGAAGGTGCAAAACCAAAAGCTTTGTACCTAAGAGCATGTTTCCCAAAAATAAAGAAACAACATCTGAAAAAAATAAGAAAAAAAAAGATTAAATAGAGCTAAGTTAAACTTATAGTTTGGCTTTAGAAGACTTGCCTCAAATACAGGACAATTCCAACCAGTTTTGTTAAATTATTTCCTTAGTCTGCTGTACTTTTGATTTCATTGGGCCTTGAAAATCTTGTATACAGAAATAGAACACAAAAGACAATTTTTTCTATTAACAAATAATTTTATTTTTACTGCTATATCATAGTCTCTTGTTTTCTGTGCAGTTTTTTAGACCAACGGTTCAATTCAGTTCAATCCTAACATGCTGATGACATTACAAAGTGTCTTTGAAATTATGAAACAATGCATCAAAGCTTTTGAAGTGATAATTTTATGCTTGCATTTCCTTAAATATCAAAGATACTTTACAAATTAATCATTTTTTCTTCCTAATTCTATTAGACGTTTTAGTGATCTAATTATATTACATGTTTTGCTGATCAAGTTGCATATTTTACTAATAAACCAATACATATGCATTAGTTGCTTATTTTAACGTTTGGGAACTTACCTGTTTTTCTGATTGAGTTACACAATTCACTGATCCAATTGAATATTTTATTGATCCAGCTGCATATGAAATCCATGTAGACACAAAACTGACTGGCTCTTAGCAATACTCTGAGGAGCTTTTTTGGCTTTAAATATTATTTAGATACAAAATACTCTCGTTTTGGACAGTTTGTCTCCTCTTGACTGCTGAAGAAATTATCCCTGCACATTCTACTAAATTTGAGTTTTATAGTTATATCTCCTTATCAGGGTGAAATAGCCAATACTGTGGCTACCAGGCCACTGGTGCCATGATAACTATGCTAAAGGTAACTCAGGGAAATTTTTCTACTTTTTTATGATGGCAATCTAGCCAACCTGAGGTTAAATTACCCAATAGACTTGATACAGCTTAACTGAAGAGATGAACTCATTAAGAATCTGATATCTGTAAAGGAAGAAAGGAAGTGGAAATGGACTGAGGCATCTGCACAAGCTCCCTGAAATTGGAGCTGGGCAGGAATCTTCCTAAGTAGAGCTCAAACTTACTTTTCTTAGGACATTTATGTATAGAGGATACTGAAATGAGAAAGATGAACAAAAATGTCAACTACACATTCCACATCAAACATATAAGCCAGAAGCAACTGAAAAGTTTTGGAAAGGCAGGTCATGAAACTGCCTGCTGGCTTCTCTTACTAGAGAAAAGTATTTTGATAGTCAACATGAAAACGCCACTGGTATGTACTACCATCCAACCAAAGCTGGAAGCAGATAGGAAAATACTGGCCAAACAGAAAGCAGGGGAGAGAGAAGGAATGTCTGTCCAATGAAGGATCAAGAGGACTTCTTGCTAGGAAGAGCGACAAGGGACCCCAATACAAAAGGCCAAGGTGGCTGTTTCATGTAGGTACTGAGATACAACTTGTAAGAATAATAAGCTAACAGTGCTAGTGGTAAATCTCTGAAGGCTGTAAACACAGGCAAACAAAAGGATTCTGTTTTGGGAAGTTCAGAGTAACTTTTCTCACTAAATACATGGGAGATTTAACTCTAAATGTGGATAAGAAAGGTTAATGAAAACTGCAGTTTTATCACTGTTATACAGCAGTAATTATGGTGGGCTTTACAGAAATGACATTTTTTAATGCTGCATTTTAGTTTGTGGTCCTTGAGTTATACATTTGGGATCATGCTTTCCTATAATATGCTCCACATTGTTGGAGCTTTAGGTAATGTATGGAAATGGATGTGTTTTATTTCTAGTACTGCTGAACTGCTACAGTATACTTGTTATTTCAACAGCCTTCATACTTTTCCTTAAACACACACATATATATGCATATTTACCTTAAAATAATTGCATGGGGACTTTTTTCTTTTTCATTCAACTTCTCTCATTTCTTCACTCAGTATTTATGTGTTTTCATACCAGCTTAGACTGAGTTCAATATACATTACCAGTATCCATTATGAAAGAAATATTTCTGTTAGCTTTGTTATTAAAAAAAAAAAAAAAGTAGCAGTCAGCTAAAGCATAATCTATTCCTTATAATACTGAAATGAATGTTGAACAAGTTACTTAAAACTCTACATGAATAAAGTATTGGAATCAGGCCCTAAGGGAAAGCTAGGGTTTAATGGTTATACGCATAACATTGATACATTTCCTTACATGCAGCATTCAAGAACATAGATTCCATGCTGAGTGTTTCTTAGTGCTCTGTGCTACTTTAGTTGGAGCAAAGCAAAATTTGGTTTCTTTTTATGACCCCTACTATTTCACAGAATCACAGAATCACAGAATTGCCTAGGTTGGAAGGGACTTTAAGATCATCTAGTCCAACCATCAACCTAACTCTGATAAAAAACAACAACAAAAACAAACAAACAAAAACCAATAACAAACAAAAAAACAAAACAAAAACAAAAAACCCAGAAAAAAACCCCAACACTAAACTATACTCCCGAGCCCCATGTCAACTCATCTTTTGAATATCTCCAGGGATAGTGCTTCAACCACTTCCCTGGGCAGCTCATTCCAATGCTTGATAACCCTTTCAGTGAAGAAATTTGTCATAATATCCAACCTGAATATTAATCTGTGCTCATAATAACCATCAAAAGTGCAAGTGACAAGGAAAGTGAATGAAGACTTTAAAAAAACCTTGTCCTTAGTTTCTTTCCATCCTAACTATAATCAAAGACTACTTTGAAATTTTAATAAATAAATATTTTCAAATTAATTAATTTTAAAATTGTACTTTGTTGACAGAATTCACCATACCACTAGGAGTAATGGAAATTGAGGAAATAAAATTTATTTGAAATTCTGCTATTGGGCTTCGTATAGAAAGAAATATTTTTTACTTTGAAGGAACTAAGAACTATGTCATACTTGTCAAACTTAGGTTAATGAAATTATATTTACTATGAAGTAACTGGCCATGTGTCACTAAAAAGACACAGGAAATAGGTATCTACTTAGCATAGGGCTTCCATTACTGTAGACTTATATGTATTTATGCAGCTCACACATGTAAATATACCTCTGCCTCTACCATTTCCTGTCTAAATCTCACTCTCTTTCCCTTTTAGTTGCCCTACTGCAAGAAAAATTGGTAAAATAAGCCAAGAATTTTTCATATAAAGAGTGATTTCATTAAGAAAAACTTTTTATATACAACACTATTGCATTCTAAAATTTGGCTAATCAAAGTTAATGGAAAAAATTTACTGAGTGCAGAAGTGGATAAAGAATCCTAAGAATATATTAGAATTCTAAAAACACTTTCTAAAAAAAATCTTTAAAAATTGCTAAAAATGCAGGTTTCTAATGACTGAATTAAAGAAGTCAAAACTGTTTCACAATCTAAGTACTGACAGAACTTATTTTGTAGTTATTACACAGTATGGATTCAGAAACAACACGAACCACACTATGTAATATTCAAGAAAGTATTTGCATTAAATTCTTTCTGCATAAATCACATATTGATCCATGAAGACAGCCAAAAAGTTCAAAATAACGCTGAAGGATGGAAGGTATGACCATTCATTATCTTTCTTTTTTTTGCTCCTGAGGGTTATATGTTGAATAAGTTTCAATTACATAAAAGTAAGAGTAGATTAAATGTACTTAATAATGCATGAAAAGAATATAATAATGGTGCTTTTTATATCACTTAATGCATAATGTTATTAAAAATAGGTTTAGATATTTGGTTTGTATCATAAAATCACAAATCCTGCACATAGTCAAGAATCACCCTTCAATTAAAAACCAAAAAGAAGATTTTTTTTTTTTGATGTGATAAAATTATGTTAACTTGAAGTTACGGATGTCAAGAGCTCTTATTCTAAGGATTTTTTAAATTTACTTTCTTATATAATCTCTTAAAAGTTATGTTTTCATTCAAACATGACTGATTTTTCTAGAGCCACCATAGGTATAAATGAAAACTCAAAGTACAATGAGAAGCTCAATTAGGAGACAATTTTAAATTACCTTTGTATAAACAAGATATACTTCCTATTTATTTTTAATTTATGTGCAAAAAAGGCAAGTGAAGGACTATTATTAAAGACCATTCCAAAATGTGATATTATCTCTATCTCAGCAGGAATAGCAAGAACCAAAGAAAAACTCACATATTGTCACATAAAAAAGCTACTAATTGAAAAGTGTCCTACTGTTTCATCTATTTGGACTGCATATAATATACTAATCCACTTTTATTTATAGATTAGAATAATCAGCAATTATATTAAACCTCCCAAGCAGCATTGTTAGAATGATATGCAGTCTAATCATAAATAATCCTTTCTTTTGCATGTTTCCACATTTCTATCTGAACCAATCAGTATGATTCCTGAATTTTTTTTAAAGGAGGTCAAGGAGACACAACATTTAGGCATCATCTTGAAAAGCAAAAAGGATTTAGTCTCATATTACGGATGAGATATCAGTAAAGGCCTTTTGAAGGTACTACACACCACCAGAAACTATCCATTTAATCTTTTCTAAAATTGAGTCTATGATAGCAAGAAGTCAAAAAAAAAATGTTGCTGACTTTCCTTAAACCTATTTTGGATCACTGTAATAGGACCAATTTACCATTACAAGTTGAAAAAGCACACTATAGAAAGGAAGTCCAGAGAAACAAGCTCAAGTAGCCACAGTTCCTCCCAGCTCCTATGGAAAGCAACCCAGCTTCCAGGCTCAGTGTGAGATATTATTGTTTTGCTCCAGATATAAATCCTCGCTTTCTGAACACCTTTTCTTCAAGAGGCTACCAATAATGTCTCCACACACCTTAAGTAAATATTCCAGTATTAGCAACAAGACCACAATATGAACGAGGACTAGCAGTAAGATTTCTTGGACGATCACAGAGCCAGACGATCTGCCTTACCCTGTGATACGTTACATGAGTCTTCAGTGCCAGCTTATTTTGTGAGAAACCACAAATAGATTCCTGCTGCTGACCTGAGCACTTAAAGGGCTGGTCTGCAATATTGCTCAGATGAAGCCTCCACTGGCAATAACGTAAACATTCAATTGTGTGAGCCAAGTAGGTGTGTGAGCCAAATAAATCCCACCTCACTTATGCATCAAAAAAATTTAATGTTCTGGAAAGTCAGTGAAAGCACCAGGGCAATCCTTATATGTCTGATATTGAGGAAAAGGCAAGGAGAGACAATAAATACTATCAGCACAACTGGTTTATTTCAGTGTTTTAAGTTAGCTCTATGATAAATATAAAAGCGAACATTGTAAGTTGTCTGTTGTTATGATTTATCAATGAAGGAAAATGAAATGCAACCCTTTCTCCTTTTCTTTTCTTGAGGTCCAGAGCATGGATTTTAATCAAAATCTGGTTATATAAAGCTATCTGTCAATGGATTATGACTATAATATAAACAATTCTACAGTTTCTCCTGGAGTAAAATCCTATTTTATGTCTCAGCTAATCTAGCAGATCACCATTTCCTGCTGCTTGTTTTCCTTTCTTCCCACATCATTTTTCCATTTGCACACTCCTGAACTTTTCTTTGAAGTGACTCTGGTGGTCATCAGGCCTTTTAGAGATCTGATCCAACACACCAGGCTAGGAAAAAAATAATGCTTGTCAAGTAACGTTTTGATCACTTACCCAGTGCAGGGTCAGAAGCTCCCCAGACCAAGAAAAAGGGTGATGATCAGAAGAGAAGATAGAGCAGGGAGTAAATATTTATCATAATAATAATCTATCAGATTGACAAATGGGATATGATTTTATCCTGAATCTCTTCTTCAAAGCTGTTTCACTCTCTGTAAAACACTTAAATCTCCATCCATGCAAAGAAAGAGAATGACTGTTGCTGGTGTTTATAGTACTTGCTCAATAACTGATCCTCATGGAATGCATATTTCCCTTTCAATTAATAAAACATTCTATTTTCATATGATTTTTCATATTTACTATTTATCAGTCCTATTAATTCTCAAACTAGTATGTCCTTTGACAGATTCAAAATGTCCTTCTGAGTTTGTGTGCAATACCCTCCTACGTAGGCCTCCTTTTCCCCGGTCCTTAATGCCTACCTCCTTTCTGATTTCCCATGCAAATTTCCATATTCACACTCACTCTCCTCTTCCCAAACACAGTCAAAGCACCCACATACCTCCCCTTTTGATACACATCTTGTCCATTCCTCTAATGTTGAATTGTCAAATCCCTAGGTCCTGCACCTGTGTTGAGCTCATGGTAGCTGTATTGCTGCTAAGCACAATGCTCACAGTTAAGCACAACCTGCTTTTTTACATATTTTTTTTCACAACATTATGCTTGACTCCTGTTCTTGACTGCCCAAGATACAACGGGCTCAAGGAGGAAAAAAAAAGCGGAGTTTTCCAGACCACTGCAGCCACTCTAAGATGGACAGTTATAACATCTTCTTGTCTCAAGCCTTGTCTCAACATCTACATCATGTTAAGAACAAGGGCTTTCAACAAAATCCCTACAGCCAGAGTCATCCCTGAGCACAAACTTCTTCTACGTTAGCAGCAATTACTAAAATCCCAAGCCTCTTGGTAAACTCAAATGTGTACCATGTCTGCCAAAAGATAACTTACAGTGACTCACAATCTGTAAAATACTGGTGATCTAAGATAATGAGGGAATTATAAAATGCTAATGCAACAGTTTTACCATAATTGCTCACAATGACTCAGCTCTACAGGAGGTAATACATATAAATAGCAATGAATACTGTTTGTTTAAAAAAAAAATAAATCAACATGAAGCACTGCAAAGAATACATGTGAATAAACCTAAGGATCTAATATAGATTTTCTTTTGGTTTTTGCCTGCAGCTTCCAACATAGCTTTTATTTATTTGCATATTACATGTGGTTTACCACTTTCAAGCCTCTTTCTTTAACTAAGTATTAAGACATAAGCATCCTTATAGCCAACGTGCTTTAGGAAGTTAAATCAATTTTTACTTACATGAAAAAGTGCTTTCACTGTCTGTACAAAAAATTTATGAAAGACAGCTTATTTGAGAAGCAGGGTTCATGAAGATCTAGGATAATAAAGAGAAAGTGGCAAAAAAAAGAACAGGATAGATGGTTGTCTTTATCATCTCAGTGTTACTTGCAGATATCCAAAACTCAGTGCAGTGAGTATATCTCCTCAAGTCTTAAAGGGCCCCTGAAAATTAAAAAACCCTCTTTCATGAAATATATGGGTTCAGCTTTTCACACTTACAAATATATTAATTTTTGTACACCCTGGACTTCTAAACTCTAAATTAAATATTTGGTACTTTTGAGGAAAAAAAATATAAAGTCTAAACAGCCCAATATGCAACAGCCTGATTTCAAACAAGCTCCTGACTAAAGACTGGAAATGAGCCCAGTACTTAAAAAAACATAACAAAAAAAATCAAAGGTGGAAAAATAAATATCTAGAATAATCTCCAATTTTCTGGGTACTAAATGCTGAAAGTTTGTGAGAAGGGAACAAAGCTAATTTACTGGCTTCAGAAATGTGCATTGTAAAAAAGTATGAAATAAATTAAATAGTTTGAGTTCAGGATAACATAAGGAAACACCATGATTATTAGTCACAAGAAAGAGCCAGGTAGTTCACATCACAATTGTTATTTGTAACAATAATTTTAGATATTGCTCTTCTGGGAAACCATCTAGAGGGTACTTATTAAACTGAACAGTCTGATAGTACACTAAAGAGACAGAAACTACCATACTTAGCGCAAAAAACCACCCTGAAACTAGAAACAATATACAGCTGCAGGTTATGTTCACAAAAGTAAAACGTAAAAAGAAAAGAGACATTATCATTATACACAATTATATTGAAAATACACTCCTCCAACTGTTTCTGTAAACGGTAGGACAAATAACTTTGGGAAAATGAAAACAAACAAGGTGAAGAACTGAATGTATGCATTGCCCTTTAATATCTGCCTCTAGTAGAGCCTCTACTGCATGGTAGTAGAGTAGGCAACTGAAATCAAAGGTCTGTATTTACTTCATCAGACAGACACTATCATGTCAGCAACTTTTATAATAGAAGTCATATGAAAATAAATATATTTCACTAGTATGACTGCAGAAAAACATGATTGTACCATAGGCGAAAGCATACTGACCAAAATACAAAATTCAAAAAATAGCTCATAATTTATTGCTATAAAAGTCACTGAAGTTTAAGGAGGTCTCTTATATTTCTGAATATTTGTGATTAACAAAAAGGGACTGTAAACTGACATCATCCTCTGAAACCAGAAATTCAAGAGATTCCATTAGCTAAAAGTAAAATCACAACGATCTTTCTTTTAGTCTATTTTTAGCAAAAGTTATATAAATCTAGCTAGGCAAATAGGCAAGCTTATTGATAAGCTTACCTGCTGTCTTCCTTTTGCTGCCTTCTGTATTTAAATGTGGTGCCTGGTTCTTCCATCCACTTCCGAGATATGATATACTACTTTGAAATGCTGTATATTATTATAACCTTACTTAATGATTCATTGCATTCTTCTGTAAACACGTACATTCTTAAAAAAACAGTAATTGCAACTATATGAAATTCTCCTATAAGTTTTCCCCAGGGCTATATATTCAACTTCACAAAACATTTGGTAGGAATTCCATGGGGAATGTTATTACCATTCTCAGATACAAGGAGAAATTGGTTTAAGTAAGAGCTGACATTTCAAACAGAGTCTTCGTGGTACCTACCAGTGTTATGAGAGATTTCTTGATCTATCATGCTGGATTATTTACAGAGAATGCCTGTATAAACAAAGCCTGGAGGACTCCAAAGAGCTGGAGGGATAACAGATGCTCCATAAGAAAAAAAGAGGGCTCAGAGAATAATATCTTGATCACTGTAACTTTGATAGTACTGGAAAGTTACTGGAATATGCTCTTACTGTCTGATGCTTTTCAAATTCCAGGAAACCAGTTATCCTTTCAAAAAGAATATTAAGTTTGTTGACATGGTATGTTGTAGATAAACCCATAAACTGCCTGCTTTAATAATCTCATTATTGTTTAGGGTCATATGGATGCATAGTTTAACAATCTTAAAAATTACTGACATAGGCAATTAAGAGTGAAGGGTTAACATACTTGGGATAAGGATTAGTATACTCAGAAATACTATACTACTTAAATAGCTCAGGTTGGAGACATGAAGCTACTGGAGAGTCCAGCAAAGGACCACAAAGATAATTAAGAGACTGAAACATCCCTGCTATGATGAAAGGCTAAGAGATCTGGAACTGTTCAGCCTGGAGAAGAGAAGGCTCTGTGGAATTTTATTACTGTATATAAACATCTGACAGGAAGAAACATTGAGGATGAAGCCAGGATCTTTTCAATGATGCTACTGGAGAGTCCAGCAAAGGACCACAAAGATAATTAAGAGACTGAAACATCCCTGCTATGATGAAAGGCTAAGAGATCTGGAACTGTTCAGCCTGGAGAAGAGAAGGCTCTGTGGAATTTTATTACTGTATATAAACATCTGACAGGAAGAAACATTGAGGATGAAGCCAGGATCTTTTCAATGATGCTCAGTGACAGGATCAGAGGCAATGGGCACAAACTGAAGTACAGAAAGTTCCATCTGAACATCAGGAAACACTTTTTTACTGTGAGGGTGACTGAGCAGTGGCACAGGTTGTCCAACGTAGAGTCTCCCTCCTTGGAAGCATTCAAAAGCCATCTGGACATAGCTCTGGGCAGCTAGCTCTGGGTGAACTTGCCTGATCAGGGGATATCGGACCAGATGACATCCAGAGATCACTTCCAACCTCAAGCATTTTGTTATTCTGTAAACAAGTAAATATAGCAACTAATATAGCAACTAAATATATATTAAACCTTTCTTAGCATACATAGCCTAATTTACAACAGCATGTTTTAACTTCTAAACTTCACCAAAACATTACTGGATGACATCACTGTAAACTAGACTACTACTCTTGTATATCCTAATTCCCATAGTTCTCTAATGTTTAAATTCACAATTTAGTCTGCTGCTGTTAACTATTAATTTACTTTTCTAAGCAAAGCCTGTGTTTTTATCCATAGAGAAATCTCTCCCCTAAAATATTCTCAAAATTTCTTGCACATAATACTGTCCTTCAACACACAACCTTCATAGAAAACGATTGGTGCTTCCACTGCAATTTCTATTAGTAGTTAAATGACGCTATTCACCTGTAACTGAGAATGAAAATTCCTAATTTCAACTGAAATTATATGAATAAATAAGACTATTACTACATGGCTCTTGAACTGTTTCACAGTTTGGGAAACTGAAGTGCGGTTGGGTTTGAAGGATTTGGTTGTGAACACAGGAGAATGGTGGCAGGGACAGAAAAAAGGACTAGTCAATTAACTTCCAGATGTGAGCTGCATTTAGTCAAAGTCTGTTCATTCCTTCAGTTTCTCCTTACTCTCCTGCTCCATTTAATCACTTGGAACCAAATACTATCGGTAACCCTAAACTGAAGAGCAAGTTTGTGTTTATGAAGTCTGTACTTTCCAGAAGACAACTGATCAATGTTATTCTTCGAATCACCAGATCTAGGAATCGTATAATCACAGGTTGGAAGGGACCTCTGAGGTTATCTGGTCCAACCTCCCTACTCAAGCAGAGCCACCTAGACATGGTTGCTCAGGACTGTGTCCAGACAGCTTTTGAATATTTCCAAGGAGAGAGATTTCACAACCTGTCTTGGCAACCTGTTCCAGTGCTGTCACCCTCATAGTAAATGACGGTAAATGAGTGAACAATTTTCTTAAACTCTAACCTTCACAGAATTACTCTTTCGTGAATATTTTTAGCATTTTACATTGCTTCAAAGAAATGTTACCTTTTTGGCCAGTCATGAAACTTTCTGTATTCTTTTTGTCATCTTCACCCAAAGCTTCTTTTCTGCTAATAGCCAACACTGCCTTTCACCATCTAGCCTCCTTCTCAAAAGTTTCTCCTATCCCATGCACTGGCAATTCCAGGACAAGTTTAATTGGATTTCCAGATCTTAAGGGCACTATTTTCAGGTTTCTTACACTCTATCTTATTTCTGATAGAGGCAAGCATTGCAATTTCAGATAGGAAAGCACCGTAGCTCATGTAAACAAATGTTCAAAATGTTTTGTAAAACCAACAAAGACTATCCTGCTGCGGATTAATCATTAATATTGGCTAAAAAGCAGTGAGATTTTCAGAAGAGCAATGCTTAGAACTACAAAGGAAAGGACTTGAAAATCTTTTCGAAAAAAACAAACAACCTAGGAACATATCAGAGCAATTCACTAGTAAAAAGGGAAGAGGGGGACTTGCCAAATAATTGATGGCCTGTTACAAAATGAAGATTGGCACAAGGATTTTCTGAGACAGCATTTTGTTGCTAATATTGAGCCCAGATTTCTAAGCCATAGAGTGGTTTCTCTGCACAACATAGAAAAATATGATTTTTTGGACAGAAATATAGCAGCAGCCCTGACTGTTGACAAAGATGCGCTCTCAGGCAACTGAGATCAATTGCATTTGTGGCTGTTACATTCATGAAAGCAACTGGTTTCCATTATATTTAGAATAAAAAAAACCAAAACAACAAAGTAACAAGTAGTAGGGATTAGCATTTTAAATTCTCGCCACTAAATCAATTGAACATGATTTAAATTTCAAATCCTGACCAGTTGTTATGAAAGACACCATGGTGGTTCTGTTTGTCTTTTTTGTTTGTTTTGGCAAGCAAGAAATAGTTAGTTCCAGTCCTTTGGTTGAATTCCAGTTTAGTAATTAATTACATTCTGTCCATTTAAACGATCTTAGAAATTTCATGGGGACAAGTCAGTCCTCCCTTCTTCCCTAAATGTAATGTATTTCTGCTTTCTACTGTTCAAATACCAAACTCATTATATCCCAAGGCCATGTCTGAGTAAACAGAATGAGTTCTAAATGAAACCATTTTACAGGGAATGCTTAGGGATTTCTCTTGAAGACAATGTTCTAGACATACAGCATGACATTGTTATCATTAGAAAATAGAAAGTTTTTCCTTTCAAAAACATTTTGTTAGCTATGGTTGAAATTCTCTTCTAAAATGTGTTCTCTTGTTTACTAAAAGTAGAAAAAAATCTTAAAGTATGACAAAGTGTAAAAGAAATTCTGATTTCTGACTCTTCTTACTTGTTTTCTTTTCTTTGCGGTATGACAGGCAAATAAAGGTGCAGGTGAACATTAACTTACCCAATTGCACTGGTTTCTGGCAAGGGTTGCTTTTTAATTTTTGTCATTTATTAGAAAGAAATTTCTGGTTGTCACTAATCTTCTGAAGATCAAAAGATTGGTGAAGGAAATTGAAGTCAACATCAAAACACACCTTCTGTGAAATTTTATTTTCCTCTCTAAAAGTTACTTTGAAACTTCAAGAATCTCTCTCCTCTACTCAATTCTGTGTCCCATATTGATATGAGATATCTAAATGTCGAAGGCTAAACACCTAAGGTACATCATATTCCCAATATTGAATGACAAATGAAATTATTCTCATCAAAAAGAATGATCATCATCACAAAGGAATAAATTAGTGGGAAGTAATGGGGATGCTTAATGCTCTAAAATAACGCTGAGTTTAGGTATTATTAGTCCTCAAAACTTCAGTAGTGACAAACAAATAAGCCAGATACTACATTTATTTTATCCACAAGAATCCAGTATTATGACCATTTCAAATTCAAGTCTTGAAAACATCTCCTTTAAAGGGTAAACTATCTCAAAGTGTATTCTTTACAATACACTTATGCATAAACCTAACCTTGTCATCCTTTGAAATAAAATACTGCTGTCATTATGATCCTACTAGAACCTGCATGTCAGATAAATAATTTTTGTACTAATCAAATGATATGGTCTTTCAGTCTCCTAACAGTTCATGTGATGCTGTCCATTCTTTCCAGGATTCCTCTTCCACATACTCCTTTTTCTTTTTTCTGTTTTTTCTTCAGTGAATCTATTTAAAATAGAAAGTACTATCCCTAAAAGTTAGCTCTAAGACCACAAATCATCCAAGGTGTCATGCAGCTACCCAGGTCTGAGAGAGAAATATTCAAAATGGAGTTTTTACCAGTAAAGATTCCTAACCCTCTGAAGTTCCATTACTGCACATAATACAGCTATCTGGTCATAGACCATGAAACAAAACCTCTCCTCACCTACACATTACATATTCCTTGCCTATCCAGAAAGTTGTCGGAGATTACCTGAGTCCTGGAATCAAATTCTTTATCAGACTAAGGTTTTACAGCTCCTTTTCCACAGAAAAGTCTGAATTCACAGTCTGAATTTACAGAACATGCTCCATTTTTACCAGGTAAAACTGTAATTGTGTAAAATTCAAAATTAAGTTCATGAGAAAAAAGATCACTACTTTCTAGCTAAATGATCCGTTTGTTCAGAGTGTCAGGGATCCAGGATTTTGTTTCCTTGAGCTACTTGCCATTGTGCAGTATTAACAAAGTTATATTGGTTTCTGAACTAATATATCTGTGTGTAAAACATACAACTCAAAGGAATAGATCAGCTGAGATACACACAGGCTTTACTCAGAGTTGTGAGTCTCAAGCCAGAGCCAATGAGCCTACACTCAGTATTGCAGCATGAAATACGCAACATCTCTGTAGATCTAAGCTTAGATGTCACTGAAACCCAACAGTAAGCTTAGTCTTGTCCCCGAAGTGGATGTAATGAGGATGATAACAAGTAGCTAACAGTAAGCAGGTCTGCATCAGGTAAAGCGTTGCCAGTAGGTCAAGGGAGGGGATCCTTTTCCTCTACTCATAACTGGTTAGGCCACATTACAAGTGCTGTGTCCAGTTCCGGGCTCCCCAGTACAAAAGAGTCATGGCCATATCATAGAGAGTCCAGCTAAAGACCATGAAGATGACTAAAAGACTAAAGCACCTCTCCTCATAAAGAGAGACCGAGAACTGGTATTGTTCAGTCTGAAGTAGAGAAGGCTCAGAGATCTCATCAATGTGCACAAATACCTGAAGAGAGAGTATACAGAAGACACTCAGAACTCGCTTCTTCTCAGTGGTGCCCAATATCAGGACAAGAGGTAAGGGGCAAAAAGTGAAACACTGGTGGGTCCCTTTGAACATCAGGAAAAACTTTTTACTCTGACACAAGTTGCCCAGAGCAGTTGTGGAATCTCCATCAAAAGATGGAGATATTCAAAAGCCATCTAGGGACAGTTCTGAGCATCTGGCTCTGGGTGACTTTGCTTGAGCAGGAGTGGGTGCCACAGGTGCCTTCCAACCTCAACCATTCTGTGAATCTTTGGAAACTTTCAACTAGTTTAAATAATAGCTAACGCTTTTCCTGTTTCCCTCTTTTACTTTTTTTTTTCACCACCTAAGAACTAGATTTATTCAAATATTGTTTATAAAAATGGTCTGCTGATAGAACTCAGAAAACATTTCTAAATCCTGTATGATAACATATTAATATACTTTATAGATCTCAAGGAGATCTGCATCGATAAAATATTTTGGCAAATCTCAAGTACAGCACATGAGGCAATACACTGGAAGTTATCTTGCCAGTTGTGCTGAACACTTTATTAGTAGTAATAAAAAATGCAAACCAGACCCCTGTAGTTTTACTGTTTATCTGTTGAGTTCCTGTTGGGTAGTACACACATTATTATTTAACAATACTAAAACACTTATGAATGTCCTTTGTAAATTATAAACATGCAAACTCTTGTGTCTCACACATTCCTTTTGGCTTTTTATGTACTTTGCATTTACCCTTCTCTCCTTCCCTTTCTGCTAGTCAGTTTATTGCTTGCTTTTTTTCACTACAAAATTGTTTCAGGTTATTTCTTTTCCTTTGTGTTCTCAAATACTTCTCAGAAAGAAAAAAAGAGCTGAACTAGATATTTGTTCATCTGAAATATGACATTTTATTTTTAGAAAGTGGAATCATATCTCTCTTTTGATAGGCTTAAATGATTTTTAGAAGTGAATTTTAATTGGTTCCTGGTGCCTATTCGGCTTAATAACCTGCATAAAATAAATGAAAGAGTAGCATTATAATTTCCAGGTCACTTCATCTCCTTTTCTATGCGACACATTGAAACAGTTCACAATATATATTTTTATATTATCCATGGGATTCTTATGTCTTTATTTTTTTGCTGAATACTTACATATATACTCATTTCACCTAAGAACACCTCACTATTCTCTTTTCTTCCCTCTATTATGCCCTTGCAAAGCAATCATATGATAGTCTCTCATCCAATGTTATCATACTGTAACTAGAGATGCTCTGCTCATATGACATTCCTCTTGTTCAACTAACCGATGCTTCCATTCTTCCTACCTATTTTCCACACTATTTCCCCAGGGTTCTGCTCAGTTGAATTTTTTAGCACACACACTTTACATGGTCTCTCTGTTTTCTTACCCAGATAGGAGTCAAACAAGCCATTCCTGTGCTGAGTGGGAGATAGAACGTAAAACAGAGTCCACAAGGGAAGGTCCTGATGGGTGAGATCCTACTGCTGCCTGAACTAATAGAGAAGAAGAATGTGTTCAGACAAGCAGAGAAGATAAAACGCAGCAGATTTGTTCAAGGATGAAGTAGCACCAAATGTCTTTGCATCAACTGAAACAGAACAGGATTGAAGCTGCTGGGAATGAAGCAGCATGGTTGGGCAAAGAAACTGAAGCTGATGAGACTAAAGACATGTTTTCCCTAGACAAAATCAAAAGGGTTTTAGAGTCCCTTGTAAGAGTCACAGTGAACTTAACATTTAACAAGAAGAATTACTAAAAACTCATTTCTTCATTTCCAGTACATAATGCAGACTTGTTATACCTTTAGAAAGATGAAGGGGACGCCTGACCGCGTCATATTTTACAAAACATTACCATCATCGCATTCAGAGTATTTGATGTATTCTGTCCAGTTTAAATGAAGGATGATTGAGCTGGCCTGTTTTGACAGCTCATTAAAATTGGCAGTATCATTAATGTTCTAAATCCCAAACAGTATTAAAATAGGGACTATTGTTGAAGTTTTCAACAATTTAAAGTTAAGTGATTCTGTTCTCACTTTGTTTCTACAAAGCATGTGAAAGCTCTGTCCCTTCTCTTGGGTGGCTGAATGACAAACCAAAAGGTGTTTTAGGCATGTCAGTATGGTGGTGTGCTGCAGCACTGGATTTACTAACTCAGTACTACATCAGTAGTTCTACATTTGGAATTGGTTGAGGGCTTTCTCATATCCACAAAGGGAAAATCCTAACAACACTCATATGGGCTTATAGAAATCTAAACTGGTAGCCTCCCTTTTAAAGTAGCTGAATCATCCACGCACAAGCTGTAAAATATATTTTTTTCTGCATACAGAGAGATAACTGAAACCATCTAAAATATTTCACAATGTTTCATAGAACAACTTAAGTTCTGCCAAGTAATGATGATAATGGAAACATAATCAAAAGAAGTGCCAATACTTAAGAAAACTCAGCAGCAAGAAATATAGAAGGACAGTAAAATCTTGGACTGATTACAAATCAAATATATGTTGGTTGCAGAATAACAACTTGCTAAGACTGCTATATTTGAATTATTACAGACTAATATTCATATATATAATAAAATATGGTCTTGACCTTTGAACCATATTCTTCTGATCTGACCTCCTACTAAATCTGAACTTTAAACCTGTAGGTAAAAATTTTAAATTGCAAGTAGTCTTGAAAATTGAAATAGATTTTGTCCTTAGAAAACTTACTGCCTACTTATTTTTCTTGAAACACAAAAATACAGAAAAATTAGAAATAAAGTTTTTCTACCACTTTCATGGTCATCATACTGCATATGTGATCTGTCTTATGCACCTTCTGGATAGTATTAGTACAATTTGCTGCATTTTTCTTTCAAGATTTCTATCAAATTTATTTTCCATATGCTTTTCCTGAAACATGTAGTTGCTGAATACCAACATACTTCCTGAACATTTCTGCAGCCTCAGATTACAAATAAAAACCAGGTCAATAGTTTTAAAATTATCTATGTTTCTGTTCATATTTGATTTGCAAGAAAAACACAAGGAACTGTATGATCTATCTTTAGCTTGTAAATAGAGATGAATGTGTCTGAGGGTATTGTGTATTTGAAAAAGATTTGCCACCAATGTTTCCCTTCTGCAGGTGTAGCTACTATAAGAAATGTTAGTTGGTTTGGAAAAAAAAATACAAAAAAATTCTACAGCACATAACTCAAAGATAATTGTACTAACCTTTTGAATACAACAGATGCAAATAGAGAGAATTTTTCAATGGCATATCTTTCTCAGAAGGCTTTTTGGGCATTTTAACCAGTAATGAAGTAACCGTAATAAAGTAGTAGTGAGAAGCTGATATTGGTTCTTGATGAACTCATACAGTTCAAAAAAAGCCAAAGGTTCTTGACTAATAAAATATACTTCAGTGTGGCTAGTAACTCAGTAAAAGAGAAAACTGGTAGCTTGGTTGCCCAGCTACTGAAACTTTTTCACTTGATGGAGTGATTAACTCTCATAAAGTCCTTTCTAGTGTGGTGGAAATTGTTTTATACTTCAGATGAATCATTTAAAAGAAATTCTGTCTTAGTTTTAACAGTGCTGGGAAAGAGAAAGCAGAAAAGCATTTCTGAATTTCATCAATAACTATTTGGTCTTTTTTTTATAAGTCTGCATAGATAAATGTTCTATTTTATACCACAAGACTCTGCCACCCTTTTAAAATAAGTAACATTTAGATAGGCTCTAGAAACAACAAAAAAATTTACATTATTCTCTGAGAAGCACTGTAAGTGCTATATGAAAAGCACTTCATATACTCTGAAAAGTATATGTATATACATAGGCACTCTGTGGTTATACATCTATGCAGTAACAGTAGTTGTAGATTTTTCTCAATTTCAGCTGTAATGATCAGATATTCTCTTCACAGTAGCAGTGTAATATGCTTTCTTCCTCAGCCTTTCTTAACTGAAAACTGCTAAGAACTCCGCAGGAGGGGAAAAAAGATTGCATTACGAATGTGCACACAGGTGATACACCTTAAAGAAGAACAGTTACAAGTAGTCTATTTCTATAACAAAACTCTCATTTTTTCCTGCAGAAAAGCTCAGGATCCTTTCTTAAAAGGACCCAAAGACAGCCTTCCCAAAAAACTGGACATTTCATTACCCCTGTGAGGCTTAGCAGAAAGTGTTAGCAAAGCTTCAGGTATTTGGTTTTGCCATATTATTAGTAAATATTCTACAGAGAAGCCACAAAATTGCCAGACATAGAAGAATGTGTGCTAGTCCAAATAAGGTTTTCTTTCTTTTTAAAGACCGACCCATATAGAATCTCATAAATCTTACAAAAGATCAAGATAAAGTCAACTATTCCATGGGATAGTCTTGTGCCATCACTGAAAGGTCTCTAGGTAAGAAAGGCCCAGATATACCTCCTTTTTAAATCTCTTGTTGCTAGCTATAGGTGCTCCACATTCTGACAGGAGTTCTTCCAGGAAGATTTGAATGGACTTCATTTCTATATTCAGAAAAGTGTCATCTCTTGAGGATCACCAGTACCCTTAAGTTAAAAAGAAGGGCACATCTTTTGATTTTTTCCTCTTCATTTGAAGGATAAGTGAGACTATGGGTGCCAATACAAATACCAATTTGGTTAGATGTAATCAAATTTTCCTAAATTTCCTGAGCCAGAGGTAAGGAAGAATAATTACTGCTCACTGATAAGAAGGACTAAGGATATGTACAAAGCAGATCCTCCCCATTTCTCTTTTCTCAGGTTGTTTTTCCTAGCCCAAGTTCTTCATATTGGCTCATATGAGCTCCATGAGCTGGTTAACTAAAGAAGATACTTTGCCATGCTTACTCACAACCCTGTTTTATAAGCCACACAAAAGCTCTACATATACAAGTCTTATTGGTTAACTGCTCTTCTAAATGGCAGAAGCAATGGTTATGGCAACAATCTGATGAGGCCAATTTTCTAGCATACAGTTTTGAGAGCAAGTAGAGACGCTGAGCCCCCACACTTCGATTCAGGAGCAGTGGACAGCCTCTACTCTGAGAACAAAGAACTGGAATAGCACAACAAATTATCCTCTGAAAAAGTTAATACACTCTTCTTAAAGAAATTACACAAAAAAGCTATTTATAAATTAAGACTGCTCAAGTTGCCAAACAGTTGAGGAAATTAAATAATTTTATGTGGCCTTCTTGCAAAAATGCTGAAGCGCATTTTTACTGTCTTTCAGCTGAAAAACAATTGGTGATGATGCTTACATATTACCAGTTCAGTCGTAACGTGAATGCAAATATAAACACTCTCAAATAACATATAACTCCATAACAATATAAAACATTTCCTCATATTTAAAATTTACTTAGAAGATCAGTATTTTCATTTTTCTCACAAAGCATTTGCCTTGGATCAAAGATCAACTTTTTTGAGTTTTTTCAAAATGTCTAGTGTGTAGGGATACTACTGTAAATAAAAGCATTGACTTGGCATGCTGAACAGCAATTGTACGGTAATGGATTCATCCCATCAGACAACAAACCTCAAGAATGCAATAAAGAACTGCACAGTACCCCACAAACGCTCTATGGAATTCTTTATATGAGTAGTGACATTAAATTTTCATGTATTCAAAATTTTCAAAACAGTTAAGTACAATGAATGCAATATTCCCTTTAAAAATTTATTATATTAAGAAATAACATCCAACTAAATGATCTACTTGTAAAAATCAAAGCAGATCTTAGTTTTGTCTTTTCAGTAACCTGGTTTATTTGGTATTATATTTTGCTATATTTTCTGCTGTGATAAAGGTTTCATACAGAGATAATTTTAGCATATTTGGTGTCAAAAGGTTCACAAGTGAATCAGATAAAGCAGACATATTTCCTGAAGAAATTATTTTGAGAATTTTAAAAGAGCAATTCACACAAATATTTGGATGCTGGCTTTGTCTTGTAATGGTCTCAGTAAAGCATTCAGGTATATTCAGACAAGGATGTAGAAACTACTTAAACGTTTGCATGATTAAAAGCCTTGATTAAGAAATAAAATTTTTAACTGCACTGATTCAAGTGTACTCTCA
This sequence comes from Calidris pugnax, assembly GCF_001431845.1. NCBI lineage: Eukaryota > Metazoa > Chordata > Aves > Charadriiformes > Scolopacidae > Calidris > Calidris pugnax. The sequence goes on along the minus strand of NW_015094506.1, from coordinate 13,089,784 downwards.
ATCATCATGACTGTGTATCTGTAGGAACAGTAGAAAAGGTACTTCCACCTCTCCAACTTTTTTCCTGCAGTGCTCACACATGAATCAGATTTCTAGCTGACATTTGCACATAGGTTTAGCAATATAGTATGCTTTTCTTGGAATGACTTTTTTTGGGGACTTACAGTAGGAAATAAGTCTGTGCTCCTCTTTTCAGTTTGGATGATTTCTCTTCTTTTTTTGGGAAAGAGACCTTTTCCTAATTTTATTCATTTGACTTACGCTATATCAAAGTTATACAATTAGTGTAAATATTTTTAAATGGTGGAAAATAGAACAGAGCAAAGCCAATGCACATCGTTTAGAATATATATGAATAAAATAGTGTGGCAATATGTCAGCAAATATTTGGATGTTGCATTTTAATATCTCCACCATAAATGTGTCAGCTCAAACTAAAAGTGCATTGTAAACTGTGACATTGTAAGAACAATGAAACTGAATCCATCTTCATTTTCATTGTCCAAATGTGCAATTAAACTCTGCTGATGTGGTAAATATAAAGCTGCTTTGTTGCTCCAATGTGAGGTTGATTATTACATGGAAACAGCCTAGTTTGAGTTTAAATGAGAAATCAAATTGATTAGCATATAATTAGAGATAAACAAGCAGGCTCATATAAAAATCTAACCTCATGCTATCATTGTCTGTTCAGTTAAGTAGGGCTTAAACTGAGCTTTCCATTTATAAACATAAATTGGACTTAGATGAAAATTGCTCTGTCTTCTGGCTTTCAGTGATAGGATTCAACATATTTGATACACTGTCATTGTGTACTGACATTTAGAACACTGCATATCAATATGTACCGTGACAAAGTCTGTTGAACTTTACATTTGTGATTCAACTTAAAGCTTCTTATGTACTATTTAAGAAGAAAAACCTTGATGGCTTAATGGATAAAATGCTGATCTTTCTCAGTCTACCTTTTAAGCGATGAGCCCAAGTGAAGTGCAGTTTGTGGTTAATCCTTCAGAAGAAAGACACTGCATCCTGCATAATCAGCAATCACTATTACAGAAGACTTGAGGAATGTTTACACAATGTCCCTCTAAAACTATTTTAAAGGATCATAAATAACTCTTCAACCATATGACCATATGATTATTTTTAAGTATAATCTTTAGTGCATCAAAAAAGATTTTAGACTGTAAACAGAGTGTTTTTTCTAACTGGACTTCACCAAAGCATAAATCTATTTAAGAGATATCTCCCATTCAGGTAAAGCTAGAAATGTAGAAATGGAATTTAAACTGTTGCACAGACTGACCTTGTTTGGTGTTCTGACTGCATTCTGTTTAATATTTGTAACTTGCTCTAGCAAAACATTTATTACAAGTGGTTTTGCATGTTGTATCACAACATATGAAGAGCATGAAAAATTATTTTAAGAGAAAATATTTTAAAATATAATTGCTACTGCTTACCTGCAATCCCATATTTACCAATTATAACGACAGATGAATCATTCAATATTTCAACTGGACCATTTTAATTGCTTAGAATTAAGCTAATCCTTCTTATTACACTAATAATAGGGGAAAGGTATTTGTTGTGTTGTTCATGTTTTTACTTGAAGGTATTTCAGTGCTTAGCATATAACACACTGTTACTAGCCTCATGTATATCACCTTGTCTCCATTTTTCAAGGAAGTAGCTGAATGAAGTATAACTGCAGCTTGACATCTCAAGCAACTAGCAATAGTACACTGGGTTAATACTCAAGATGGAGATCCATTTACATGAACAGCAATTTCAAGAGATACTGAGTACATGTGGACCATTTCCATTATGGGCATTTTACTTGCCAAACACCATAATGCTATGCTTAGTCATAATCAAACACCTTGCTTTGAAATTAAAATTCTTTCAGAGAGAGAAATGAGAAGTATAAGCAATACTCTTCAAACCTCTCTGCATAAATAAAAAATTAGGATGTCATTCTTAAAAGGTTTTGAAGAGGGGAAAATATAGGCCTTGATGGATTTAAATGAAAACATAAGATTACCTTTGCCAGAAAGATTTTTTTAGTCAAGATAGATTACGCCCAAATCTTTCATGCTTTTGTAACAGATTGTTCTGCATTCTCTGTAAATCATTTATTCCTTAGTGCCTCAGTAGATTGCCTGGAGATCTTATGCTGTTTCCATCCCTAGAGATTTTCAACATTGTGAGGTTCTTTCCCACCTGAATTGTCCTATGCTTTTATGAGGTGAGTAATGGAAAGATAAACATAACACATCGTGTCCCCAGAACCGGAAAGAATCCATGCATTCTGACAGGTATCTATGTGCTCTCAGAACAAGAGAGTTTTTGCATTAACGTTTCTTCATAATTATAAACAAACGCATCTGAAGAATTCCCTACTAATCAAAGATTGATCCGATGACAAGGTTAGGATAGACCATTAGTGGTGGGGAAAAAATGCTACTCACTCAAACGTCTGCCATCTTTTTTAAAAAAAACCTGTTAAATAATCATAAAAATTGCTATCAGGAGTTCAACGTTTCATTGCATAACTGCTTTTCAGCATATTGAGGTAGATCTGGCATCTCCTTGCTTGATCATTTAGACCATTGTGGTGGTGCTGCCTGTCATAACCAGGCAGTCTGACCTTTTAACTCAGCTAGAAAGGCCAAACAAGCCAGATTCACTGCTGCATCCTTTGGAAGTGACAATAAATTCACTATGAGGTCTCAAAGCTGAGTCTGCATTTGAACAAAGAAATGCTTGTCTTTTGCTGCTCTTCTAAGTTGTGAAAAGAAAGGCATTCCCTTATCTTCCAGTTATGTTTCCAATGGTTCAAAGCTGATATCTTTTCAAGGTCTTTATAAATTCATATCTATGTAGCAAACAATAGGGCAATAAAGGACTTTATCTGTTTAGCAGACAGTGGAGGCAGGTCGAGCAAATGAAGCAATAAGAATATGAACCAATTCTCCTAGAAATGTTCTTACCTTTCTCCATGACTTTTCCTAAACATTTTTTCCCCTCACTAATGGCATGTTTTTTAACACGTGAGAGGATGGATAGAAGTATTTTTCTGTCACCTGAAGATGTACTCTGAAGATATAGATGGGAATTTGCTGATTAAAGAATAATATTTTTTTTAATGATCGAATGTAAAATGATTTACCCCTAAAACTTAGTATTTGATGTGAGCTCCTAAATGGGAGGGAGGGGGGTGAATGGACTGGAGGGAAAGGTAAGATAAGAAAATAAGGAAAAAATACGTTCCACAAAACTGAGGAGAGGCTATTTCTATCCTTCAGAAAAAGAGAGATCTATACCTGTAACTGGTATAAATACTAAAGGCATGATGTCCTGGTGGAAAAAATGGATGAAGATGACCTTAAGATTAGACAGAATGACCTTTCTGAATTGTTTTCAGCATCTGTTACTTGATACTCCATTTCAGGATTCCATTCCACTTCTTTCTATGCTTTATTAAAAAAAAATGCAAGTGGAAGTCCAAGGGAGCCGGGAAATACAAAATAGTTGCAATTTTCAGTACAACAGTCAAATTGACAGTCTGGAGAGGGAAAATAGCCTATGTGCAGCAGGAAATGAAATAAGAAAAGAATGTCCTTTTGTGAAACTGTTGTTTCTTTCTCTGTCACCACAGAAGTTTCTGAAAAAGGCTGGTAATACAGTGGAAAAAAAGCTTTTGTCAGAAACAGGTGAAAATGTTTTTCACTGGGAGAAAAAATAGCCAGAAAACAACAGCAGACCAATTTATGAGGATTTGCCCACTGTCTTCAAAGACTGTTTAGATTCTAAGAGAATCTTTTATAATAGAAAATGCTGCACAACACAAAAGGATAACCAAGTAGAAGGTCTGTGCACAAAGTAGTGCAGGACAGCATTGTATCACAGGGAAAAGAATCTAGCATAGGTCTTAAGAGCAGTATCAGTAAATCAGCATAGGGTCACACTCCTGCTAATAAACCCTACCAACCTCAGCCTGGCCGCAGGCCCCTCACTACAGAGCTACCAAAGCTGTTGCTAGAGCATTCATTCCATGATATGACGCTCATGTAGCTAAAATATTATTTGGATTTCTTCTGACTCAAGTGCTGAAATACAAACACAGTTTCCTTTTTATTTTTTTTGTAGGTAAAGCTTTGAAACAGAAATTTCACCTAGATAATTTCAAGACCCAGACATCTAAGAATCTTCAAAATTAAATAAATTTCCTAGGTATCTGATAATTATGTGTGTTTAAAAATATTCTGTGTTGTAGCTATATAAGATCTACTGTTGCTAAACTACTATTTTTTTGATATAAGTGCTTATTTTTGCCTTAGTAATTAATACTTTAGTAGAGAGCATGATGAAAGGTGGAGGTTCTCCCCCCCCGTCTTGATTTTAACCAATACTTATCCTATTATCTGGCTTTTCATTTATAGATGCTTCCTACACAAGTTCTCCCCAGAATACATGCTTTAAATATCCAGGTTTTTATTTCATAAAAATAGTTTACCTCTGTAAGACACAATACTTGCTGACCAAAGCAATGAAGCAGTGTAACTACATATTCAGTAACAATTTCTCTAATTAAGTTGCCTGAGATACAGGAGTCACACAGCAATGGTATAGGTCATTCCAAGTTGTGTAACCCTTACTAATTCAAAGCAGTGATCTCTCAGTTGTGATGTGTATTTCTGCCATGCCTCATGAGGGAGAGGTTAAAGCAATCCAAGCAGAGCTGATATTTTAATTATATTTCAGTGCAATAACAAAGATTTAGCCTCTGTTGATTTAAAACTAAAATAAAGGCTCTTTAAAATTATTTCTGAGAGAAGTTTTGTTGTTTTTTTCATTTGTATTAGGGTTTGTTTTACACTTCCTTGAAATTTATGTTGTGATACTAAAGGAAAAAAATGACAGTAAAGAAACAATTCTTATTTCAATGAAAAGGTGATTACCTAAGCATTATAGGTGATATTGAGTCCTCTTACTCCTCAACCCACCTAGAGTTTTCTGTTCCAACAAAAGGTGTTTTCAAAGGATGCCACGCTCAAGGGATTGCATATTGGTTGAATTCTGTTGTGTTTCAAACAGTCATTATTGAAGTGAGAAAAAGCAAAACAAACCAACTGCTGTCTTGTCTCTGCATTTCATCAGCTATTCTGGATTCCCAGAACCGCAACCAGACATGCTATCACTTTGTTCTTTAAGCCCAGTTTGCAATGACAGAATAATATAATTGTAAAATGCTTGTCACTGGGATGAAGTACTCAAGATATAATAACTGAATAAAAATTCAGCACTTCTACACTTATGACAGCTGATTCATTGCTGCAAACTCTTTAGGAAGGCAGTTACAGCATCTTCATATCCTATAAAAAAAAAAAAATCTGTTCCTGAAATACTTCCCTGAGGTTCATTATTTCCTCTTCTTCCTGAACTTCCTGTGCAGCCTTTGATGTCACTTCCTTGCAAGTAAATACAGAGAATAACAAAGTGAAGCAGTGACAAGTCTCCAGAGAAGGCTCCACACCAACTAACTCCAGCACATTGTGCTATCCATCCTAGCTCTTATATTAATTTGTTTGAAACCATGAAATTTCTATGTGTTTATTTACAGACAATTGTGCTCTTCCTTGTTTACCTAAGTCTATCCCACTGGCATAATTCTTAATCACTCAAGAATATAGGCAAACTGGATGATATAATTCCCATGGATTGCCACAATACTTTCGATAAAGGAAACTGATCAGTCCTAACATAAGGGCATAGAACATCAGAAGTGTGAAGATCCTTCCATATCGAAATAATTTGATTAAAGGCAGGAAACAGGTGGCAGGAGTATACTTTGAGTCTCCCCACATTCAACAAAGAAAAGTCACCAGAAAAGCTCTGCAGAGGTCTGAGCTGGGATCTGTACTAATCCACATAACCATGCATAAAACAGCAAAAGAGACTAAGGAGAAGTCTATCTCACATTAAAGATAAAGGCAGTCTTTGAAGACTTGTACAAGCATCTTGTAAGATCGACTGACTCAGCAATAAAATGTCATATGAAGCTTAAGGTAGACAAACATAAAGTGACTTACCTGGAATAATCATAGCTTCACATATTGTCTTCATGAGAGATGCTGAAACAACTGTTACTAACCAAGCAAATGACCTCGGTGGGGGAAGAGGTGGTGGTGGTAACAAACAGTTCCATGAAACTACCAGCTAACTAGATAAGTGCCATTTCTAGCATTTTATTAGTTTTTTTATTAGAAAAAAATGACAAGCCAAAGAAAAACTTCTTTATTCCACTCTACAGATCCATGAGTTACTTCCACTTTGAACACTGCATGTAGTTGTTCTCCCTCATCTACAGAAAGATTATAGTGCAACTAAACACAAATTGTTCAGAGAAGGGCAACAAAGATGATCAAAGGTACAGAACAGCTCGCATATATTGAGAAGGTTGGTGGTCAAGGGCTTCTTACCTTGGAAAAGAGACTTACAGGGGATGTGATAGTAGTTTAGAAATCACAAAAAGCACAATAAGGTTGAATAAAGACTGACTGTTCATTATGTATTACTTCTAAGAGCTTTGTGTCATCCATTTCTTAAGACAAATCATTATGTTACCGCATGAGTAGGAAGAAAATATATTACAGCAAGATACTATCAATCTGTTGTTTTCCCCTGTGTAATCACACCACTTTCTATGCATCCCTCAATATTGAAAAGGCTGTTCAAGTTTTGTTACATAGTGTTTCTTTCATTCTTAACCCAGAAGAAAAGTTTAGGAATTGTTCTTCACAGAAATGGACATTGAATTACAGGATGTAATCCGAAATCAGAGAGTCAGAGAGCCAAATAGCAGAAGAGAACACCAGAAATCATAAAAAATTCCATGCTGGTATTTTTAGCATCATTATTAAAATATATGTATTTTTCCTGGAAAATTATTCTGTACAAAACATGTTTAACGATTTGTATGGAAGGAGGTTGCATTGAACAGAGAAGAGTTTTCTCTAAGAAATTTTAAGTGAAAAGAAAATCAGACTTTGTATGCCATGTATTTCAGAGACAACTGAAATACAATTTCCCAGGAAGAAAAGGAAATTTTTCAGCTTTGCATTTTATTTCAAATTAGCTTTTTTGCCTACTAAACTCTACTACCAGTCTGTAATGGGGCCCCTACCATAGCTGGATCTGGTGTCATATTTTCTATATAATATATAGCATTAAAACTATTTTTGAAAGGTTTTTAAAAGCATACATGATATACATTAAATGGGAAAGACTAGGTGGGCAGAAGTGAAAAGTTTAGAAAGTTTTTGTTGTCCATTAGTACTGTTAAATCACTTTATGAATCTCAGTAGCATGCTACATATACCATGTCATGCATAAAGCTGTATCCTATCAATTCTTTTCTTTCTATATTTATTAACATGTTACAGGAGACTGCTACACAATAAAGACTGAAAGTTTCCATTTTATTTCCTGTTTACCATGGCTTCAGGATTAAGCTCTGTGCAGAGACAGGTACAGAAATCTGTAATTTATGACTCCCACTGCAGTTTAGGCAGGAGATAGATTCCAAACAGATTAGTGTTGTCAGAACTTCAACTATCTGTTCATGCCCCGCAGTGGAAAATTAGATATCTATAGCATTTTGCTAGGAGAACTTTAAATGCCCAAGGAACTGAGCTTCTTTCACACTAGACAAGGTTTTTGAGGATTTATATTTTAAATGGTATTGACTAAATCCCCTTGTAAATCTACACATAATATTGCACTGCCATAGTGCCATCAGGATTGCAAAAAAAAAATATATCCATTCCAAACAAACTATGCACTTAAATACGAAAGCAGATCTCATCAAAGTTTTGTAAAACAGATAACTGAAAATAGTTAGCAGCAAACTACATATACTATACTAATTCTTGGCAGATTTTCTTAAATTTCATTTTATTACTTAACCCAGGAGCAAATCCTGGAAAATATTTCATCCCAGCTAGCAATTATCTCAAGAAGTAATTTAGGGTCTGCTGTAAAAATGCCAAGAAATGCAATAGTTTGTCTCAGAGAGCATACCAACCTGCATGTTAAGCAAAAATGGTCTTTTTCTGACTCAAAATTAAAGCTGTATCTTGAGGGACATTAAGATAACTACAACTCTCTATAAAGAAGCAAACAAAAAAGTTTAATGTAAAGAATCAGTGATAGGTTTTACTAGAACAAAACACAAAGTATGTGGGTTTTTTTTATAAGATACAGCTTACATTTATATTCTACGATTCAGTTCAATTGGTTATTTCTATTCACATTTAGAAATACTTTGCAACATCTTTCTTGTTAAAAAACCCTAAGTATTGAAGGATGAAAAAGTAATATGTGTGCCATACCTGACAAGCCACCAAGATATTTAATACTCAGGAAAAGATACTTGGAAGTTATGAAAATGTATGTGCCTTTCTTTTATTTTCCAGGAATTAACTGAAAATTGTCTGCAATCATATCTAAAATGTTCTCTCCTAAAAGAAAATGAGAATCTCTTAGCTTCTTCTAAGATGTGTATCAAAAGTACTATTTAGTAGTTATGACAATCTACTGTAAGATGCTGAGAACCCCAGGTCACTTCCCTCTTACTGCACACAGAAATAGCTGAGCCACTTTAGTGTTAGCATCCTCCAGAGATGAGGTTTCCATGATTTTTTTGTCAATTTTTACCAATACAGTATACTCAAACCCTTCAATCAAACAAGAATTGGAGCAGGAGCCTTAGGAATGTAATATTTGTTACTGTGCTTAAACACATTACTGAAGTGAACTTGAAATAATAAAACAGTAAGAAAACAAACCCCATAGTGCTGATCAGAGATTTGAGATTCTAGACACAGTGACTCTACTTCATTCTTGCAAGGACATTTTATTTAGTATAGTTTTTCAAATGGAAGGTGTGGTATTGTACATTTCTGTTTAAGGGTTTTTTTTATGTCTTAAAAAAAAGACGTTGCAAAGAGATGACAGTCCTTAAATGTGCTTTATAAAGGTTGCATGAGGCAGGTGCACTGTTGCATCATTTATGAAAATTTGTGTATACATGGCAAAGTCTGAACTACAAAACACCAGTTATTTCAGTAATTTTAAACCTAACTTCTTTCACCCAAACTGTCTGCAGAAGGAAGAGGAGGAGAAATTGCTACAGACAGCAGGTTGATGATCTTAAGTAAATACCTTCATATATTCTTAATACTCTCCCTAGCTTTAAAGTGAGGAAAACACAGACTTTCTTTAACAGTGATGCTGTTTAAAAACCACAGATACTAGCATTAGAAAAGCTCAATGTAGTTATGAAATAAAGCACTACAAAGCAAATAAATTGATTTGATAACTGCTGTTCTGGTTTCATAAAATATTTTGACAGTGTTCAATGATTATTAGTGTATCAGTATCCCAACAAACATCTCTGGTGCATAGTGTGATTTTTTAACATTTTGTTAATTAAATTCTTTAACATTAATAATAATTAGAAATAAGAAAATAAACTTGTTAACAGAGTTGGTTTTTAGTTGCATTGTGTAAAGTTTCTTTTTTGTCTTTTAAAAGCTAGATTTATCTGTCAGTGACGTAAAACCACTATAGTGTCAAAATAAAATTTAATTCATAACTGTTGAAATTGTTTGAAATGCATTAAAAATAAAAAATAAATTCAGTCAGTAATATCTACTTCAAGAAAGAGAGAAAAAAATCAAATGACAGATATTTAAGTCTGGCCAGTTTTATTCTAAGGGACTAGAGGAAGAATGATAACTAAAAACCACTGAAAACAAGTTAATGCACTAACAGAAGCTGTTCAGCTCAGGACAACCTAAAGTCACAATGCCTGCATAACATTTTTATTATTATTATTGTTGTTTGTACTTGGAAGTGATTATTGAACAAGAAGGGAAAAACCTTGAAAACTGAGTTCTGCAGTCCAAATAAAGATATTTTCCCTTGAATGATCATTTGGGAGTTGGACTAGATGATCTCTATGGTCCCTTCCAACTCTAGAAATTCAGTGAAATTTTACAAATCTGACCACAGAATGAAAGAAATCTGCTTTAGCGAAACATTGTATCTGGTTTACAACTTTTTATCTACTGTGTTTGCCATTTCTCAATTAAAGCCTTCAAAACAACAGCCAGTCTAGAGGAAATTAGGAAGAATTAGTTGATTTCATAAACATAAAAATTAATGAAAAGCCAGTGACAATTACCATTTGTATGCTAGTGGTACAAATATACAAGTCTATGTGTCTGTCATACTTTTCCATTGAGGCTAAGGGACAGTAAGAAATCTGCAGAGTATTGTACTGCATTCTTATACCTTGATGCTAAGATTCAGGGTGCGATTAGTCACCATGCATATGAAGGATCAGTGGCTGTTGTTCTTGACTGTGTGAAACAGTGTATGTCTCAGTGCTCTTGGTCAGATTACAGCTGTGCAAGAGCCTCCAACAAGCCTGAGAAATTCCATTCAAAATGGTATCCCACTTTGGCAAGCTTAATGACAAGCATAATTACATAAATGCTGTCCTCACACACACCAATTTTATGCACACACATTTAAATGTGTGTGATATTTTATATGTATCCCAGCATTCCCTTTATTACATATACATAAAAACACAAGAAAAAGAAAACCACAAAGAAAACCACCACAAAAATCGTGCTAATTTCTTTTTAGCATAATTTTAAAAAGAAAATTATCTATAAAGGAAATGGAATAAATAGAAGTTGAACACAGATCTTCTGCATTTAAATCAAAACTATAAAACCACTCTGTGTTATATTTAGAATTCAGACGGTCTATCATTCAGATGGTCTATTCTGTCTTATAATTTCCAGAATGCTCTATATTGTAAGAGTAGAGTCTAACAGGCGTAGTGACTCAAAAACCTGAATCTCCTTTGCCCACCTATTTGATGATTCAGAGAAGCCTATAGATCGCAGCATTCTCCGCATTCAGTTTATTTTAACCTTTCTGGACCAGACAACCATTTTTCCTGATGGTGCTGATGTGCCTATTATCTGATGTTGACATCAGATAGGTACTTCTATATCTCATAACTGGAAGTGGAAAATACTTTAAATCTCTATACAAGTTTAGCAAAATTAATGTCAATTAATATAATTGATCACAGCTTTGAATTGGATCTGGATGAGTCTTTCCTTAAAATGAGCAACCTCCCCACAAAAAATCAAAACCCCAAATCTCTACAGCTAAATTTTATTACAACACAAAATAAAACACTGAACTTCTTAAAAAGAGAGGTGTGCTGCATAAAACATACTAGAAACACAAGTGTCTACAAACTAATCTGTCCCTTTGACCTAGCTTATTTTCAGTTGGTTTACTCAATCTTTTTCCTTAGTTCAACATCTTTAAAGGTTATCTGACTTGCACTAAACCCTATGTGGTCCTCTCTTGGTTCCTGGGAAGAGACAGCTTTTATCCTGCAGGTAGGAAACTTCACTGTACCATCTCCCTTGACTTTTCAAAAACCTCTCCTCACTTTCTATAAGTCTCAAACCCTCTTAGATGACCTCTTAGACTCTTTCCTGGCTCATGATATTAGCAGCTGTCAGAAAAGGACCAACCTCTAATGCCTCTAGGAACCAGGTGCATGAGAACAGCCATCATCAGTGCTGCTCAGGTGCTTCCTTCTTAAACAAACACCACAACAGGCTGCAAAGGAACAACAGGAAAAAAGATATGTCACAATGGTTGCAAGTTATCCAGACAGTTATATTCAGAACTCCAAAGTTCTGAATATAACTCCAACTCAGAAAAAGTGAACTTCATATATCATTAGGAAATAGACACAAAAAGGGAAGAAATAAAGTACACGAATGTTCAACTTAAGTTGCCAGTGTTCAGACATGATAAGACTCTTCAAGGGTCAACTATCCATGGTAAGTACGGGTCCTAAGAGGATCCACTTAACTTAAATAAATCTGTAAGTTATAGAGAAGTTAAATTTTTACAGACTGAGTTGCTCCTTATTATATCTTCATTTCCCTTCTTAGGGGGATAGATAGTTGGATTTTGTAAAGAGCAGTTCAGAAACTAATCTGGTAAAACTCACTCCACAGTTTTATCATCAGCTAGTTACCTGTTTATAATACCTGACTGCTATCTAGTAGTCTCAAGTAAGTCAATCCACTGGCCTTTAAAAAGAAAGCAAGTAACATAGAAAATCTGTGCTCTCAAACCCATTCATGTGCAGTTTTTGTTTTCTCAGATGCAATACCTTGTTGGTGCTATTTAAACCCCAGCAGGCAGCTAAGCTCCGCACAGCCACACGCTCACAGACCCACCGTGGGATGAGGGAAAGAGTTGGAGGGGTAAAGATGGAAAAAAAAAAATCTTTGGTCAAGACAAAGTTTAATAGATAAATCAAAAGCTCCACACACAAGCAAAACAAAATAAGGCATTCATTCAGTACCTCCCATTAGCAAGCCGGTGTTCAGCCATCTTTGGCAAAGCAGAGCTCTATTACACACAACAGTTACTTGGGAAGACAACTTCCAAACATACCTCCTTCCTTCCTCTTATCCCAGCTTTTATTGCTGAGCACATCATGTGGTATAGAATACCCCAGTGGTCAGCTGGGGGCAGCCGTGTCCCCTCCCAGTTTCTTTCCCACCCCCAGCCTACCCACTGATGGGGTGGTGTGAGAAGCAGAAAAGGCCTTAATTTTGTGTGAACGCTGCTCAGCAATAATAAAAATGTCAGTGTGTTATCAACACTGTTTTCAGCATAAATCCAAAACATAGCAGCATATTAGCTACTATGAGGAAAATTAAGTGTATCCCAGCCAAAACCAGTACAATCATCTGAGTCCTTAACACAGTCTGATCTGTAGGAACTGAACAGCTGCAATTTATAAAATATCTGCATAATAAGCACATATCATAAGGATGTGATGGAGTTTTACACTTTTCAATAGGTGACTCTAATTCCACTGAGGTCAGCAGAACAACAAATTTATTGAGAGGTGAAATCATTGTTATCTGGTATTTTGCAATGTCCAATATGGTGCTGACTCTCACATATTAATACAACTGAATAATTTCAGTATCCAGCTTTGTGGTACTATTAATTTTCCGCTTTGTTCTAAAGCGGATGTCAAAATGAAAGAAAAGCAGCTTGGAAAGAGTTGGGCTAGATTCCATGTGTCATTTAAAGCTTTTTGACTAATTCCTCATGTTTAGATAAGAAAGAAATACTTTAGATCTTGACATCGCTTATCGTCATTTTAATTACTACTGTCACATAATCAAATGGCAAGGAAGTTAGGATTTATATGTGGAAAGATGGTATGAAATATGAAATCAAATAATATTTTCCTAGAGGTAGACTGTGCAATGTTACACAGTCATAAAATAAAACCTCCAAATAATTTACCTCTGTAACATACTGATTCCAGTCGCTCCTTCCCCCAGGTTTCTCCCATTTGTTCTGGCTAAAAGTTCGATTTCTTTTGAAAGCAGAATGCAGGATACTAAATTAGTAATGTGATAGTTGTTAAAACATAACTCCTTTAAGTAAACATATTTGCAGCAATAAGAATGAGTTTGGTTTTATACACAGGAGAATTTCAATGCTCAAGACAGATCTCAATGCATTTGAAGCCTTAAGAGAAGCAGAAGTCCAGGAAAGAAGAACAGAGGTTCATTATTCTTAAAGATAAGCCAGGCATTTAGCTAAACCAAGAGCTTTACTTTATCAAAATTCAGATAAATGTAATATCAGAGCCTTTAAATATTTCAATACAGTTGTCAACAAAACGCTTTATAAAAAGCTCCAATTTATTTTACCATACTACCTGGACAGAAATAATAGCCCTTGTATGCCTTGAGTATTTGTATATTTTACTGATACAGGCAACAGGAAACAAGGGTCTGTTATTACTGTCAGGAAATGACAAGTCTTTTCCTGATTTTTTATGTTTTTCAAAACTATTTTGGATCTTAAAAGCTTAAACTGATGACTACATACTACCAGAAATGGTTATAGAAGTTCAATTTAATATGATACTTGAAAGGAGTGTTCTGTTTTAGCAGTATCTCTCCTCCAGTGGCTATTTTACTTTTTGCCTCAATCAGCAATGTACATAGAAGGCAAGTTTTTGTGAAGTTCTCCACTAGACCTTTCTGAATCTCTAAAGTGAGAATAAATGTGTTATCACTTATTATCATATGTTTAACCAATAATATCTGCATATCAGCACTGAATCATTATCTTGTTGATATGATTGCAATTGGAACATATGCGACATCAAACTTGTAAATTTTTCATTCAGTTTGGCAGTTGGCAGTTAATTAGTGTAACCAGGAAAAATGGCTTGAAAATTAACTGTAACTGCAAAATCTGACTAAACTACATTTAATTTCTAAGAGACGTACCAATGTTTACAGCAGTTTTTAAAAAATTTTAGTGCAAGTATCATATGTTGATTTTTGAAGAATACAATATTACTTTTTGCACTATAACTCATTTTAAAATCACTTATTCAATATTAGTATATAATAGAAGCCATAAGATATACGTAGATATAATTTATATTACAAGTAATTTTTATTTATTTATTTATTTATAAATATCAGTCATTTCCACACAGACAAAAACTGAACATACTGCTTGCTCTGCTGCTGGATACTCACACTTGCATTTTTGATTAGTGACATGAGAGATTTTACCTTCCTAACAAATATTTAAATAATTATGAAACTTTGAGTCTCACAGAATTGTGTACAGTCAAGAATTATCATAGAGGCAGGCCAAAGGTTAGAGATATATTAAATTAACAAAGAACAGTAAGGAAGGAAGAACTTTTATAATCCTGAATTTACTCTTCATTAAGAGACTCAAAGTGTTTGACTTATTTCAGAGGTTTATGATGCCATTGTATCAGTTACAAACCTATTTTGGCCTATGAATAACATTTAGATAATTTAGATAATATTAAAAGGAAGGTGACAGAGCAAGTTAACACTTGGTGGTATTTTGTATGCTTTGGAAATTCAAGAACACCAGTATTTTGAAGTGTCATAAAAATCATGTAGTCTAGCTTCACTCCTGTTCCAGAAAGTAGTCTAGGATTAAGAAAGCCCAGCAGGGGACTTGTGCTCAGTATGCTTTCAGCTGTTAGAATTCCTAAACTTAAGCTCTTACCTTGTGCCCAACAACATGATTTTAAAGGTGAAGCTTTAAGCAAATGACAAACTAATTTAGTATACAAATCTCTTAGGTGTAGCACATTTTGTATTACTGAAACAAATAATTTTCCCGCACCCTTACATTTTCTACCTTATATGCTTTATAAATAGAACATTATGATTGGAGCACAGGGAAGTGATGAAATCTTCTGTGATTATTAAAAGTTTTGTACACACAATTGATGTGCTTTTTCATAGTTATTGAGCTAAAATTTAAAAAAATACTGGATGACACAATACAGTAAGAAAGATGTATAGGTTTTCATGGATCATGTATAGGTTATGGTTTGATTACTATCAGAAATATATTGGAAAAGTAAAAGTAAACAATGTTTTCAAAAAAATGGAAACTAAAGGAACAGATACGAACTGTTGGAATCCAGGCTGAATTAGGTATTTCCTAATATTTCAAGCAGATTAAAAATGGTGCCTAGGTCATTAAAAGAAAAGAAGAATGAACTATGGGTACTATGCAGTGAGGACGACCACAGACAGCACAAAATAAACACAGATACATTGTCATGGTGTTGACCAAATTAGATAAATTTAAAAAGATCCAAGATTTTTTAAATAATAAAAGATAAATTTCTGGTTTTGTCTCCCCAATTTCCCAAACTTCCTTCCTATTTTTAGCACAACATAGTTTTAATGTAAATTTCACATTTAACACCCACTAACACCCTCTACACAGTCTGACTCAGTCTAAACATTAGTTCTTTTTGAATAGAACACCATTTACAGTGAAAGCCCATATAAGGAAAAACCTGCAGTAAGTTGTCTGGTGGCTCAACAAAAGGGGAAGCTGACAGCATAGTAAACTTCTTGTTCAGCATTCAAATCTGCAGTCAAGCAGAACTTTTGAGAACAAATACAATATTGTAGAGAAAATATTTTATGAGTCAGAACAAGACATTTTTTTCCTTTTCTATGACTTTTAGCCTCACATAAAGATTGCAGATCAGTGCTGACACCTTTGATATAGCTACAAACTTTGAGTAATTCTGGCCATCTAGTGGGGTATTTCCTTTCAATTTTGCTCTTAATAGGAAAAAAAAGACATAGCCACCAGTGCATATACTTGAGCATTTCCAGCTGTGAAAACAACATGTTTCTGCTACATACTACTGCTTCAGCATTTTCAATCTGTGTGACTCCCAACAGTATCCATCAGTCAAACCAAAAGCATAATTCAAAGAACGCAGTCAGTGGAAGAGTTCGTTCGTATTTATCGATGCTGATGTTTCTCTAAGTGTCTTTGGACATATTAATAGAATCCAGTCAAAAAGAGAAAGCAGCATGAGAACTGCTAGAGGTGAACTTGAAATATTTGAGATGAAAACTATTCACAGGAAATCTCTAATTATAGAAAGAAGAGCAAAAATCATAAGGTTTATTCATGAAGAGCTCATAACTGACCTTCCTTAATACATTTAGAGCTAGCCAAACACAGTCCTATACAAACAAACACATATAATCTCATTTTTATGCTGAAAGTAGAATTTGACAAAAACTTTTAACCTAACAAGGAAGCTAATTTTGAGTAGGTAAAAACTAGAAGAGACAGTTAGGTTTTTAACAACTTTCATTTCTGCGTATGTATACACATATACATGGCTTAGCTTTTTATTTATTTTCCTGGTGTGCATACACAAAAAATGAATTATAACTTTTTTAATAATCCTTAGGTCATTGATTTCTCAGCTAGCTGATGTAATGCAACCTGTGTTATTGGCAATCAGAAATGTAAAGTGTGTAAAAAAATCTTTGTTTTTGTCACATCACTTTCAAGAGGTGTGATCCAGAGAAAGGAGGCCTGTCTACCATGTCTCACATGGCACAAAGAAAGACAAAGGAAAAGATATCACCTTCATTATTTTATTCATTGCCCAATTACAGCAAACCATTTATTATTTGGCATATGAGTGTTTCAGAACAGGTCTGAACAACCTATCTGCAGGCAGAAAGCGGTCATAACAGATGGCATCAATGAACAATTTATTTTTATCAGCACAGCTTCCCAAAGGCAACATTCCCACCTGAGAAGATCCAAGAGGCTTTACATTCAGCAGATACACAGCTGTGGTTAAAACTTAAGTTTATCTGCTGGAGTCATTTTTTAACAAAAGCCTTTTGGAGTTTATCAAATGAAGAGAACTAGATCAAATTTAATCATGCTACTGAAGAGGGGTTTTGTTTGCATTATTCTTGCCTTTATAAAATGACTTAATTGCTAAGAAGTACATTATTCAAATCAGAAAGCAATCTTCAAAGAAAACCTGGGTTTCTGTTGAAAAAAGTAGTTTTCTAAATGGGTGTGGATTCCACTCTAGATGAAGACAACTAAATGTTGGTGTTAACAGAAAAGCTAGGTGTGTTAATATCCATTATAATTAGTGGTAAGGTCACTCTGAGTAGATATATACTTTCTGCTCAGCTGAATAGCTAAGGTGTCTCTCTAGAACTGAATTCCACCCAAACTATTTATATAATCTTGGTTTTCAGTAATATGATACCTTTAAAAAAAAAAAAAAAAAAGAAAAGGTTAAGAGGAGTTAATTCCTCCCTTTTAAACATGACAATTGGCATACTGAGTTCTAAGATATTACTTGAATTCACAATACAGGTTAAAAAAAATCATATGAACGTTGCATAGCATTTACTTATGTCAACTATGTCCCTGACTCACAGGAAACTTTTAACTGAACTTAAGTCTACATAATATGTATGGAATAGTGATTATATAAATAAACATAAAATATTTGGTAAATTATTTAAGTACACATAAGTTGCCACTCTATAAAAGTGACTCATCAAAACCACTTCAAGCAAAAAAATGCAATAGTTTAAATGTCATTTTCTGATCATAAAATCAAAGTATTTTTATGGAATATTCTCGTTTAATGTATTATTACACCAAGATACAATTGCTAAACAAAAAAGTGTATTGCAAGTTGTTCACACTTAAATCATTGTCATCAATCATTACTGTTATGCTAGTCTATGATTATTTCAAGAACTCTGGATTCCTCTTTGGACCACAAAGGTTGCTTACCATAATCCTGTTCTCATACAAATCACCACACAAGAGAGCTGTTTGACTTTCAGAGACAAAGGGTCTCACACTTTAAACTATCATTTTCAGAACTGTAGTTTAAAATCTGCAAAATGAATAGAAAAAACTAAATTTTGTTCCATTAGAACTAACCATGTTTAACCCATTTCTGTTAGAGATTTTTAAACCCAGAACATGTAAAGCACTACAGAAAACATAGCACAGAAGTACTGAGGCTGGTAGCATCAATATCATTAAAAATTGTACAGGATCTTCCCAGTCTGAGATTATATTTCTAAGTTCTTATACTTTGCCAGGATTCCAGTAGTTGAGCTGAAATTTCCCACAGTAGTTATCTACTTCAGTACACAGTTTTATTTATGTCTTTGTATTTTAATATGTTCCTAAGGTGAGGTAGAAAAGAATGTTTTGCTCTTTAAAAGCCCTTGAATTTTTACTCAAACAATCCTAGCATCGGTGTGAAACAATGTTAAACCTTCAACAAGTTTAGCTTTTCAGTAAGAAGTGTCGTTTTGCCACATCAGTAAAAAAATCTCTTGATATTTTTTCCATCTTCTCCCAGTTATTTCAACTAATCCTGTTTTAATTCCCCAGAGAACAAAGCACAATGAAGAACATTAAAATCTCTTGTCTCTCCCTCTTGAAATCCAGGTACCCCTTAAAAAAATCCAGATGTAATTACTGTTACACAGTGAATTTACAGGAAAAATTCGCAAAACAGTATTATATTGTGCAGCCAAGAATGTAATGATAAAGATCTCTCTGTCTCACACAGATAAATACACTATTTGAAAATGTCCAAAAAACCTATCTGCCAAACAAAAGGTTGATTCTTTTTAATAGAAGCAGAGAAACTAAAATTAATTGCAATATGTCTATAAAAAACTTATTAAATTATACAGAGTAACCTCAAACTATTTATTTGACATAGAGTTCAATTCACACTAAAAATGTAGGGAGGTCATTCATTATAATCTCTTTATCATATAAATAAGTTGTCCAAAGTCATTCTGTCTTTGACGGGTATTGTAATTTCTATAAAGCATTTTGCCACCGCTTATGTGTCATTGTTGAAAGAAAAAGTAGTTGTCTGCATTTAAAAATAACATTTCATTCTTAAGGCTTATAACACCAGCATAGATTCACAGGCAAATCAGAAAAATTGGTTAACTTATTCTTATAAAACTATTGTATTTAAATGAATTATCCAAAAACTACTTTCTTTTCTTCCTTTGGACTCACAGTATGCTGCTACTGAAAACTGTGAATTCCCCATATCCACCTCCATTTGTTCTAACCCTATTTTTAATAACACAATATTTTCTTTAAGCCAAAAGGAAAATACTTGTTAGTTAGATGACAATCTCTACTTCCAACCTGAAGAAATTGCAGAATCACCTATTTGTTTCTATAGACTCCAGAAATCTAGGCACCATTTCACATACTTTGCTGCTGTAAACTTACAGAGGTCTTTTGCTCAACTGACAGTGATTACAATTTCTGCCACAACTTTGAGTAGTTCACCAAACACCTTGAATTCTAACATTACATTAGATATTAAGGCACGCACGATATAAAAAATGAAACAAATATCACCATGGCTGGCCCGGCAAATTCATCCACAGGTTTATCCTAGCAAGCTTTTTTCCTTTTACTATCTCTATACAAATCTGTGCTATATTTCTGTCAGTGTCACTGTGTCAGCTGAAGACTTTTTTACTGTCATTTTTTATACTACATAACACGTAGGTTGTTCTTATTATCATGTCTCCAAAAAGAAATTGCATCTGCCAAAGTCATCACTAAGCTTTGCAATGACATTATGACAATGCACCGCTATTAGAACATCTTCTCATAGAGCAATAGTCTCTGCTAACTGAATGGTAATTTATACAGGAATAATCCTGTGTGTCACAGACCACTTCTGAGTGAACAGCGAATATACAGTTGCATTTAATGGAGAAAGATATTACACTCCCATATTTCTCACTTCTTACTGTTCCTCTTTCTTCTCTACCCTCCCTCCATATATGCACATTTAGATTAAATCAACAGCTCCCAACTAAGACAGATGTTTCTAGAAATGTTGCTTCAAGGGGGTCCTAACAGCATTTAAGTACAACAAATCAAGACTTCACAGATTACTGTCTCACAATCACCAAAAAAACAAAAAAAAAGCTATGGCAAAAGCAATGAATATGTGTAAGAATCTGTGGTGGAAGCACAGACAGTTTTCTCCAAGGTGGCAATATTGGTTATTCACCACCTGCCCAGAAATGTGATCAGTCTGGGTCAAGAGCATGATTTCTTGTCTTCTAGAAGTCTACTACACATAAAATCTGAATGTCAGGGTCCCATTAACCCTCCTGATCCTTCAAGCACTTCATTATTGTTGCTTACCTTATCTGCAGCATCAGAAATATGGTAACAAATCATTAACAAGAAAAATTTTCTGAAACCAAGGTTGAATAGATAATAGATAATTGTTCCTAGTTTGACATATCTGATCATTCACGTGTGAGGAGGAAGAGACTCAGAGTATATTATTTGGGTACTTTCCACTCCAAATCCTCTTGAAATAAAATGAAATCAAATTGTAGGCCAAACTTTTCATAACTAGAATTCATTCCATTCTGTAATTCTCCCAAACAGACAACATTTCAGCAAAATTCAGGTAACCTTGGTTTTGCTTTAGAAGAAGGGAAATAGAAAGGGTGTGGTCACTTCAGCTGTGTAATAATGAAGTGAAGAAAAATTTTTGCAATTTGAAAAGAAAGACTAGGAACTGATGCCTTCTAAATATGGATTTCCATATAGAGATTATAATTCTAGGGTAAAAATAGGGTCCATAAAAGGGAAAACAAAACAAAAACAAAAACGAACACAATGACCCCACAAAAAATAACTCTTCCATCTCCACATGAATCAAATTATTAAACATCAAGCTATGAACCTTAGACCCCCTTTTAGTGAAAGCATACTGTGGCCATTTGAAAATATTATCTTTTTTTTCTATATATTTTAACTTTGATGTTTTGACATATGCCCACTATGTTATAGATTTAAAATCCTGTAGTCATCTCCTGTTGCAAAGGAAAGAGCTTGGATCAGACTGCAGGCTCAGTTTATAGTGAAATTTATTTCAGAAGTATATTTTTCTTGCTTAATTTCATCCATTGCATCCATTCTTCACAGCAAATTATTGCTGATTCATAACAAATTTCAAAATTCCACTTGGTAACAAAATGTTATGAAGTGCTTATTTAAGCTAGGCAAATATTGTGAGAGCCCATTCTTTCAGCACACCTAATTCAGTCCCTTCTCACCATGGCCCATTCATCCTTCCGACACCCCTTCTTCCACACCTATAATTCTGGCCATATATCTTTATTAAAGATTAATTCAAATCAAGATACAGAAAAGGCTAAGAAAGGTTAGCCCACATAGGTGGACATATATATTCACATACTTCTAGCCAGGCAGATTCAACCCAAGTGTTGCTCAGAAGCTGTGCAGCTGCAGTAGCACTGTTCTTGAGCGAGTCATACCCTGCCTCTCAGCAGGAGAATGACAGTCTATCTTATAAGTGGAGAATAAATGAAAAAGACTTGTTTTGCCTAATAAAACAAACAGTGAGAGAGAATAGGACTGCTATCTCTAAACACACTGGGGGGTAAACATTAGAAAGGAATGAGAGTTATTTAAGCTGAAGGGCACTGTTGGCACAAGAGCAAGTGAGTAGAAACTCACTATGAATACGTTCAAGCTGCAAATCAGAAGATTTCTATCCAGCAGAAAATGAGGCTTTTTACTTGCTTTCCACCACTGCTGCCCACTAATATTTTTTCTAGTTTTATAATGGGAATTCATAAATTTATGAAAGATCCTATGAATTAGCTACCTGTTGTAGTATGTTTGGACTGAATGACTCTTCCAGTTCTTTGCTCTCATATTCAGCTGACAGACGTGTGAATAAATATTTCTGCTTATCCCATATTCTTATATGTTGCTTTGTGGTTAGCATACCTTCCTACTTTCCTGTCATGGAAACTTTGAACATAGACTGGAAGCTGAAGAAGTCTTCAAAGTAATATACTTTAGCCATGTCTTTCATGGTTAAAAAAAAAGAGGCTTTTTCAAAGAAGAATTCAGATGAGGAGTCTAACTTAGGTGTCCTGAAATGCCCTTTGAAGATCTTCCTGACCTGTGAAACACTGGAAGTTCATTAGCTCTGAATACAATACTTTTAATAGTTCACAAATATCAAATAAAACCATTCTCACAGTCTTAATTCAGCTCAGCTGGCCATGTTTTCCTTTCATATGCTGCTAGATCTGGCATTTTCTGATTTTTTAAAGTAAATCAAGTACTGGTTTTGTAAGAGTCTTCCATAGTTCTTGTTAGTTAGAACAGTCCTGAGCCCATGATGCCAATGTCCCACCTTCTTCCCGTGTGCTCCATACGTTGATATATGAAGATTTAAGGGGGAAGAATATTTTTTACACGGGACCAGTAAGGTGGCAAGAGGACAGTAAGGACACCAGCTGTCTCTGGTGTCCCAAATGGTGATAACTCTTAGGGTCAGGGAATCATTCTGTAAAATACAAAGTGTATTGTATAAGCATTGTTTATAACCCATGCAAATAAATGGTCATCTATTATATATTTCAACTCAGAAAAGAGTTGCTGATAGGTTTATTGTTCTTCTCATTACTACTTTAGACAGACTTTCCTTAATTTCTTCAATTTTCTATAAATGCCTGATAATATGTTAGAAAGTATTTCGTTAAATACCAACCAGCTGGGAAAAAGACAGTCCAGCTGGGTTAGCAGAAAACAAGTTGCTTTCCTCTTTGGATGAAAAATGAGTTATGCGGAATGGCAAGTCTATAAACAACTACTGAAACTTGTAAATTTGAAAATCCTGCATTTAATCTAAATGGTCAGACAACCAGACCGTTCTTTGCTTAGACAAGTATTTTTTGATAGACTTCCACATCTACATGCATTCCTGGAGATGTCTTTAAAATTTATTTCTCTAATATTTCTACTGGTGTTTTGCATTTGACTTTGTAATTACGGGTATCTTTCTAAAATATTTCTGTGTTATTTTTAATTATCTTCTATATAAATTAAAATTATTCATTGGTGCTCTTTGTAAATATTTTTTCTTTCTTCTTTACCATGTTCTGAATCATTTCATTTCTTTAATTAATCTATTCAAATACTGTAGAATAACTGCTAACATGGTAAATTTGAATTAAAGAGAAAATATCTCAATCCATGCCTAGAGGACTGAAAAAAATTTTTAATCACAATTTTGCCTCAAACGTGAATTTACTTCCCATAATTATTTTGATTTTTCTCATTAGTTCTCATGTGTGCTACCAGCAGCTACCTGAGGGATATTCAAGCTCATGAATCAATTTTCCATTGGTAACAGGCATGAACACAATGTTTTGCAGCTCTATAAAGAAGTAAATTACTTTTCAGCCTGACAAGTGTGTGTGTTTGTGTGTGTGTGTGAAAAGATGTAACTTTTATTTGCGAAACAAATTTACTATTCTTTATAAAAGAGATAATAACTACAATTCCAGTTCCTATGCTTGATCCT
The DNA here is from genome assembly GCF_001431845.1 of Calidris pugnax. Lineage (NCBI taxonomy): Eukaryota > Metazoa > Chordata > Aves > Charadriiformes > Scolopacidae > Calidris > Calidris pugnax. The sequence goes on along the minus strand of NW_015094506.1, from coordinate 13,065,834 downwards.
GTTTACACAGCAAACCTTGACAGCTGTAAGGAACAGTCACAGCAAAAGTAATTTTTGGTTTCCATTGTCCAAGGATGGAATACTCCCAGTACACCTGGAAAAGATACCTCTTCTCACATATGCACACATCTCTATTGAGTATGTTCAAATCACAGTGTTCTTCCCAAATGTGCCAAATTGAAGCACATTTTTCATTATTTCAGTAGAAAACTTCCAGATGCAATGGCAATGTCCTATTTCTATTTTGTGTTTCTTCCCAAAAATGTGCTGTACTTTCCTTAAACTTACCGTAAGAAATCAGTCAACTGAATGTTACAAAATAATCATGCAGGTTTTTATTAATATACTTATTCTGTAATATTTTATCAAATAGTTACAATTTAGTAAATATTTATAATCTTAACCTTATAATTGAAAGTGTAGAGCAATATTAATCAAAATGTGACTAACTGGACCGTCTGGATTTTTTTTTTATTTTACAGTGAACTTCAGTAACATTCTTTTTTTTTACATAAAAATTGAAATAAGCAAAATTCCTTTAAGCAACTGCAGCATGCATAGATCTGCCTTTTAAAATAAGTTGTAAAGTCTTTTTAAGTTTTTGCTTGGTAAATGACAGATAGGATCTACATGTTGTTAGTTTATTTTCCTTTGTGATGCCTTCTGGATATGACTTCAATTTGTCTACATGGCTAAATACTTGGTATATAAAATAACATTTCAATGGCTATACAGGGTTCAAGAAGAACTTCAAATTAATTTTCAAGCTATAGATCAGTTTATTGCTTCAAAAGGATTTGAAGTACTGAATTTCAAGGTAATTTTGTTCCAAAATACCCTAAGCTGTCGTATGAAGCTATGTAGCATGATATAATATGGTAAAATTAAATATAATTACTCTGAACTTATACGAAACTTCAATTGCATTTAAAATATAAGCATGTAAAATATTGACTATATTTAAGTCACCATTTAGACTGCTTTCCTCTCACTTCTTCAGAGCAGTATACCTGAAAACTGCCTTACTTGGACTGACTGGGAGTAAGAGTATTTAAAAATGTAACCTAAACCAGATGGCTGTGAACATGACAGAAAACAAGTAGAAAGATGTGAATTGCAAGTTTCACCAATAGACTGTATCAATCACAAAAACATTGCCAATTTTTTACTTTAACAGCCTATGTCCATTTGGCATTTTTTCCAAACAGATTTCAATTATAACGTTACTACACTGGAGACTACATACATTGAGACAGGAGGGCAGACCAACCCCATCCGGTGTTATTCCCTTTCCTGCCAAAAAGCAGTCAAAAAAATTTCTCCTTTCCTTTTCTAATTTGGAGCAACAGGGCTTCATTTTTGGTGTCCTTCTCACAGTTCTTGTGGCCAGAGCTCTTCCTGCTGTTTCAATCTATTTCAGCTATTGACTTTGGGGTTTGAGGAGAAATTTAAATTAAAGATGTCTTAGACCAGTACTGTAAAGTCTTGGCCAGAAGAATGGTTGCTGGTTTTGGCCTAGAAGTTGGTAAATTATCAACATGAGGAGGTTGACAGAAATTGATAGTATTTTAGGAACATTGATAGAGAATGGTCATGAAAAAGAAATTAGAAAGTTTAGATCAATTAATAATATTTATTATAATATTATAATAATATGATATTCAAATTAATAATTTAAATCTCAATAATAAAATAGTTTGCATATATTAAGTTTACTAGCAATGAACATCTTAATATATTAAATAATATATCTGAGGATTTTTGCAAATATATAAATAAAATTTAAAAGATACATTTAAAGTGATGAATGTCTCAAATCTTTCCCAAGAGGGCTGTTTCTAGTCCCCATAATACCCTGCTCCTGCTAGGACATGCTAAGATTAACAAGGTGAAAAATTGATTTGAGTTTAGCAATCCAGTCCTTACACAAAAGCTACATGGTTTCTGCTCGGGTGATCTCTGGTCTCTGATTAAAGATAACATGATTTAATAGGGCCCAGTGTCATCTTCTTCAGTGAGACAAATGTTACCACAGGCAGCAATTCTGACTTTTAATGCCCAGAATCACTGATTTTTAAAATAGTTGCTGAATCCTGTTTGTATGCAGGCAAGAGAGTATAATTCCGACATTGTTATATATTCTGATAGTGTAATTGTGTTTCTCTTTATTATTATCTAAACTCATTCTGTTTTTTTTCTCTGTGCTGCTGTTGAAGTATTTTCAAAATAATTTTACTGCTAACCTCTGCCAGTCTGACATAAATTTTGGTATGTGTTCTGCTATTTCCTCATGAGATATACGAAAAAGGTTTCCTCAGCAGTGGTCAAGCTACTCACTAGCTCACTAAGAACATAAGATGTGTGAAGTCACTAGTGGTAATACCTGGCTGAATTGTCACAGCTTGCACATGAACAAAAGCAAGATGCTATTACGAAATCTGACAGAACCGAAAATGACTCCTGAACTCAGGATCTATCCTGTACACTTTAAAGGCTTTGGGCGAAAGAGAAAGCACAGTGTATACTGAACAAGATAGTGGATATAAACTCATCCACAAATATCTAAACTGAATCATGTATATGACAAAAAGATGCATGTTTCTCCAGTTTTGAAAGCTGAATTTTGAGTTGTATGTGTTGAGACAAGACAAGACACATTATTTTCTCTGCTTGTCAGAGAAGAGAAACAAATAAATGTCAGGTACAAAACCAATATAAATCATATGTTACCCATACTTGAGGCATCAAGATATGGAATTCCACTTATACAGAGATGTGAGATACCAAGATATGAATGAACTATGAAGGTGGAATCCGCTTTTGCCCAACACTATATTTTACTTCTAAAATATTTTATAAGCTGGTGCTTCTAAATTTTAAACATATTGTTTCTTTTGAATCAGCCAAAAAGTGATTTTTTCATACACAGAACAAAAAAAAAAAAGATAAAAATAAAGACAGTTATAGCTAATGTGTAATACAAAAGTGAGCTTCAGGAATATTTTTATTAATTTTTTCTTAAGTGGCCTGCATATTCAGGCAATAAAATTAGATTTGAGTCAGTATTATAGATAGAGTTGATTTATTGGCTGTTCTGACTGACAACATAAGCCTAATTCCATTACTGAGGTATTTTTGTATTTTAAGGGCAGAATAGCTACCAACATGTGACAGAAGGCTTAATAACAAAATGTGTTGTGTCACCAATGTCAGTAACTGCTTATTATAATCTCTGAGATATGCGATCATTTTGACTGTCTTTAAATTAATAACATGCTGTTTGTCAGCTTGATGGACCCTCAATTAACATAAGAGATTCACTGAATTTCGCTCCTCTTGAGGGAAATTAAGATATCTTAATTAAGAAGCAAACTTGGCATCGTTAGTGTCAAATAATTTTAAAATCTGGTATCTTCAGATTTTCAGAGTCAATTTAAGATTCATGTGTCCTTCATGGCAGAAAATGAGTGTGCAAATTGAATTTCTGACCCTGTGAGTCTTTTTGTAGACACAATAAGTAAGAGGGGAAATCTCATATAGAAGTGCATAGGTACATACACACACATGTATGTGCACAGACATACAACATGGCTACCCACCTTAAGAAAATCTTCCATTTGACCTAAATGAATAAAGTTACATCTGCACATGAAGTGATGATGCCCTATTTTTTTTTTAGGGCAAATTAGAGGAGATGAAATGATCATTAAGGAAGTGAAAAGGCTTCAAGCCGTAAGTAAACACCAAAAATGAATCCCTTAAACTTGTTTATGTTGTACATCACACACACAAGACCATATCTTTATACTTTTATATTTTAGATTATTTTTTTTATTCCTAGCAAACAAGGAGAACATATAATCTTTTCATTAATACTTCTCATCACTGATTTAGATGGTTCTGTTCCAATGTACATACATATGTAACAACATCAACATCCGCATCATTTCTGTATATGACACTCACAGCACAGACAGGAATTCTTCATATGTTTCTGAAAATAGGTTTTTTTCAATGTGCAATAATACAAAGAATTTTATCTGTATTTGGATTATGCTCTCATTTTAAAATATCTAGGAGATGTTGATGTTATTACCGAGAATGTGGATGGCTACTTGCTGCAAGATAATTATGCACACAGCCCCTTACAGAGAAGATTCACAGCTCCCACCACCACCCTAAAATGGACTGCTCAAATAAACAGCCTAGGCTTAAATGAGGATTTTGTTGGTGGGAAGGAGATTGAAACGTTTCAAACTTTCTCTGGTATTAGCTACTGAGGGATCAGGGCAGTTGGGACTGAGTTCTAGCCTGTCTATGGTCTATGGGGTGTTGGCTCAGATAAGGTCATCCATCCACTGACTTGACTAAAAATACATATTTTTTTTAATACTGAGTGGCAAAGAAAGACAAAGTCACAAGTCCCAAAATATGAGGCATTCTAATTAAGGTATTAATAGGAGATTATATGTGGGCATTGCAATGCAGTTTCGCTGAACTCTTCAAGGAGGTAAGAAAACCTTTCACCATAATCACCCCAATAAATACTACTTTCACTTCTAAAACTGGCTTTTCCCATTTACAATTAGACCTGCAAGATGAATTAGCTGAAGGATCTGCTAAAATCTGTGTGTACTTGTTATTTTGATAGGCCTTGCACTTCTCTCTTATCCAAGCAGAAAAACAATTGGGTGCCTATTCTGCAGAGATAACCAATTATTGCATGCAGATACTCCATAAAATCTTTATACTATATAAAAAATGACCTCTTATTGATATGGCAATGTTTAGGGAAAAAAGTATGAGTAGAATGTATAGAAATATTCCACCTGACAGACAAGAGTCTTTCAGTTTTAAGAACAGAATACCCAGAGATCACTCTGTCATATTTTAAACAGATAGATAGACAGATAGATAAATGTCTTCTGACACCCTAACTTGAACAAAGGCCTGCTTTTATGTTTGCTTGTTCAAAAAAAAGCCCCTTGCCCCCAAGAGAACATCTAAAACAGATTTATTTTTTTTTGTTTTTCCTTTTCTGATGGTGCGGTACTGATACGGCATGGAGTGCTGAAGTCAAAAATACTATTCACTGCCATGCTTCCTGTGGAAGGAGTACCAAGACAGCATGTGTTTGGAGGAGGGAAGAAAATAATTTTGTAATGTCATCCACTCCAGTTCAGACTATCACACATCCATGTCAAATGTATTTGGGCTGCAAATGCATTTATTTCTAAACATGCACTTTTTCCAAACATGTACCTTCTATGTCTGAAAACGTAGCTTAAAATTATTTGTCTTAACTGAAGCAGTTAAGTCATACCTAGGTGTATTTATGTATTTATTACACAGTTACCTGAGTTTACTACAACATTGGCTTTAGCATCTTATATGTCACTGCCCAGGACATCATTTGAAAATTTAATGGAGATGATTGCTGGATGTAAAGGATACTGAACAGCAATTATCCTTTAGAAGTGATGCATGTATTTACTTCATGATAAGGAAAGGCAGCTATAAAACATACCTATCTCCTGCTTTAATTTTCATTTTCATTGAAAATTGCCCCTTCTATTCAAAGAAAACCAAGCTTTTTAAAGTTGGGATGGAAAGAAGAGAAAAAAACTTAAGAGCTAAATGATAAAAAATATACTTCATCATGCATATGCATTCTATTGAAGAAGTATTGATAGTCTAAACATATTTTATCAATGTAAATTCTCATGGGAAACGTATAGCATGCAAAATTTTATATTCAAATACAGACTACAGTGAAACCAAGCACCACACTGTCTGCAAACATAGAATTGCAATGACCATTAAACAGTCAAGACAAAGCATAAACTAGAAAAAAAAGTTAATGGAAGTCCATGTTCTTGAGGGTCCTCAGGCAAACCCTTAGGTCCAGTTAAAGGCTTTGGGCTTCAAAAGGCTAAGGGATTTCCTGTGCAGCCAATGAGCCTGCTGTGGTTTACACTGCCCCAGAGGAGGCTAATGGGGAAAGGTAGCAGGCAGCCATTAGGAAGAGTAATGAAGCTAACATCACCTTTCCTGCACTCTGATAGGAAAGGTCCCTTTACTGCAGCCTTTCCCCTGCTCTTCCAAACAATACAACTTTGTTTTGCCCTCTGTTCAGGTCAGCTGTTAAACCGCAGACTGTGGTATCAAGTCTGTAAGGATCTACAGGGCCCCAGAGGACAGTACTTTTCACAAAATGTTGTTAGTATACTGGAGGTCATTACTTGCATCTAAAACAGAGAAGATTCACGTAGGCTTTTTACTAAATACTCTGGTCTTCCTGTTATCTCTCTCCAGTTCTATTATGTTTCAGAAAGTGAAAACAAAGCAAAATTCCATAATGTGTTCTCAGATTCTTTCAAAATGCTGAAAATCTTTGTCATCCAGCAATTTGAAGAGTAGTTACATATATTTACTATACTAACGCTCTTAAGTAGACCACAGAGACCACTTCTTTGTAGAGAGGTTACAGCTAACAAATTTGAGCACCAACTGCTAGTTTTTCCACAAAACCTCACTGTTCTGAGACTTTCAGAGTCCCTTGATCTCTGCTATAAACTTCCTACTGCTGCTATGCTATAATTTCCCATACATCTGCAGCAACGCCAGCAGCGTACCTGCAAGAAGACATATGCTTTGGAAAGATTCCCAGCAGATCCATCACTCTAACTTAGTGGCATTCCGACCTCACAAAAGGACATGAAAAAGTAATGTGGAATGGCTGCACTTTCATTTTATAACCTGAGGGTTTGTGTAATAATTTAACAGCAGGTTGCTGGAGCTATTTGCTTACTTGCAGAAGGACAGACAGTTAATCGTCACTTTTTCCTCTTCATCTTGCTCTATTTATTTCGGTTGATTTCTCTCAGATAGTCACCTTACATTAAGGTGATCAGATCCTCTAGTCTTTACTCAGTTAAAACTCATATCAACTTTGACATGTTCATTTAGCACTCCCATATTGAAATTCAATTTAAGATAAATACAGATGTCCAACAAGAAATGTTTTAGATGCATTTCTTCCAAACTTAACAAAATAATTCTGCTCACAATTGGTTTCAGTGGGACTACATATGGAATGGTGTACTATTGGCAACAGATGCAGGCTCAGTGTATTTAAGAGCTTCTACATTAATTCATTAAGCTGTCATTATGTAGTATCTTATCTTATTTAATGGGTGCAGACTGGTGTGTGTGATGTCTGTTGCTGTCTGTCAAAGATACTCTGCAATACATATATCTTTCAGCTTGTATCTGAGAACGTTGTGGATTACTCTTCTTATTTTTAATCTCCAAAATCAATTTAATGAAAATTATACAAAACAATATCTGAAAACTTATATCAATTAATTTTGTAAGTAAGTTTCAAAACAAATGGCTCATCTTGGTTTTTGAAAAAGACATGACTATAGGGAAAAAAAAAAAAAAAGCTTTTTTGCGTATCTTCAAAATGCTGTAAATTATTGAACCACTCCAGAATTGCAATTGCAGTGAGAAATCTCTGAGGTACTTCTAGACAATAGTGCCCTTCAGTGCATAGACTGACCACTGCAACCCTTAAAATTTGCATCATTTCTCTACTATTACCAAAAAATCTATTCACTCATTTGATAGTGAGTTTCTTGACCTTGCTTCAGAGCAAGCTAACTAATACATCATATTTACAGCAATTTTTCTGGTATCTGAGATCTTAGATAATCCTACTTTTTAAAAGTAAATTAATGTGATTACCTACTAACTTCTCTTTTCCCAACCCTCTTTAAAATTTCATGTCAGAAAATAGGCTGTGGTCTCTAACAGTGCTCCACAACTATCTAGCAATTTTGAAGAAACTGAAGGACAAAAAATAAAGTTAAAATACACTTTTTTTAATCTATGTGGGAATCAAAGTCTAGAATATTGAGGACCTACTTTATTTTATACTTGCATTTCTTATGGTCCTTTACTAAGTGACATGGCAAAAGAAAAACCAAAACTAATTGGTAGAATTAAAAGTTTATGTATTTCATAATACCTACCACAGGTAACAAGCTAAAACCTGTTGATTTGAACCTCAGAAGAAAGCCAATTTATGATATATATATCACTGCACAGACAGAACTTCTAACAGTCACCTTTCTCCCAGAACTCCTGGTATGTAATTATGATTGCTTTTTTCCTGATCTATACATTTTGATTGGAAAGAGATGTTTTCTTTTTCCGATGACAGAGGAAAAAAGGGCTTTACCAAGGTTAAAAAAGAAAAAAAAAGTTACTCGAGAAAGACTGTGTAGCTGCTGCAGACAGACTTAGTTTTGCAGCTTGTCAAAAACCTTAGGTATGTTGCAAGACTAAATGAGAAGATCAGAACTTGCTGACATTGCCATCACAGCAACTACAAGAACACACAATTTTGCTCATTTTTGTCTTGTTTTCCTATGTCCATTACACTCTATGTACATTGCTGCCTTGAGAGCAGTCAATCATCATTTTCCCAGGGCATTGTCATACACACAACAGCCAAGTACACTGATAACAGTACTGAAGTTAATTTTGTTTCAGTCAATTTAGGAATGTTGCCACACTAGATTAGACCATTTATCCATTTAATCTGGCAGCATGCTTCTAGCAATGGGTAATGTCTGTTGTAAAATGTTTTCATGCTGCAAAAAGCCAAGTATGAATTATCACATTCACAAGAGAAACAATTCTTTCATTACCAGTATGATGACTACCCTCTGTCTAAAAGAATGAGATTTTAATATCTTTGGCACAAACTCTGTGGTTTTTCATCAAGGAAAACTAACTTATAATTAGTGTTTGACCTAACAACCAGCCAAAACAAATTGCATTGTTTGAAAGCATGAAAGTAAAACTTGTGCTAATAGCAGAAACCTCCTTAGTCACTAATCTAATTTCTGAGGTGGATGAACTGGCATCTACTATGCTTTTAGTATCCTATAACTCAGAAAAAGCAAACGTGAAATTATACCAGTTAGATTTGAAAAGTTTTGTAAGAAAGAATGCCCTATAATGCATAGAATTTATTCCCCTGAGTAAAGAAACTTCATATTTTACATGTTTGAAGGAAAACATGTATTATTCTAAGTTAGGTATAAAATGGAAATATGGTTGCCAGATTCATATTGAAAATAGCCAGAACTAGCCTCTAATCTGTGCAGTCATTGCTGCTACTCTAATTGAAGATAAGCAGTTAGCAACAAAGGCCTTCTGCCCTTTTAATTTCCACCTCTACCCTTCCCATCACCTGCTTTTGGCATTCCTGTTTCTGCTTCTCAGCTTATGTAGTGAAACAGCTGGACAACTGAAGAATAAAACAGAAATATGGGTGACAAGATTCTTTTTCACGAAGTGACTTCACCTGCAACATCAAAAGAGTCAGAAGCTGGTGGGTTCAGAAAAACTGAAGTAGTATGTTGTATGGCTTTTTATCGGGAACACGGGGTTTGAACTTGCAACACAAAAAAACCCCCATATTTTATGGGATGGCTGGAAACTCCAATGGAAAGACAATCCAGAGAGGATTTTGTAAGGGATGTCTTAGTTGGGGAAAATTAGAAATCCTTTAATTCAAAACTTGAATTTCACAATCGAGCTTTTTTTTTACAGTTTTGCAGCCCTATACTAGCTGGATAGGGAATAAACAATATCGAAAGGAAAAATTGTTTTCCAAGTCCTATCACTGTGTGTATATTTCTAAATCACCATTAAAGCATGTTTAACCTACACAATAAAAATGATATATTGAAAAACACTAACAATTTTATCAGGTATTTTCTGGTCAAAATAAACCAGAGGATGCATCCTAAACTTTGTATGAACACCTAATAACCATTAAATTATGGTAGTTTTCTTTATACTATTGAGGATAGGCCATCTTAGTTAATCTATTTTATGTAATGCCCAAAATATTCTTATAAAAATATTGTCCAAGTTCTAAAATGCCTTTCTTTGTGAATTTGCATACAAGCAATGTATGTATTGCCTGTAACAATGGATTTGATATAAAATTTGGGAAGATCATATCAAATGCATTGTACTTCTGTAGCAGTTCCTACCAACTTTTTGAAATTACAGAGATTGGGAAAGTGGGTTTGCCTGATAGATTAGTTTTATTATAATGGTCTTAAAGACATACTATGAGCTTCTCTCTGCACAGTTATCAATATATGACAAATGTCTCTTTGACTTCCTTCTATTAATTTCTAGTTATCTTTCTCCTTGCTAAAGTACTGCCTCATGTTTCTTATGCATTTAGGGAGTTAATCTTTACTGTTTCCAATTATTTTCCAGTGAAATACAGTACTTGAAGTCATGTACACAATCACAACACTGATTTATTTTAAAGGATTTTACTAGTGCAACTTAACTTTTGAAGTCAGTTGATTATTCGGAAATTCTTTACAGAGGTAATTTAGCTTTATAAAAAGCTACCAGGAGCGTTTGAATTGTAAAGAATTCCTGTAATAGTCTGACCAGTTAGTTTTGAGATCAAATATTGTGTAGAAAACTAGGATGTCAGACCCGTAGTTTAACAAGCAATGTGCTGTCTGCTATTTTCTTTCTTTTCTGTTCTACTAATACTTTACAGTTCTTTTTGTAATACTTTTCTGACAGACAGTTTGTTTCTCATTTCTATGCTTGCCCAAGTCAGAATGTCACTTTTTGGTAAACTGGTGATTTAAACTCCATTATTATTCTGCATTAAACTGCTGCAGAATGCCAGTCAGGCATTATGATTTTTTTCCATCCAGCTGTGTTGAACTACAAGTAGATATGAAGTAATTGACCTTATTGTTCACTGAATTGTACAATGCTTTGCTACCTACTGTTTTGTGTCACTCACTTCACTTCATGTATCTTTACAAGTCATGACCTTTATGCTGGATATTACTCTCCAACATAGTCAAAAAGCAGTTTTACAAAAGTAAAACATTAACCATGATCAGCACAACATTTTGGCAACAGAGAGGCCAAGTAAACCTGCAGTACTAAGATTAGAGATTCTAGATCAGATATTTCCAACAAAGGCAAAAAAAAACCAACTTGATTTTATGAAAATGAACACTTGAAATTTCCAGTGGACATGTTAATCCTTCCAATTCTCTCAGAAAACCATGGTGTTTTCTTTTTCAGTTGGGAAAAATAGGCACTGAATGTACTACTCAGAACAATAAGAAAGAAAAAAAAAGTGGCACAAGAATTCCAGTTGGCTAAATTCTATAGAATTACCACAGGATTTAACTTAGCCTTCGAGAATTGCTAATCCCTTTCAGTAGTAGAGACTGTTAAAAATATAAATCCACGGTTTATTAAATAAAGCCAACCACTTACACATATATTTTATGAGGGAACAAATCTAGGAGTTAGAATGGAAATGTGTCTATTCCTCTTTAATTTCCTGACTGCTGTAATATGACAGAAGATATCAGCAATAATCTTTCTGAAGACACAAGTGCAATTTTTAAAAACATATTTGACACAAACTTTGCACTGGGAGTATCTGTACAGCTCAGCAGCTGTGAGAGAGAGGAGTGAGAAAAATATAAACACCAAGGTGTGAGAAGAGATAGGAGCGAATGAGCTGCAGGCACAGGAGCACAAATTCCCCTGCAACCTGTGAAGATCATACCGGAGCAAGTGGATGACACCAAACTGGGAGGAGTGGCTGATATATCAGCGGCTTGATAGTTTTATTATAATGGTCTTAAAGACATACTATGAGCTTCTCTCTGCACAGTTATCAATATATGACAAATGTCTCTTTGACTTCCTTCTATTAATTTCTAGTTATCTTTCTCCTTGCTAAAGTACTGCCTCATGTTTCTTATGCATTTAGGGAGTTAATCTTTACTGTTTCCAATTATTTTCCAGTGAAATACAGTACTTGAAGTCATGTACACAATCACAACACTGATTTATTTTAAAGGATTTTACTAGTGCAACTTAACTTTTGAAGTCAGTTGATTATTCGGAAATTCTTTACAGAGGTAATTTAGCTTTATAAAAAGCTACCAGGAGCGTTTGAATTGTAAAGAATTCCTGTAATAGTCTGACCAGTTAGTTTTGAGATCAAATATTGTGTAGAAAACTAGGATGTCAGACCCGTAGTTTAACAAGCAATGTGCTGTCTGCTATTTTCTTTCTTTTCTGTTCTACTAATACTTTACAGTTCTTTTTGTAATACTTTTCTGACAGACAGTTTGTTTCTCATTTCTATGCTTGCCCAAGTCAGAATGTCACTTTTTGGTAAACTGGTGATTTAAACTCCATTATTATTCTGCATTAAACTGCTGCAGAATGCCAGTCAGGCATTATGATTTTTTTCCATCCAGCTGTGTTGAACTACAAGTAGATATGAAGTAATTGACCTTATTGTTCACTGAATTGTACAATGCTTTGCTACCTACTGTTTTGTGTCACTCACTTCACTTCATGTATCTTTACAAGTCATGACCTTTATGCTGGATATTACTCTCCAACATAGTCAAAAAGCAGTTTTACAAAAGTAAAACATTAACCATGATCAGCACAACATTTTGGCAACAGAGAGGCCAAGTAAACCTGCAGTACTAAGATTAGAGATTCTAGATCAGATATTTCCAACAAAGGCAAAAAAAAACCAACTTGATTTTATGAAAATGAACACTTGAAATTTCCAGTGGACATGTTAATCCTTCCAATTCTCTCAGAAAACCATGGTGTTTTCTTTTTCAGTTGGGAAAAATAGGCACTGAATGTACTACTCAGAACAATAAGAAAGAAAAAAAAAGTGGCACAAGAATTCCAGTTGGCTAAATTCTATAGAATTACCACAGGATTTAACTTAGCCTTCGAGAATTGCTAATCCCTTTCAGTAGTAGAGACTGTTAAAAATATAAATCCACGGTTTATTAAATAAAGCCAACCACTTACACATATATTTTATGAGGGAACAAATCTAGGAGTTAGAATGGAAATGTGTCTATTCCTCTTTAATTTCCTGACTGCTGTAATATGACAGAAGATATCAGCAATAATCTTTCTGAAGACACAAGTGCAATTTTTAAAAACATATTTGACACAAACTTTGCACTGGGAGTATCTGTACAGCTCAGCAGCTGTGAGAGAGAGGAGTGAGAAAAATATAAACACCAAGGTGTGAGAAGAGATAGGAGCGAATGAGCTGCAGGCACAGGAGCACAAATTCCCCTGCAACCTGTGAAGATCATACCGGAGCAAGTGGATGACACCAAACTGGGAGGAGTGGCTGATATATCAGCGGCTTGAGCTGCCATCCAGAGGGACCTCAACAAGCTGGTTCAACGGGAGAAGTACAAAGCCCTGCACCTGGAGAAGAACACTTCATGCATTAGTACATATTGGGGACTGACTGGCTGGAAAAGAGTTTGGCTGAAAAGAGTTTGGCAGAAAAGAACCTGAAGGTCCTGGTGGATACCAAGTTGAACATGATCCAGTAATGTGCCGATGTGTCAAAGACAACTAATCATATCCTGGGCTGCATTAGGCAAAGTATTACCAGCAGGTTGAGGGAGGTTATACTTCCCACACCAGTGAGGCCATACCTGGAGTACTGTGTCCAATTATAGAATAAAAATTAATTAGACTAGACTAGAGTGGAACAGAACATTTTAGTTGAAAGGGACCAACAATGACCACCTAGTCCAAATGCCTGATGAGTTCAAGGCTGACTAAAAGTTAAAACATACTGTCTAAGGACTTTGTCCAAATGCCTTTTAAACACTTTTAAACAGTGTATTAGCACTGTCAGAGACATGATAAAACGTGGAAGGTTGTCCCCTCCATTGCAAATGGCAAAACTGTGCTGTCCTTAATCTACGTAAGACTTTTATTAACATCTTGAAAAAACAGAAGATCAGGAGTTTATGTCTCATCCAAATCATTATAGTGACTATTGAAAGGGTAGGCTCTGTTTCAAACAAAATGCCCTCCAGAGGACAAGTATGTTTCATATCATCACCTGCACAGTGATATGCTTCTGATGCATTCTGTTTGCTTGAAACAGTCACACAAAATCACATAAAATTAAGGATATATTTGAGCAAAAATAAAAATTAGTGTGGTTTCTTTCAAAAAGGACAATCTCATTGATCACACATGAATAGCCAGTCAATTACAATCTAAAACTAGACCATTTAAACTACTGGAACAAATGTGGAGGTGGAACCCACATAGAGTAGGTTGTTACAGCTGCAGTGGAAGTGAAATAACTTCAACGTTTGTGACTGCCTGATTGAGGTGTAAATGTGCTTTGGAAGGTGAACAGGGCTGGTAAATTACTTAGGATAAAATGATGCAGTCAGTAATCAAGTAGTTTTAGCCATTCAGATGCTGTTGACTCATCCAAGGTCTCAAGAGATTTGTCCTTTGAAAACTCCAGTATGTAAAAAAAAGTCTTCATGTAAAGGAGGAAGAAATTTTATCTCAAAATGAGAAACACTGATTGTCCTAAGTATCTTCTTTTACAAACAATACGTACTCCAGAGTTCTAATGAAGACAAAGGGTTTTATAAAAATCACTTGCATTTGGAGTAAATTTAAACAGTTAGCAGTTTTTATCAGTTCATTTTGAAAAGTATGATTCAAAAGAAACTAATTCAGTAATAATATTTTGTTATTAAACAACATAAGTAACAAAGAATAATAATACTAAGAATACACTGTCATGAAAAGAGCAGAAAATATTTGTTTATTTTGTTGGAATAGTTTTATAGAGATTTTTAAAAACAAAACAAACAAACAACAACAACAACAAAACCAAAACTAAAACCAAAAAAACCTTGCATTGCAATAAAAAGAATATCTCATTTTAAAACTTTTTTTTAAAATCAGCTTTGTTTGTCACCTTTCATGAAAGTAATACTAAAGAAAAAAAAATACTTTTCTTGAAGTTGATATGATTTGTTATTGCCCTTTTCAGATATGCTCTAGTTCATTCTATTCCATTGGAGATTCCAAATCAAGTCATCTTATTCCTTCATGGTCCATGATGTGTTGAAAGACCTATCTTATGTATAGTATGCTAGGCACATTCATCAGTCCTCATTTAAATAAATTTGAGGAAAAATCAAATCACTTATGCGGCTGAATTTTCTCTTCTATTATTTAAAATGGAAAAACACCTCAAAAAGAATAAAATGCCTTTCTACTCTTTGCAAAATGCATATTGAGAGATTGCATAAATGCTGGTTAAAATAATTTTTTTCAGATGCGCAGTCATTTAGGTTTAAAAAAGTTTTTCCCATATTTCATTTGACCCAGACTAAGAACGTTCTTCAGGAGGTCCACTAGAACAACAAAAGTCATCAGGCACAATCTCAATAAAACCTGTGTATAATGAGATCATATTTCAAAAGGCTACATATGGATAATGAAGCAATAGCCAATTGATAAAAAGTGTGAAATACAACAATCAAACTATTCTTAGTTAAATAATAACTAAGTAATTAATAAGATTATGGAGATGCAGAGGTAACAAGAACGTAACATAGTAAATACTTATTTACCATGTGAAAATAGGTGTGATTTTGAATAGAAATGGATTGCTATTTTCAGATTATTTTAGGTTTTTAGAATAAAAATGCAATGTAGGAATGGATGAAGAGATAGAATAAGCAGTGGTCAAACTGCTTTTTTGTGGATTACATTGAATTTTTATTTTTTATTTTTTTTTTAAACAAAGGTATGTCACTCTGTCTAGTCTAGCTGACTGTGCAACAAGATTTTAGGTTTGGGGCTTTTTTTAATCTGCTCAGGGTGCGCCAAATCTTGCAGAAACTGCTTCCAGGCTCCTACCAGGAGAAAAAACCAACCAACCAACCAAAACGCAAAATAAACCCAAGCAAAAATAAATCAGGAGAGGTAGGTAAAACAGAAAACAACTAGGAAAGAATATCATGCTGTTTTTTTCTAATCAATACAAGTTTTGCAAGAGAACCTAAACTATTCATGTGTACTTTGAGAAGGATTGCCTGAAGCATATTTCCACTAGAAGGAGGCAAAGGGACCCTGTTCTGATGTTGTAGGTTATTCTTTCTCCACAGACTACCAAATCTTAATACTCGACGAAAGGCAAAATTCAATGCACAGAGTATTCTACCTTACGTGGGACTATGAATGAAAAGGAGTTAGGCAGATAATTAAATTGTTCCTATAAATAATCTCTCACAGACAATCTCATGGAAAACCACCATCCATTTCTTAGTTCGTACATAGATAACATTTTTATGCAGAAATATTCCATGTCTAGGATTCTGCAATAAATTTTGAGAATGGAAGCACATGCTTCAATATATTTCTGAAGCACTAGTCTATAATCCTGTACCTCTAAATATAAAGTTTATTAAGAAATACTGGGTTTATTAGCATAAGAAGTCCTTATCTGCTTATTGTTCTTATCACGCATTATGGATAGTAGAGAAAACATTTTTCTTTTTTCTTTTTTATTTAATTAGTTAATTGAAAAATGTTTTCTGTGTAAGCACCAATTTTATGAAACACTTCTACTAATTCACCTGGTTTGTTCCTTACCTCAGTATAAAATATAGTGAGTTCATTTTGTCTCTTTCCTTGAGGAACCCAAAGGCTCTTAAACCCACATTACCTACTAGACCTTCAGAGCAAACTATGGAGTTACAGCTACTTACTACTCTTACAAACACACTGTAGTTCCAAAACTGGGGTATGACATTCTTTACACCCTATTTTTAAAGTTTTGTCATAACAAATCCTATATATCCAACGAATTAGTGGGATAAATGCCACTAATTCTGAAAATCTGTATCTGGAATATGTAGAAGTCATTAGAACTGTTTAGAAAAAGAATACATTTAACTAAATATGTATTATTCTAACTGAAAGCATGTACACAATAAATAGGGCCCTATATTTCCTCTACTAAGTGCTACTGAAGATGACTACTTTTGAATGGTTCCTTATTATTATTAGCACAAGTTTAAAAGATCATTACCTACAAGACTGTCAAGAGTTAACAGAGCATTTTATTTCATATCTTATAATTAAAAAAAGAAGAATGTAAACTAAGAAACTAAGCATTCCCTAATGTTTTAATTAGTGAAGTGCCCCAATATAAACTTAATCTTAACTTTGTTTTGGCTTGCTAGCACATGCTATTCATTTTCCTAAAATGAAGGAGTATGATCTTAAAACCAAAGCAGGAAGCCTGGAAAAGGCATATGATGACAGTTCTGACTAAGCACCAAATCCTTACGCTGTTATCTTTTTTTCTTAATTTAATGGAAGTAGGATTGTTTACCTCAAAGAATGTGTCATGTGTCTTGCTTAATAAATGTTAATAAAATGCTTAGAGACTCAGAAAAGTTATATTTAAATGCCAAATATTATGATAAATAGCATTCATCACTTTATGCAGAAAATTATATTCAAAACCTCATTTCTCTATAGTACATTGGCATATCCAATTTCTAGACTAATAGTATTCTATATGGAATTCATAAGTGTTCCACAGAATAGAACAACACATTATTCTTTTTCTTTCAAAATATATCACACATTTTTACAATAATTTTGACAGAACTCAGAGGGTTAGAAACATAACATACTTGACCATCTTCCTTTTATCATTTACCACATGGCAGATTTATCTACTTTGAATAAACAAATCTGATGTTCCCAAAGAACCAGACACAAAAACAAATGAGCCTGAAGTAAGTTCCTGCATAGAATAATAATGCGACTTCAGATTGATCCTAATCTTTAAAACCAAGGTATTAATTAAATAAAAAGTAACAGCATCTCAACAAAAGCTGCACTTACTTAAAATGACAGCACTAAAACTGGCTGGTAAGAATAGTCACAAGATGTCCATCATGTTTGTGTATGTGAAGTATATGTCTTCAGAGAAACATCAAGTGCTTCTTAATATCATCTGTATAGTTGGTTTTTTTTGCAAGATTTTAAAAACTGGTAGAGCCATGTTTTTTAAACATGTCAATGAGAAAGTTATCAAAATATCACTGTTCAGATTCCTAGGTTATCTCTTTTACTTGGATCTAAAAGCTTGAGGGTCTCTGAATGATGTTCTAGTGAAAGAAAAACTGTGGAAAGGTAAATAACTTTTTACAATTAATTATCTTGGAGAAAAGTTTTGTTTCAGCCTTGGCTGCCCTTTCTGAAACCTTCACTCTACAAAATCCTTGGAGAAAATCCTATCTCTGGGAAAGATTCAGTAGGATCTGCTTTCAGTATGCTTTCCAATTAATTTCCTAGGAATTATTTCCTTTAGAAAACATGTTCTTTTCTTTGTGTCAATGTAGATACCTATGTTTATACTTCAGTGTTTATTATGCATACCTAGCGCGTTCAGCCTGGAAGTCTTTGGGCTGCAGCATGAGCACCTCATTCAAGAAAGAAATTAAAGAGGAGGGCTTGTTCAGATCCCCTCTTAGTTCCTTTGCACCCCAGTCATGGATGTCAGGTTTGGAAACGTGTGTGTGTACTAGGGTGTACAGGAATGAGGAGACCTATAAATGTTGGCACATCTCATTTACAATAAAAGTAATCCTTTTTGTTCCTTGGATATATATTCCCCTTCCAGCAATTAGTAAGCCTGAGTATTTACAGTCCACATGAAGTAAAGATTAAAAACCAGTCTGCTTGAGGTAGGAAAGACACTGTAATGACAACTGTATTAACAGGTGATTATGCTCATTCTCACAATGTATCTTTGTACTTGCCACGAATCATTCCCAAAGACACCGAAATAATAGAACGAGGCAAACAAGAACATAAAAACACGGGCAAATAGATTTCCACATATGGGAATGTCTAACTGTGAAAGTACTGGAGTTAGACAACAGTCTTGGGGATAATAAAAGGCCAACAAAAAGTACTTTATAGGATAATCATGATTTCCAAACAAAATCTATATAATTTTTTTCCTAAAGACCCTTCTTGATTATATTCATTTCTGAATTGTAAGAAGGAGTTAATGGCTACAAGGAGTATCTTCCAACACGACATCCTTCTGCAAAAGATATTTTACCTGCTTGAGAAAAGACCTGAATGCTAGTAATTAATAAAAAATAAGGGAATGCTTTTCCAGCACTTTAAAACACTCTTCAACAGCTTTGCAATTGAACAATACGACCACAGCTGTTTCCTAAAAGGAAGACATATAAGGCAGAGCAAAGTAACTGCTGAATTATTCCTGAAAAGCAGTTAATTCTGGCTGCTCAGAGAGAAGGAGGAATACAGAGCATCAAAACAGAAGCTGAAACACTACTGTAAGAAATATTTCCTTTATAAATCACCTTGCTACTTACAGAGGCACTGAACCCTTTCCCCTATTCATCTCGACACTTTCAGAGCATGAAATATTGGGTCAGAATTTTTTTGAACAAGTTTTAAACAGAGGGTGTTGTTAGCCCAGGACAAATGCATCATCCTTCATTAGTAAATATTGTCAAGTGTTCTCAGCCTCCTGCATTATCCAATGTACTAACCACCATGACTTCTGTTGAGTCAGCCCGGATACTACCTTTATTGCATTTTCCTGCAGAATACCTGGGAGGACAAAGTTTGTAAGAAGTCATCTTTCATCAGTATAAATTACATACATTACCTGCATTTCTCTGTGGAAACTATGGGCTTCTGGGTACTCAAGCCTCTCTCCAGTCATAACCCTATAGCCCCTAATACAGTATTGACACTGTTAATAGAAAGGTTGCAAGCTTCATACAGAGTTTGCAAAGCCACAGGACTGAGGTTTGACAGGCTTGTTCTGTCTAAATGCCTGATTTAGCAGTAAACTCCATTTTTTAATAATTGGCCAGGTGGCTGTGGTTAATTTATTTTGGTTTTTTTTTTATCTTTATATGGTGGTACCACAATGGGTTTTATGACTACCATAATGATGCTGTATTGAGACATATAGGCCTGGTATCGCAGATCAGACCTTGGGAACTACAGGATGTGTCTCAGAGGTGCTCAGGCAGAGGATGGCAAGAGCTGAGGCACAGGTTGGCACTGGAGACATCACGGCTGTAAAAAACTCACCCATGGTCAGTTCATACAAACCTTCATCTGGACAAAACTTATTTGAAGAACAACTAAATAGTTACTGATGTATGTAGATGGCACTGTGCATGGTAAATTCAGATGTAAAGCAGAGCTGCAGGCTAATGAAAAAGGAGCAAAGATATAAAAGCATGCTGGAAAACATAAATGTGGCCCTGAGTAGATTCTAGAGTGAGAAAGAAGAAAACATCAGAAAAACAACAGAAGAAGACCTCCAAGTGCTGACAACTCATCTTAACAACTCCCACCACAAATACTGAAATAAGACTTACTGCTCAGAAGAACAGGGGATCAGTGAATTGCTAGGAGAGGGGATAGAAACTGCATGTGTGTATAAAAATTTTAATTGGATTCTTACTATTATTAAGATTTTTTTGGAATAGAAACACATTCATTCTTTTTCTGTAATCATCAGATCTGGACTAGTAATGATTCTTGGATTAGGCTGTAAAGATTTGAATTCTACTAACAGTCTATTCTTGACTTTATATATAAGGTGTGTTTCCTTTTTGCCCATAAACAAGTTGTTGAGCATAACACAGTCAACATATACTTTTCTGATATGTTTTCTGCTTCCAGACTCTCCCCCCTTACGGCCAATCTCCAAAACAAATGAACCCTATAATATAGAAAGATGAAGCATGATAGCTTCTTAGGTAAAGATTTCTGGAGAAATAGCAATAGCGATAAGAAACGAGCAAACAAAAATATATCTCACCAGTGAAAATAAAAAAGCAACAGATACACTGAAAATTTAGCATAAATATTTAAACTTAGATTAACTCAAGTCAGCAGACTATTTCCCTGAGAAGATAATTCCAAAAACAGAGAAATAACATGTCAAAGTATGAGAGCTGAGTCCCTAGCCCTAGATACCAATCTGTGAGAACTCAGCAGTCCTGTCCATGTCATATCTTGCAGTCATGGGCACTGATTCTCTCAAAAGGCACCTGATACTTAGATTTAGGCAACTAAAGGCTACCTCTACTGACTAGTTCAGCAAATCAGCTTTCTGGAAACTATCTCGATGTAGAACCACCATGACACAGGATCTTCAGGAGACCTACACCCTTCTGTAAAAATGGCTGGAAATGGGAGGCATCACTCAAGGACATTTAAACAGCATTTGGCACGTGTTAAATCAGTTGAATCTTGTCCTGAACAAGTGCCCTGCAGTGTAAGCTGAATAGTTCTTTTGTACCTCCTGCTCATATTTGGACATCTAAATATAGGTATCTCATTATTGAATAGAATTGCACTGAGGAAAAGAAGTTTTGCTTCAAATAAGCTCTTGATTTTTTTATCTAAATTGGAAATTCTGTTATTTGTAGATTCATTAATTTCTCTGCTCATTCCTACACAAAACTGTGCTCTTACATAGCAGGTAGTATTTCATATTATAATCATTGACTTGTCTACACATGAAAAAGCTTGAAAGTGTACATGAGGAACCCTAATGAAATAGCTTCGTTTTCAAATTCATTTCTACAGGTTACATTTTAAGTGGTCTGGCATAGGTGTTAAAGAAATAGTCCAAACTACCAGAGCAAAGACATTTTCGACAAAAACATTAAAATAAATGCTCAAAACAAACTCCAAAGAAGCAGTCATTTACTGCATTAAAACATCCCTCTATATGAAAAATCTTCTACTGAACAAACCTCTATAAAATCATCTACTGGAGGAAAAACTTGTGCTATAAAAATCAGGATAGGGATGAATAATAATTATATTGAAGGTGTAAGCACATTTTTGAAAACATTTTCATGTCTTTTAAAGCTTCTACAGTCAGTTCAGCACAGTCTCAAATAGGTAAAGTATGTTTTATGATCACTGGTGTTCTCATCCTGAAACAGCATTTTCCTGGCTCAAACAGAAGGAGGATCACAACTGTTCTAGTAGTGAGACCTCAATGACTAATTTACCCTATGCAACAATGCATTCATCCATCTACTTATTTAGATATAAAAGCTTAATAGAGCTTTCCACAAGAATTGCAATATTTTAGAACCTACATTAAAGGGAATAATAAATATAATTATGATGCTTTTGCTGGTACTACAGAAATTAGTGCATTTCCAGAAACATATTTCGAAATATTCCTTCTCCCAAAAGACTAATTGGAAACAAGATAGGAGCAAAAAGAGGGTAATCTCCTATTCAGTGGTCATTACTGAACAGAAACTGGACCTTGGATGCCTTCTTCCTGCCTTCCAAATGGTAATACGTCCTTGCTCTCTAGAGAGCATAACTCCACGCCACATGGGAAAAAGCTATGCGGTTACACTGGACCAGAAAAAAAAAAAATTATGAATCCCACATTTAAGTTCTTTATACTATCATCAGTAAAATTACCCAGAAATATGGTCTCCATAAAATATATATTTTCTGCCTGTGAGGGAAGCAGCATGGGCTCCAGGTCAAACATTAGCAACTCAACAAAATATTAAAAAAAAAAAAATTCTACTGAAGAAAAATACACAAAAATACACAAAAATAGATCATATCATGTTAATGTCTTACATGAAATATCATCAAACCATCCACCAATATAAAGATAGAGACAGGTACTTTTGCCCTCCCTTGTTTGAATGCATCTCAGTAAAAACATAACAGTGAGAACAACAGCATCATATAATTTGAGATGTTAAAAAATGGTGAAGAGCTTTAACTGCACCTTTTCCAGAAACATTATGTTATTCAGAGGCATATATTTAATTCATTGGTCTTGCTCTGCAATGAAATTTTTAAAAATTAACTCTGGTCAAATTCTGCTTTTCTTGTGTCACTGGTAGAAAGGATTGAAACTGAGTATTTTAAAACGTCTCAGAAATACTTAAGGCATATAGCAGCAAATCAAATCTCTCATGTTCGTCAGTGAAATAATTCATGTGGGGGATTGGGGACGGGGGGGAAGAAAAAAAAAAACCCAACACATCCAAACAATAAAATTCCAGAAGGCATACCACAAATTGATAACAGTCTTGCGATTCTTCATTATTGCAAATAAAACACCAAACAGCAATACTTTTGGATTAAAAACATAGAAATCCACAGCTTATTTCAAACCTCTAACTACAGTAAGCCAGCATAGTTCTCCTAGGCTCATAATTGTAATTAAGTTATAATTCATGTGCTTTACACCACTGAAAAGTTACAGTAGATTCTTTAAAATTCTATTTTCTAAAGGAAGCTACTATTTTATTCTAAGTATTGATACCACATATAGTTTCTTCACTAATGAAAATATAAAAAAAAAAAGAGCCTATTGTCTCACCAAAATCATAAGAATCCTGACTAGAACAGTCAGATTATGTTAGCTGCAAGGATAATAGACCTCTAGGAGTGAGATAAGATGTGACAGCTGAACTATCTTTAGCTGATTATCAAGCTTCTAATTATCTCCAGTAGTCGAAAGATTCAAATAAAGAAAACCACAACTGGATTTTCTGCCTCCAAGATTGTTTGCTATGGTTAGACATTGATGTTCTCCTTTAATCAAGACAATGTTCACATCATTGCATAAAAAAAGTGATTGAGATAAAATATAATTTGGATATGTCTACTTGTCTCATTTACATGTTTTTCTAATTAAAGGCAAATATTTCTATGCACTCAAAATGTTTTGTTCCAGATTTAAAACAATATGTACTGCAAATTACAGTTTAGGAAAGGTGCAGTTTTATCAGCTCTTTTTCACTTTTTTTAGTGTAAGTTCATCTGGAGAGAAAATATCTCCCATTTTATTAATAGAAGTTTCTTTTCATGACTTAAGACAAGAAGCTACACTTCTTACTGGATAAACATTTTGTTTCATTGGATAGAATACTTATTTAATAATTAAAACCTCAAGATATTATAAATAATCTTTTATTACAGGTAAATAGTAATTTTATTTAAAATTATTTCATTATGATTTAGTTCTGGTTTTAATTGGTTATGTGTGGTAACTGACAATCTGGAAATAATTCATCTAATTACAATTACAGTAGTTTGTTCCCTATGTTGGTTCACTTAGACATGGCCAGATACCATGCATCAGATTTTATCTTTCAGTATCTTAGCTTGGTCCTATATATGAGTGGTAGTTTTATTACTGACCATGTGAAAAAACTGTAAATATCAATTTTATGGAAAATATCAGGATTTCAAAGTTTCCAACATCTGTGGAATACACATTAGAAAGCCTTTTTGTAAATGGATGGAATTAAACTAATTTCCAATGGAAATTACAATTCACGTGTCATATTATACATTGTTGCTGGCAGTGTAAAAATAAATGAAAAGATGAATAAATGAAAATATCTCACCAAAAATCAATTGTATTTCTGGCCAAGAACATAACTGTGGCAAAACATTTCACCAGAACTTTTCTTACCAGCTCTAAGACAGTAACAATGTGTCCCTGAGGGTAAACTATCATAAATAGTCTGTATTTAAAATGACTGATTTTTCATTTCACTTCAATTTGGGTACAAGGCTTTCTGGAAAAAAAAGAAAAAAAGGCTCACAGTGTGAAAGCAGGCAGAAGCAGAGATGAAATTATATGCTGGCAGAAAGGACACCCAGATCTCCACGTAGCTGATATCCTCCAGCCTCCAGGCACAAGCTACAAGTACTTTGGCCACGTCTCAGTTCAGGAAGTTTGACAGTGGTGCCTAAAAAGATGTTATTATTTCTTGCCACCAATAATATTAATTAATGTGGTGATGAGAAAGTAGTATATTACCTTATTTCTACGTTTACCAGCTTTTTGCTCATGCATATTTGTCAGCCAATTTCAGCAACTTATAAAAGAGCCATTAATTAAATTATGCACTTCAGAAGTGGTTTTGTTTCATCAGTGAATAAAATGGCATTAACTACTTTTAAGGAAAAAAAACCTATACAAAAGAGCAAATCAAAATGACTTAGGGGGTTATTTGAGTAAAAGTGTGCTTTATTATGAATATTTCATAATGTGATACATAAATCATTGTAGAAAAGCCTGTACTGCAAGTTAACTCAGGGGATGTTGGAAAGGTTAAAGCCTCAATAAGTAATGAATAACGGAAGGAAAAAATAAAACTTTTTCTTGGTAAGGTAAAGTATTGCATCAGATTGACAGATTTTTCACAGCATAGATTTATTAATATCTCCCAGCAAAATTTTGCTAAGGACTTTACTCATTAAAGGGGAAAAATGGACTCATGCTGTCACCACCTGCTGTTTCTACAGTTAGCATTATAATAGATTTCTCTTAGTCCAAGGTTTCCCTAGGTGTCTACAAGTGAAAAGTAACTCTAAATTTATTTCCTCTCTTTCTCCCAGTTTTCCTTCCCTTTGGTTCCCTGTCCTTCGTCAAAAAAAAGAAGGAAAAAAAAAAAAAATAAAATAGATCAAGATTTCAATAGAGTTTTGAAAAGAAATATAGTATTATTCTGCACTGTTCATGCTTTCCAGGTACATGTCATTGAACAAAGTCGGTCTTTTTTTAATACATTAGAGGTCATAACAGAAAGGAACATTTCTCCAGGATGGTATCATGTTAATGTTGAGGGAAGTGGTAAAACTTTGGTAATTTTGAAAAGTTCAGAATGTTATAATGTCTTGCTGTAAAAAAGAACTGTGGTTAATGTTTGCAAAAATATTCTGAAATAGCATCTCTGTGCTATTTTAAATTATTTTTTTACTTCAATTTTTTTGACTAAGAAGCATTTTAAAATCATTCAACGTCAGTAATTTACAACAGCAAAGCTTAACAAGCTTATTTAAGTATGATTATACATTCCAATACATCATTGGTCATTAGAAGAAACACCATAACCACAAAAACATATGCAAATTGAAGTTCACTTATGGAGCTCTGAGAAAAAAGCATTATCTTAATTTATAATTATTTTATAAACATTCACATAAAAGAATATTCTAAAGAATATTTAATTCTCACTTCTAGTCTTATACATATGGAACTGTAACACTCCCAAATTCAGTATATGGCCAAATGTTAACGTTGCCAACAGTTTCAAAACACTATTCGGACTGGTATAAACAGTAGGAACGGAAAAAAACCAAACCAAAACAAAACAAAAAAAACAAACAGCACAATAAAACAAAACAAAACAAAAAAAACCTGAAGAAACCAAACCAAACTACAGCAGCAGCTGCAGTGCTCTATGGGCCTGACAGGCTGACAAAGACAGACAACCCTCACTCTTTTAATGACTGCAGAGCAACATGGTGGAGAATAGAGAAACAGCGGTGTGATACCTGAATTACTGACAGCAGAATAACCAGTATCTAGCTCTAGAAAAAACAACGAAGCAAAGAGAACTATCATGTATCTTTCCACCAGGCTGACGTGCACGGTTTAATTGTGATAAAGTCTTTTATTTTACTGAAACTCTTCAGAATGTCAAAGGAATGTACAACTTTGAAAGGGAGAAAAGTATGTCTGAAAAAGAAACTTTAACTTACTTTTTCAGGTTAATTATTATATATTGTCATGCTTATTTTTAGGAGCAAACAAGTAACGTTCCCATAGACTACAAAAACCAGTGTAGATACAACACAACACTCTCTAACGCTCAGAAAGTGATCCTCTTCACAACAAGCACAGTTTGACCACTTATTTTTTATAAAAAGAAAAAAAATACAAATGCTTGCTTCTGATCCAACACAAGTAAAAATATTGGATTTCCATTACAGTAAATTGGAAATGTTATGGATGTTACGGATGTTACAGCAGCTGCAAATGTATGTAAAGAGGCACGCTTACCCCTCTCCCGCTTCTTATACAGTCATTAGCAGGTCCTTCCTGGCTCCCGTTGCTGGGACACAGCGGTAACCTCAGACTCACTCAATCTAACCCAAGATCACAGAATCACAGAATCACAGAATCGTAGTGGTTGGAAGGGACCTCAGAGATCATCGAGTCCAACCACAAAAAAGCCAAAACAAAACAAAAAAACAACCCAAAACCAAAAACAAACCACTACCCACCCCCTAAACACAAAACAACAACAACCAAATCAAAACCATCACCCACTCGCACAACATCCCACCACAAACCAATAATCTTGGGCACTAGAGCATGCCCTGAAGAGCCATGTCTACACATTTCTTAAATACCTCCAGGGATGGTGACTCCACCACCTCCCTGGGCAGTCCATTCCAATGCCTGACAACCCTTTCAGTAAAGAAATGTTTCCTAATATCCAACCTGAACTTCCCCTGGTGCAACTTGAAGCCATTACCCCTTGTCCTATCATCTGTAGCTTGGAAGAAGAGACTGAATCGCTAGTCCTTTGCCAGCCCAACCACCAAAAGGAGGGTACCCCCACCCCAGAGGACAACACCGCACACCAGACGTCTCTGCGTGATTTACCAGCAGCCCCTTACCCTTAAACAGACCTCACGAGTCCGCGTTCGTCGATGGTCCTTGTCTGGTCCCGCAGTGAGCGGCTGGGAGCGGAGCTTCTCCGAGGACAGGGCTCGGGGTGCGCCTGGGATGTCCACTCACCAGTGGATCCTGCAGCCCAGCAGAGCGGGGCCCACCTGGGGTGCCAAAATTGACACGAGGAACAACGACTTGACAACCTCGGAGGGTTCTAAAGGAGGTGTGTTTATTCAGGGCCGGACGCACATGGGATCCTTCCCAAAGATGTGCGCCCCGACCCAGAGCAAAGTTCTGTGTTTCTGGCCCTAACTAATACATATTCAACAGGTGTGACACAATGCCTATACATATGCATTAACTTCCCCCGCTTCTCATGGAAAAGAACTCCCCGCCCCCCTGAGTCTGCGCACTGGTAGTGGTTGACAGGGGGTCTCAGGGATGAAGTTAGTAGTCTTCCTCACTGTGAACTTTTCACCTCTGTGTCCGCCGCAGGCTCGGATCACCCTTGGAGTTAAAAAACAAACAACCAAACAAAAAAACACCACCACAAAAAAACCCTCACCAAAACAGCTTAGCACCTCCGGTTTAAGCTGAAGTATTTTGATTTTCGATCACCACAAAGAAAAGATTAGGAATGGATTTTTAAATTAAAAATAGGTGTTATATTTATTTCAAACATAGTGAGAAAAAGTTCCTAGTGATGAAAATAATGGAACGAAAAGTGCAATGTTAGTAACCATATTCTAGGCAATGCATTGATCTGTGCTGGATATCTCTGTATTGCAGAGTTTACTCCCATATCTTCAAGATCAGACAAAATTTACGTGCTGAGTCTATTTGAGAGTTTCAAATTGATCTTTTAGCCACACTCATAGTTTCTCCCCATCAGATGCGTAACGCAATCCCCGCAGCTACAGTCCATGAAATGTGTCATTCAGCTGCAGATATACCACAGGAACTTGCTCCATAATTTTGTTTTCAGGTCAGACTGGCCTAGGTTTGCATTAGTCCAGCCTCCCATCTGTTCGTTACCATCTCCAAATTTGCCTTAGACTTTCACTTTGTTCCTCTTTCTCTGCCTTGCAATGCAGATTTTGATCTTTAGGCTAGTTTTTGGCCAGGCTCTCAATTTAGCCATTTGGCTCAGCGTTTTACCACATTTCTTTTCCAGAACTTCAGTTTGGTATTTTCTATTTCAGTTTTGGTCTGCCTACACTTAAACAGTGTATGTTTTCTATTGTGAGCCAGCCCTGGCTCTTGCTACTTGTCTCACCTGCCTGATATAGATCCCTCTATATGTTTATTCCATAATATGGGAGAGCACAGAAGCACAGGACCTGTATCAGTTTTGTTGCGGGGATTTTTGTTGTAGTTTGTTTGTTTGTTTTGTTATATTAGAAATTCCACAAACACACAGGAATCCAAAGCAGAGAAGACATTAGAGGGTGTAATGCAAAGATTCCAGTCATCATGATGTCTGGTTATTATGAAAACAGATGGAAATAGGAAAGAAAAAATATTTCAACGTATTATATTGTAGACACTCTGTAATGGTACACCAAGACAAGCACCTACAGCCCTAGTGTGCTGTATGTGGAAGGACTGCCTTACTGAACAGAGCAAAGTTGGTGGTTTCATTAATTTGCAAATACATATGTAAAACACTATGTCACTACATTGCACACATCACTGATAGGAATGCTTTGGGAAGAAAGTAGATGTGTATCACTGAGTGTGAATTGGGTTTAGAGTGCAAGATAGTACATAGCAAAATATTAAGGTTTCAAAGTTGGATTTTGAGTTGCTCAATAGAAACTGTCAGTTTTCACTCTTGGTAAACAATTTAGGAGAATGTTTAAATGGCTTTGTGCTTAATTAAATTGTCAGAAAATTTCTGAACGACAACAAATGTATTTCAATATGTGCTTCAGGAAAGAATACATATAAGCAAATCATTTGATTAATCTTAAGTATTGAAAATATCTTTTGTACAGAAGTGTGGTGCTGACTGAAAATCATGATGAGAGAACACAGAGAAGATCTGAGAGAAGAGCTCACCAAGGTCAAGATCCATTCAAGTTCTTTTCTGTATTATTAAGTCAATCAATTTTCCTTATTAATATTTTTTCTGTATTGTCAATATTATGCATTTCTAGAATGATTCTCCTAGGTAAAAAATAAAAAATTAATCATGACTGATGCAAATTCTTTCATATTGTAGAATATGAATTTAGCATAAAGCTCCAGGTCAAATGAAAATTTTTATTCTTCAATCACCTAACAGTTAACTTATAAATATTTAATCATTTTATACTTTCTTTCAGAAACCCCTGTCTTCATCATCAGTAAACTCTAGTGAGTTGGCAAGAGGGTTGAGCAATTTTTTCCAAAAAAGTGTTCCTTGTAAATTCCAAGTCTGGTCAATGTTTTATTAGCTGGTATCAGTTGGTTTCCTTTTTGAGGATACAAGCCTCCACCCCTTCAGTAACCTCAGATCCACGGGCACTCAAGCATTATGAGAGATATTTAGATTCAGATGTTATTGGAGATACGTTTTCAAATCTGTTTATTCAAAGAGTGCCCTAATGAATATACTTCATAGTAATGCCTTATCTTCAGTTGTTTTACCTTACATAAATCATCAATTCTCCTCTGGCTCAAAAGATACTGAGCCTATATCCTGTTAGGTAGGTCATTCGCTTCAGATGGTGAAGAACTTTGTTTGTGTTCTTGCTTTGAATCAAGTGCATGGGGATCTTAGATCTTTCCAGCTCTTAGTGGGTGCCCCATCCAACAGGCTATAGTTTGCTCTCATCTGGGTCCAGAAATATCACCTTAGTGACATTTCTGAAGGATGCAGGCATATGAAAGATACAATCCTTCCTCATTTTTTTAATCCAGTCAATTCTAGAGACAGTCTTCTCATGCCTTGAAGAAATCGATCCAAGTGATGCTTTGATCAAATAGTAAGTAAAGGCAGAAAATATTCCTTTGTTTGTTTGAATTCTAGGTTTCATGTTTATACTCCAGCAAACCATGCTTGCTTTATTATAAATGCATATAAATGAATGCATGAAGAAGCTTTCAAAGGTTTAGTGATTCATTTATTAAGAATCATTTCCACAAATACTTACCAGAGGAACATTTTATGTCCATCTAAGGTTATAAAAATGTGTTCATTAGAATTCATCTTAGGTAATCAGAAATATTAAGAAGTCATGTCCTGTTATACAATGCAGGTTGAAGCCTTTGCAAATTCAGCCTTTTCCCACAAGTTGTTTATATTCATCAGTGCAGACATGCTGAACAGTGAGGCTAGCATATACATTTGCTAATCCAACTTGATAATGCCAGCATTATTTAGGTTACTCAAGTCATTAGCTACACAAAACAGGAACTGCAAACACGTGGGGGGTTTTTCCACCCCAATTAATTTTCTTAGTACTTAATCTCTGAGGTTTAAGAGATCCTACTTGTTTTCCTTTTCAGTGATTAAAAATACTTCATTTAACATTTCCATACTTTAAATTCAGCATATTTCATGCAATATGATGCATTCAATTGCTTATGCATTGTAACTCCCTTTTTATAATGCAAATTCTGTCATTAAGACCTTAGCACTCTCCTACATCAGCAGCTCCTGACAGGAATGTAAACCTGTGAGTGTGCTGGAATTGTTCAGTCTGAGTAGCAAAACTCCCACTCATGAACAAATTATGGGTCAGACTTAAAAATTTTCAAATGTCTGGAAAATAAAAGGGGAGGAGAACCATCACCTCTTAATAAGTACTGCTGAAGAAATAAGCAAGCAGACAAAACCCACAAAAACAGTAAAAATGTGAAAACCTAAGAAATAAAAAAAAAAAAAGAGAATATATAAGCAAATTCAGAATGGGACAATTTTCTAAAAGATGATGTGTTACCACACAGAAGTGTGATGTAGCAATTTTAGTGCATTCCCTCAGACTATGAAGTTTCTGTAAAGTGATTCTCCTTTAAGCCTGTTAGTAAGATGATTTTAAAACTAGAGAAAGTCTTGTTAAGAAGCCATCCAGTAAAAGCATCAGAGAAGGACAGAGGATGAATATTCTTTCTTATCTAACTTTAGAATATTGTAAGAACTTTTTTTTTTACATTCAGAATTGTCTAAAACTGAGCAGTTTTATGTCTAAGTCTAAACGGGACACAAACTAGGTGAAAAAATGCTTGAGAGGTTGAGGAAACAAATATGGTAGACATATTGCAAATGTTCCTAATACTATGCTCTTGAAGGTAAACAGATGCAGCCACTCTCTACTAAAATGAAGGTGATGGTATTGCTGACAATGTTTTTTAATATTCTAAAGGTTTTTTGAATATCTGAAATTAGGAGTCCTGGGTTTTCAGCAATATGGAGGTGGAATCCAAATTTCATATATTCTTCAAAATGTCAATAGGTATTGATGGTATAACCTATCCCATCTTGCTAAGATTATACCAGAAAAATGCCAAATTCTTGGAGCCAGAGGCATATACAGAACTATATCATGTCTGGAAAAAAGCTCATATCAAATATATATGCTTTTTTATCAGAAAGAGCAATGATTACTGCTAGTACTTAAGTTTCTAGTCAACTGGTTCATGTTTCCTTTGTTTTGTTTGCATCTATTATCTTGATCCTTGACTCTGGAGATTCCAAAAAACAGAGGATAAGGAAATTCTGACAACTTGCTACACGTTACCATGTTCAGCAGTCATCCCAGTTATTCATGAGGTAGGACGGTGTCACAGACTGACAAAAGGAAGGTTCAGGTTGCTTTAAGAGGGCAGAATTTGACCCTTGCTCACCTGCAGCTGGCACTAAATCCTCCACAGCCTTCTTTCTGAACCGTTGATGTACAAAGTTGCCTTAAGGTAATAGGGTAAAAACTATTTTCAGCCTGTCTATCTTTTTTCCTCTAAAATGAATTGAGACACCTGGCTGTCAAAGGGGCTGTCAGGGGGTGACTGCCCTGGTCAGGAGCCAGGTGGCAGAGTCTATTACAAAGTCTCAGAAAATGGTAAAGCTGAGGTAAAGCTGAAACACAAATATAAAATAGTATGTGAATACAAAAATAACATAGTCATAGCAAAAAAAAAAAAAAAAAAATTCTTTAGCAAGACAGGGATTAAGGTTACATAGGAATAAAGGGTTTGTGCCATCCCTGAAATAATAGACTCAGTGATAAATAGATCTTTCTTAAAATGCATAAAGTTCAACTGGCAATGGAAGAAATGGGGACAAAAGTAGACCTCCCATAAGATGCAAGAGAACCATAGAGACAGCACAGAGCTCATGGCCCTGTTTCTGGCTTTTTCAAACACTTGGGCAAGAAGGCTAAATTATGAAACAAGTGCTAGGATCACCTTTTTGTTTTACCAACAAAAATCATCGTAGCAGAGGAATTAGTGGCTCTATATAAGGTCCAACTTTGGTAACCACACAAAAGGCCAAAGTCTAACAGCCTGGATCACCATACTGCCTTAGGACTGAATAAACGTTTTCTGTAGCCTTTCCTTCTACTCTCCCGCTGTTCTTTACTTCCTCCAGAAGCAGGAGAGAAGCCAGTTCTCACAGCTCTGCTCTGCTCCGCTCCATGAGTCCCCTTCCCTCAGCAACATGGAACCCAAGGTTGTACCAACAATGCCATGCAAGTTGACTGTACCACACAGAAGTCACCGCTAGCATCCAAAAGCGCAAACACAGTAATAGCAAATATAGAGGTCATTCAGAAGTCTATATATAATTTTGCCATGTGTTATTTGGTTTTGTTTTTTTTTTTATGGAGGCATTATGCTGAAAAATAAGATGAAAATATTAAAATAGTACCTATAGTAAAATGCCAGCCATTAAAATCACCTAAATCTTTCACTATTGCTGAAGAAATGTTCTAAGAAATGCCATTCTCTACGAAGAGGTTTTTTTCTCCTCTTCTCCCTGATCTAAATGTCTCCACAGATACTTCCATCCAGTATTTGAAGTTTATACAGAAGCAAACACAAATGAAGTTGGTATTAGGTGTTTACTATGAAAAACAGTATTCTGTGGGTATCAACAGGTTCAATTTAGCAGCTATAAAACAGAACACACCAACCTTCAAAACAAAAGACTTTTCTGAAAATTCAACCAAAATAATTCTGTCTATAAGCAAAACTCTTTGCAGAAGGACACATTAGGTTTTCCAGGAGAGCTACATTAATATTTTAGTCTAGTCTTTCATAGCATTTAGTGCAGCATGTATAATGCAGCATTTGAAAAGTTGCCTGACTCTCTCAGGATCATAATTATTTCTGTAATTTTGAAAGCTGGTAGGATATGGGTAACTACAGTAATTATAGACCAATTTTCTTAATTAATGCAGTCTGCAAAATACTCATATAAGCAATAGCAAAAATTATTAGAACTTATTCTTATAAAAATTAATTCATAAAAAGAGACACTCAAACAATAACATAAGACACTTCCTTGACCTCATTAATGAAATTTACAATAAAAGTAATGAAGTGATAGAAATAGTATCAGACAGAGCAAAGGGGCCAAATTCAAAATTTAATAGTGTAATATGCTTTTATCAGAGTACAAGCAAAATAATGCAATGAAAAAAAAGAAAAAAAAGAATTTTCTGGAAACAATTTCCTAATTAGTTTAAGCTGGTACTGATATCAAATATATATATATAAGCACAACAGAATCCTGTACGTTTTGGTTTATTTTTGGCAAATGAGATGAAGTAATCAGAAATTTCTGTTATCCTTGCCAGTTTTCAGTCATGATGGATACAAAGTTTTAGAAAAGACTGATAAAAAAAATCTCAGACAATTAAAAATTGGGAATAAGGATTATAATTTTTCACATTCCTTGCAACACAACTGAAATTACGTAAGCATTTCAGATCATTAGGTCTAAATCCAAAATCCATGTAAACCAATAGAAAAAAAAAAAAACAAAACCAAGCCTTGCAATAATTTCAGAGGATTTTTGATGAAAATTAAAACAAAGATATCCTATTTAAGAACCACTCTGACTATCACCATTTGCTATAGAGATGCATAATATCAGAAGTAGCTGATATCTAGTGTTATTAAAGACAAATGTCTACTTACAAAAGATATTAAAGGAAATTGAAAATAACGATACAGGAAAATATCCTACAAAGCAAATTTTTTTGGTTACTTGCTGACCTTCGCTTGGTATTATTTGCTAAGAAACAGCAACTTACTTGATTCTGCATTGACAGACACAATATTGCATTAGAAAGAAAAAGTTTTCCTTAAAAAACCTGCTTCACTGTTTTGCAAAATGAGCAACAAAGCCACCAGGATAATGATTCATTTTCTGAATTTTTAAATATCTTTAATTTTTTTTATTACCCAAGGAGCTTAGGTAATAGATACCTCCCTCTCTTACTTTGGACTCATGATATCAAGAGCAACAGATTATGAAAATTTACATAAGCTATTATGCTGGTAAACAAAAAAGATAATGACTATTGATGCAATACTAGAACAAGCCTAAAAACATGTATATATATCTAGAGATCTGGTATTTGCTAGGACAGATTGGTTCCGCTCTGTTGCATTTTGCAGTTATGCTGGCATGAAGTGAATTGAAAGCGAGTTCAAAATACAGCGTGCAATTATCCAGAACTAGTAACATACAAGCTTGCAATCCTATCCTACCAAGCACAGTCTATCACTACTCTGCCAGGAAAGCTTTGAGATGTTTAGAGATGAGAATTTTGGCTTGAATTGTTACTTATGGTCTCGGACAATCAGCTTCTGACACGTGCAGACCTCTACTTGCCTGCTTAGCTCAGGGGAAAATTCCAAGCTGCAGGGAAAGGCAGGATTTCTGACAAAGCTGTCCTCAGAGCAGCTCTGTTGCAAGTTTATAGTGTCTTGGAAAGAAACCAGCTCATCTCAGCTTGTATTCAACCTACAATATAGGTTAAAAAAGGTCCACACACTTCCTTATTTGCCAGAACTTGGTCACTTAAGCTAAATGGGTACAAGACATAGAATCATAGAATCATAAAATTATCCAAGTTGGAAGAGACATGTCTCCATGTGACCTAGCACAAGCCTCCAAGACCCAGCTGCCAACTGGGGAGTAGTCAAATGACTGATATGGTAACATGCCACATACACATACTGAAATCCAACATATTAAGTCTACTTGTGCCGCACAGATCAACTACTGAACCAACAACAAACTAATTGTGTCTGCCTGTTGTAACCATATGTGCATAATTTCATGTATTCAAAGCTGCCTGGCTACTCTTCCAGAGACCTTATGGTCAGGTTTCAAAAACAATGAGCATCTTTCCAGGCAACATAGGATTCAAAGAATAGTTAGATTCTTTAACAAAGCTACAAGAAAGAAGTTCCTATTCAAAATCCTGCAGAATGAAAAAACAAGCTGTCTTGTTCTTTTATTTTCTTTTGTTTTTTTCATTTAAAAATCTAGACTGAACCAGCTAAGGTCTTGTAAATGTTATAAGAAACCTCTGAAAAGGCAGACTAATGGTAATATCAAAACAAATAGTTAAAAATTCACATTCAATATAACCCATAAATACAACATGAATAACCTTTTGTTTGTGAGTATGCAATGTATTAATGCAACTCTAAAAACACAACTCATAAATGCCATGTGATTTAGAACCTTCCTCTCTCCTGCACAAAATGTCATCCCTCAGTTTGCAAGCTTTATCTGAGAAAAAGTTATCAAAGTATCTTGCTCTTTTCTGTTTGACAGAACTCAAGCCCTGTGACTATTAAATTATCCTAGGTAAGAGGCAAGTTTAAAAAAACACAGTATCCATCTATATCCAGCCACAGTACCATGGAGGATTTGCTGTAGGTGACATTTAAGCTATTGCAGCTTCACCTAACTTCTAGTAAGGCCAAGTCCAGCATTACTGAAATGTAATAAAGTAGCATCCCCCAAACAGTTCTGTTCCTTAATAGTATCCACCGAACTATTACAGCCACACTCTCTATTTTTATCTGAATTTCACTCGCTATTTATAAGACATTTGTAAAAAAGAGCAAATTTACTCTGTAATCCCATTCACAGGAAAATGCAATTTCTACTGCCAACCAAAGTGCAAATATGACATCTATTCAGCAAGCAAATGATCTTTCTAGCTTTCCACAGAAACTTATACTCTGATCCTCTACTGGTAAAAGTTAAAGGTGTACAAGGTAAAAGGAAGGTTTGCCTTTCCATTCAAATACAGTAGTATGCTCCCTACATACGTTTAACATTTACTTATTTTGTCTTTATACTTAAAAAAGACTTTAGTTGCTGGAACATCCTTAACTGGTTGGCTCTCCTGGTGAAGAAAGTAAGCAAGTAACCTCTTTCCTTTCTGTAGCACAGTCTGACTAGCTTTTTCTTCATTTGCACAGTATTGCT
This sequence comes from Calidris pugnax, assembly GCF_001431845.1. Classification (NCBI taxonomy): domain Eukaryota; kingdom Metazoa; phylum Chordata; class Aves; order Charadriiformes; family Scolopacidae; genus Calidris; species Calidris pugnax. Next base: position 13,028,920 of record NW_015094506.1, on the reverse strand, counting down.
TTACCTCCGTTGTGCTTGTTTTCCATCTGGAAACCTTTCTGCGCAAATTTTGAGGGACTGATAAGTTTGCATTGAATTTCCAGATGTGCAACCCGTATGTTACTTATTACATAGCTAACAGTATCAAACTTTTCACTGGTGGCTGCCATTCATCCAGAAATATCTGATGTACACGCACAGTAGTTGTAAGACATCAAAGGTACGTCTGACCTTTTATGAAAATGCTGGATGTGTCATACTACGTGCTATACAGAAACAGCACTACGCCAAACCAGAGTACGTCTGATGTTTCAAGAAAGGATCAGACTCCTTCACACCTGATAAACAGCATTTTATGGTAATCTAGCAGATCCTTAATCAATATATGGCAACCCTACTCATGTATTAATGGATTTGGAAGGCCTGAGATTAGATATAGCTATATTCCTGTAATTTTCTGTCTATAATAATTCCTTATTCAATGGTAACATACAGACTGCTTCAACACAAATTGTGGGAAACATATAATACTAATATTGGCTAATAACTTGCACTCACCTTCCATCACGATCTATAATTATATATTATTAAACAAGATTGGTGGAATATTTTTATAGAGTTTGTCTGTGAAGGGAAAAGGAATAAATTTACTTGTATTTCCCACTGTAATTTAATCTTGCAGGGAGAGCATTCAGCAGCAAAGAAAGGTATTTGTCCTTTCAACTTAAGTATTCAGTGATTTATCTTGAGGAAAACCTAGGAGCTGTTTCCCAGTTCTTTGATGAAGTTTGAAAAAATGAAAGTTTCAAATTAAAAAATGTTCTCTGCAATTAGTATTCATATTTTCATAACAGTCAGATGATCTAATCAAGATTAAGGCCATGAGGCATTATTATGCAAACTGAAAATACAGAGTCAAGGAAGTAAAGGGAAATCAGTCACAGATCCTGTGCTATTTGCTCCCAGTAGTTCCCTGCATGCTGCCAGCTCCGAGCTGCTAGGAACAAACATTGCAATGCTGCTGTGCTCGCTACCTCCAATGGACTATTCAAACAGGGTAGTGAGCATATTTAAACAATTCCTTGGAAGTGTGGTAATAAATAAAAAATGTTATGCAGTAAGATACTGTCTTTGAAATTTCCCAGGCTTGTCAAATCATCTTGACAGCACGTCATGCCCTGTTACACTGGCATATTAGGTAAGGCTGAATGCCAAAATAAGAATGCATGACAGGCCAATTATTCTGGCCCAAGTGTCTTCTTAACTTTCAGTATTTCTCCAGTATTATCAAATGCTATACTAAATAAGAACCAAATTTTCACTGTTACTTTTGTGCAACCACAGAGGATGTTATAGTTCACGCAGGTTAGAATTTATTTTTAAGAGGACCAACTTTGCACCTAATGCCAAAGCCTGACTATGCATTTCAAGTTTCGACCGTACATCAAACTAAAAATTAATGAGCCCATGCTTATCATGATAATGATTTTTTCTGCTAGTAGAAATCTCATAAAATAATTACCAGATAAAGCTCACCCTAGTCACAGCACAGAAAATGCATTCTGTTTTTCAAAAAGGTTTGAATTTGAAAGGTTTCAGCAGGGGTGAGGCGATACGTGAAGATCTATCAATAAAGACTGATTTTATTCTAGCTGCCTGTATAGTGGTTTTATGATGCTTTAAAAGCATTTCCTACATTAATTCCTTCCCCAACTTATTCTCTGTCAGAAAAAAATAAGTATTCTCTATTCGCCAACATTTTGCCCTAACATGCTCAGTCACATTTGACAAGTCTGTCCAGCAGCAGGATTTTCTCTTTTTCTATCTGCAGTGGATGGCTGAAGAACCATTCAATTAAGTGGAACCTTGCTACTATCAAATACTTGCTCACTATAGCTATCAACATTAGAATCCGTGCCAGTACTAGCTAATCTGAAAATCAGACATATGACTACTCATCCCCATCACCATAGTGATGGTTTTCCATTTCTGCCTTTATAACTATGGATTTCCCACCAATCCACTTGCTCTTTTTGAAAATTAACCACTTACATAGGAATACCAATAACATGACAATTTTGGTTTCTGAAACATAAAGTATATCATGAACAAACACTCTCAAAGTTTATGTACAAGCAGAGATACTGAACCACGAAAGTTTCTTTTATTACTATTCAAATCATATTGTTTAAATAATATGCATATATAATGAATGCACAAAGATTCAAATGTCAATGATATATAGAAATACAATTTCAGTTTATATGTAGAATTAGGTTTTCAGTGAAGAAATGACTGAGGTGATTTGAAGATGAATATAACCTGCAAAAAATAATCTTTGAGACTGATAGCACCAGAACAACAACATAACTTTCTGTGTTTTAATGTTTATAATAAATAAAATGTAAACAGCCATCTCCTTACACTTGCCAATATTTATTTCTTAGTATCGGAATTAATGCAAGTAAAATTAACAAAAACTACTGTGGGGAGGTTTCTTAGAGGTATTTGATTCTTGGAAACTTCATTTACCATGTCCTTAGATTAATTGGTTGAAATCATTCTTTCCATTTCCATATTGAGATATATTCTTAGCTGATATACAAGCAACACCCTCCATGTGACTGGCACATTCAACCCTTCTGAAGCAATTAGTATCTTAGCAAACACATACATCTGTTCTGGAATCCAGAAGATTTTTCTGAAAAAGAAGATAGTCCTTAGTATGACTGAAAACCTGCACATGAAATTTGATTTATTTTAGATGAAAAATTGCTGAGCAAAACAAAAATCTGAACATACACCAAAAAATATTTGTTCTAGGTAGCCTATAGGAAAAAAAACACTGAGGTAGGAGCACTTAAACCATAACAAAGGCTATTAATTTAAATCAGCAACACCAGATAGTATTGATATGCTTGCAGCATAGATTCTGTTATGTACAGTCAAAATGGATGACATTTACTGGAAATGCATTCCTTCAAATTTTAAAGATTTTTTTCCTCCTGTCTAAAAATAAACAGAATGGAAAAGCTGGACTACAAATTACTGTTTCAGAAATCATAGCAATACTGTTACTGTTCTCACCCTTAAATTTCTGTGACCATGCCTGTTTTCAAACTTCCATTGTCATTTTCTACAGCCAACAGGAAGGAAAAAAAAAGGAGTTAAGTGTCATTGATATCCACCTTATCTGCCACCCAGAAAAGTTTGGGTTTTAAATTTACAGGAACAGAATCAGCCTTCCTAGCTAATTTTTTCCACTCCATGAAATAATTCCTACATAGATAATGATTCAGTGTAGTAATTAACTATTTGCTTCAGGTTAAAATCATCTTTAAAGCCTATTAATTTCAGTGACATTTAAAGTTCAGCACATGTTTTAGGTACATTCCTGAACTGGACTTCCAGGTGAGCCTGCTGGCAGGTATTGTGTGCATCCCATGACAGCCATTCAGTCTTCCCTGACAGCTCCTGTCAGTTCAGTGTTCTGAAATACCAGACTTTACAGCACTGTCCAGAGTGTATTTCCATTTTAATGTTAACAACAGACAAAATTTCAAGATCAATTACATCTGTCTGTCTTTCTAACTGAAACATATATATATATATATATGAAGATACATAATGAGTTTCCACTGTTATAATGAGTTTTAAATGTTAAACATGAAATATTGCCTGAGGTAGTTTCTCTAGCATATTTTTGGAACAGTTGCCATTGCCTCCAATATTTGGAAACAAGAATGATCACAGAACTGTTACTTCCTCAGAACAGCCTGCCATGGGAAAACTGCCAGCATTCACTGGAATGAAAAATGACCCAGCATTTAAAATTATGATTAACAACTTGATACTAATAATTAATAACATTAACATCTGTAGTTCTACTACCTAGGTTATATTCATAACATATTGTTCATAATGTGCTAGAAAACACATTACTCCCTAAAGATACAGAGATAAGGTTTGCATTCCTTGACCAACTTGACAATAGAAAACAAGGATCAATTGTCTCTTTTAGCATTAAAGCAGGAGTCAATATCAGTATGAGCATAATTCCACTGGGAAATCCAGAGAAAAAAAATTCATCCATAAGATAATGACTTTTTATCCCTAAGACAAATATCTAAGTCAGTTGGTTTATGGCAAGCTGGGCTCTTGTAAATTCTCTCCACCTAAATTCAAGCAGAGCTCAGACGTCCAACTGAGCAGCAGTTGCATAAGAGTGAGATATCTTACTCTCCTTAGCACAGAGTTCAGTCGTTTCTGCAGCAGTTAAAAATACATACAGGACCAGGTACAATGACCACCACCATCAGAGTCTTTAGTACAACCTGAAGCTCAAAAAGCAAATAGCTCTAATACATCCAAGCCAAAACCCACGATACAAATACTTGTCAGCTCCTGCCTTCTGGCTCTGAACTGGAACCAACGCTCTCTCTTATTACCGAATACTCCGGCAGCTGAGCTGAAGCCTCTTGTGCTTTTACAGAAGTCTTTCTGCCAAGTCTTATACTATCATTAGGGATAGCGGGTTGTGCACTCATTGCTTAGCTTGTTGCTTTCCAAGTAGTGCTGGAAAGTAAGAAACAGGTGTTTGAGTTTGTTCAGCATTTCTTATTTTTCTGGAAAGCACTCTGAACAGAATGTCTTTTATGGAGAGTATAGAATACATATATTTTCCACCACCATACTGTTAAAAGATACTGAGTTGTGGCAATTTCTTCAAAATAGTGGCAATGGCAACCACCATCAGAGGAATATTCTGGGCTGTGAACAGTAAAGCACCCAGCCCCCATAAACAGAATTACTAGACACACATTTTTCCTCCACATGTCAAATTACACATTTCTAAATATGATTTTTTGCAGAGTTTTGATATTGTACTGTTTCTCAGGTTTTGTGTAGAAAGAGTGCAATGCCATCTTTGACAGTGATCAGCCCAAAGTCTCACACGCTCATGTGGCTTCAAGGCAATATTGATTTGTCTCTTCTTTCAAATACCAGGTGCCAGATGGTCTCAGTCCATTGAGTTCAAATGGTCAAGTGATACATGTTTTGCTCTAGAATCCTATAGAAGAGATATCGTAGCAACACCTAATCATATATCTGGTAAAGAACTCAGGGAATGAGGGGTTCTTAGGTATCAGATTTGAGCCAAAAGAGATCTGGTATCTTACACCATTTTTGTGCTTTATTTTCTAATTTTTTAAGACTCTAAGTAGAAGCAGTTGGAATATTTTCCAACTATCACTTGTGGCAGCAGACCAGCTATGGGGAGTAACATGGGTTTTTGGCCCACATTAAATTTAAGGAAAAAGAAGAGTTACTCAGAAAGGATTAGTGGTAATTATCAAGAGAGAAAACTTAGAAGGCAGGAGCAGAAGGAACCTGCACACCAAGGAAAATATTTGCCTAAACATGAACAGAAGCTCTCCCAGTTGCTACAAATTTCAGTGTCAATTAAAAGGACTGCACAGAGAGTAGAACTAATAACCCAAATCATAAACTAGGAGAGGAAGAAAGCAAACAAGATAAAAAACCCCACCATTTAATAAGCAAAAGCCCTCTGAAAATGACAATTATAATCTAGAGAAATGTATCTTTATTCTGCATATATCCAGTAAATTTTATTGGGACAGTAGCACTTGCAATGCACTAGAAAAAATGCTGCAAAAAGCTCTATACCATTTGTACATGTAATTAAAACACCATTTCTGCATTTTTCCTGTGAATCAAAACCAAATTGCAAAATTCAAGAGAAAAGACACTAGTATTTTTTTATTCATCCTGTTACCTCTTATGAGTTTTTTTTATATAACTCTAGAAAAGTGAGAAGAAGGAGCATTTAGTAGTATTTCTGGAGGTTTAGCTTTTTTCCCCTCAAAGTGATCTAGAAACACACAAGGTGCTATAGATAATGTAAAGAATTTTTTCAGAATTTTTTCAGATCTACTAATCAGATGTCCCTCCAGAGTTGCAAGACATACCTGAGAGCTTCACCAGGTAATACACAACTTTAGATTTATTTCATAAATCCTATAGTACAGAGACCTCCTAGTAACATCTCCCAGTACCAAATAACCTACTGCTGTTGAACCTCTTCAGCGGCCAGTTGGAAAAGAAGTCAGAACTCATGTCCAATAAACCTGAAAAAAACCTCAACCAAAAATGGCTATTACAGATTTTTCTTTTTTTCTGAAGAACACAGAAAAGTACAATGAGAAAAGTCACCCTCAAATACACTTTTTTACCTAATACTCATTATAATCTATGAATTATGGCAAGACACAGAAATGTGTTTTGCTTTTTATCAACTATTTTGTTTACACATATTTCATAATTGTAAGATTGGCAATGGAGAAGAATATTCCCCAAAGACCGCAACTGAAAGTATCCAGAATTATACAGCACAGGCATTCACCTTTGCAAATTTTTATAAGACAAAGAGGTAGCAGACTATTTTAGGTGGTAAAACATAACCTCTTTTACAGATTCCTTCTGGCAGAGGTATCATAACAGTAAATATGGCAAAACCAATTCCCTTTCAGTATCATTTAAAGCACTACTGATATGCTGTAGAGCAAGAAACCAGCCTGAGGCATTTGCACACTTGCATATCATTTAGGACAGTCCATCAGTGGATGCTGCTGTAATTTTCCCTCATTCTGGGAATATCTAGCCACACAGTTGCCACAATTTATAAGACTGGAAGTTAACATATAAGCTAGCTAAGGTAGCAGAATTGTCAAGGGTTTATTTCACCCCTTAAAAGTCTCTGAAATTATGGAAAATAAGGTGGGGAAGTAAATCTCTCATGTTTTTCGCTGCAGTCCTACTCTACCATTGGTGACATACACATAAACAGAAATAAAGTTAGAGCAAATTTATTTTCAGAAACCTGCAACATGTATCAGTCAACGTCTCACTGATGCACAAAATCTGTACTTGCCACTTAGTTTCATAAAATTGTCACTACAGTATCAACTCCATGCTATGCATTACTTCAATATTTGTCAAAGTTGAACACAGAAATTATATAGCTCCACGTTACCAGCAGTGCAGCAGGCAGCTTGAAATCAGAGATGTGGGGCAGATTTCCTCTTCTTCAGGCAATGATTTTCAGATTTCAAGTTATGGCCTGCACCCTGGTGTAACTTTGTCTTTTGACCATTTTCTAAGACAGAAAATGAAGTAGATTATTTCTCCACGTTTTCTGTTTCTCTGGGTTTCTTTATACATGTGCATTACTTTACTTAAATTACCAAATGATTGTATAATAATGGGCCAGCCAAATCCTCTCCCCCAAAGGTCTATCAGTTTCTTCACATAATCTATACAAAAGAGGGAAAGACATATATTTATTAGCTATTCAAAATGATATGCCATTTCTGCTTCCATGAGAAGCACAGCTTTAAGCTTAGAAAGGGAAACTTCCTTACTTCATTAAGCAATGAACCTACTCCTCTGACTTTCTACTCATGAAAAACAATACTATCTCACTGTAACCATATAGATTTCCAGAGGATCTGTTACTGCAAGTACCTTAAGAGATCTTCTCAAGGAAAAATTATAAGTATTCTGGAGCCTTATAACATTTTTCATACTTTCATCTCACCTGGGACAAGAAATATATATTTAGTCTTTTAATGTTTTCTTGTGCAGGATTAAAAGTAATATCTGAGCAAGACAGTACTTTCTTTTGAAAATTATACTGATAGCAAGCTCTCTTTTATGAAGCATGTGATCAGGTCTAAACTCAGAGAGAAATCATTCTACACATCTCTGGGATTTATTTTCTTTCACGTGGAATACTATTCTGGAGACATTCAGTATTGTTATTATATACACAGGTACTAAACCAAGGCCTTATGAAAAAGGTTATAATACCTTGCTCATTTTTTTTTTCCTTATGGAGTTTAGAAGCAGTACTTTTATAATAATTAAATAATAATTTAAAAAAAAAAAACCAACAAAAGAAGTCTTCCCAGATTAGAAACTCTTTCTACTGTGATTTTTTAATCTGAACTTTCTCAATTCAGTGCATGTAAATTAGTTATTCTCTAAAGGAAATACCAAGGTCATGATACTGGTCATGAGCAGCAAGTAGCAGTTATCAATGAGAATTCCTCCGAGTCACAAATCTGCCTACCTAGCAAAAAGTGTACCTCTTACTTTTTTTTTATGTTCTCAATCTCATTCTAGAAAATGGGGGGGAGGAAGAGGCAGGGGGAGAAGGATTTGCAGTATTCATCTTTTTATAAAACAATAATGCAACGCAATCACTTAAGAAGTTGTAATGAAACAAAATAAATCAGAAGTTTAACATTTTATACCTTAGGCATATCTGCATCAAGAATCAATGACAGGATATAAATATTAGTTATGTTTTAACATATAAGACTATGTAATTTAAATACATGGGGGATTCCTACTGCATAACTATTTTCAAAATCAATTTTTAAAAGTATTTCTATAACAAGCTGACAAAGAGATGGTGCTTCATCCCTGTCTACACTACAACTGTTAACTTTAGGCTACTTCATAGTAGTTAAACAAATTTCTTTCTAAATAATTACATTGGTAAAAATCAATAGAGAACCCTATACTTTCGTCAAAGGGAAAAGGAGGGAAAAGAAAGTATTTTACAGAATAATAATTTAAAAAAAAAAGCCTTTTTTATATAATATTTAACACGTTACTAAACTTACTAACTGGATAGATACAAAAATAAAACATACTATGAAACAGATTATGCTAAAGACATGCTTAAATAACAATTAGAAGCAATTACGCCTCACTCCACACTGGGAAAATAAAAAAGATTTTAGATCTTTTTCTATTTTTCTTTAGCTAATTTTACTTGCAAAAATTAATTTTATTATTACTTTAAACAACTTTTTGTAGAAAGAGGGTTTATTCCCTATAATTTTCTTCAAGTTTGTGTTCTATAGCTGATTAGGGAAACCACTGAAAATGGTATACAAATATCAAAACGAAAAAGACAATTTTTTCCTTCCATTTAAGATTTGGTATTGAAGGAACATGTAAGTCAGCAGCAACAGTAATTCTTTGGACTATGAGAAAGGGTATTGAAGTGTTAACCTTGATGTTTGAGAGGAAAAAAAAGGTTATTAAAAGAGATAATGTACATTTAAATGTGTCTTGCATTTCATAAAATTCAATGTCTACATTTAGTATAAATTATATAAACTTGCACATAAAACTCCACATATACTGACAAACAGCACACTTTAATCACAGTTTGAGAATACAAACCGTGTGGGGAAAAAATATGGGAAAATTATATATGAGAAATATTTTAGTTTGCTTATAAACATGGATGTTCTTTGGAAAATTCAGAAAGAGTTTAGGCCTCAAGTAGTAGTTTGAAAGCAATTCTGGCAATTTATCCAAAGGATAACCAGTCCTCATTTAAGACATAATACTCCTCCTCCTAAAGACAGGCCTCCTACAGTCAGTAATTGTCAACTCACATCTGTGCTTGAATCTAAACTTCAGGCCTGAGCAGTCAGCATCTGAAATATGGCAGGGGGGAAAACTTCAGTCTGCTGTAACAAGAAGAGTCAATTTAAACTTGAATTGACCTGTCTCATCAACTCTGCAGGTATCAGCTGTTGGGCCAGCTGATTCCCTCACCACACATGCCATTTTACCTTGCAGTACCGTTATAAGGTTAGCACAATTTAGGATTGCTGGTGTCCTTCGCAGCTAACAGGGCAGGCTGGAAGTCAGGAAATACACCATGCTTTAACATTTATCTGTTATGTGTAAAAAGTACATATACTCTCACAAGCAACTTCAATATGATACATAGTGATTCATTAACTGTTGTTAATCAATGTTAATGTTAAGTTCTGGAATAAAATCCTCAGAATTCGTTGACAAAGATAGATCCCCTCATTTCAAATTTCCCTTTCATTGGATACAGCAATCTACATACCAGACCTTTCTTTTACTAAGAATGGGAATTCATCACAGCACTGACAAGTGAATCTGGCAGTGGCAAAACCAAACCTGTTGTTGAAGAGTTCTCTAGCGTATAAAATGATGCGAGCTTTGACTGAACTTTTTCATAGCTGAAACGTTCACAGTATCTCTCTCACATCTGAGGTTCAGCAAGAGGTAAAACACTGAAATCTGTCTTCTCCATTTTCACAGGGTTTGAAGAAACTCCATCCCCTAAGAAAATTTACAAGATTTCAGAAACAAATGATCATGATTTAAACTCAGTCAAAAAACCAAAGAAACAAACAAAAAGTCTCTTGCTGAAAGACACAGACATGATGCTTTAAGAACTAGGGCTTTCACAAATTCAGCAAGCCTCATCTGAAAACGATAACCAAATGCTGTGATATGTAGAAAGCAGTTAGGATTTTTTTTACAAGCTATACCAAGAGATCACATTAGAATAATAAAAACAAAACAAAACAAAACACCATACTGGACTAAAAGTGCAGCCAAATTAAAAGCTTACAATGAATAGCAGAAAGGATAGCAATGTTAATGAATGCAAATCAGGAACTCCAAATTGAAGAAAATTGGTAAGGTAAGGATAGGGACACGAGAGGAAAATAGCACAAACCACAAGTGAGGAAGGTGTTTTAAAAACAAACAAACAAAGAAAAAAATGGTAATCCTGGTAAATGCATTAATATATTGCACAAAAGAAAGAGTGGGTAAAACCAGGCAGAACTAGTAATTTCTATTGTATGCTAGAAAAGGGGGAGTTGGAAGGGGAAACCCAAGTAATCAGTTATAAGAACATTTTTTAAAAATAGGACATTTCATCCTCATAGTCAAAACCAGGATCAACTATCCTACACCATTCTAGATACTCATTTCTAAAACTCAGGCCTAATATTAATCTTCTAGCATGGGAAAGACCGTATCTTTGTAGCATCCTCACTCATCCTTGTAAGCACCTAGTCTGCTATCCACCTCCCTTAAAATAATTTAACCTTAACATAGTTTAACCTGAGTACTAATTGCTTTCTCATTTCTGGATGCAAAGACCATTCTGCCATTAATTAAACCCAGTTTCACTGTTTCTACTTATTTGGTTTAATCATGCAATTCCAGAGGAGTAAAATTAGTATTATACCTTAAACTGATATAATACATAGACTGGGACAATCATTACAACTTTCCTTCTTGTGCCATCTGGAGGTCACCTTTCTTCATATTTTTATTAAAAAAATATTTCTCTAGTAAACTAATTTACATTATCTGTAATACTTTCACAGCTATAGCTCTCAGCAACAGCTAATCTTATTATGGGTATTTCCAATCACAATATCCTTAGAATATGACCTGCAGTGACACTGAGACTGTAGAGTTTAAGGGAAGTGAGCAAGACTGACAGCAGAATTATAATCCTGGACTTCAGAAAAGCAAGGTTTTGCCGTTTTAGGGACCTGCTTGGCAGCATCCCATGGGAAACTGCCTCAGGGGGCAAAAGGGTGCAGGAGAGCTGGCTAACTTTCAAGGACAATCTCCTCGTAGCAGAAGAATGGTCCTTTCCAGTGTGCGAGAAGGCAGGCAAGCATGGCAGCAGGCCAGTGTGAGTGAACACAGAGCTCCTGTCTGAGCTCAGATGGAGAAAACTGAGTGGGACATAAGGTGCAAGCAGCAGTACAAAGACATTGCCTGCACAAGAAGGAATAGCCAGGAAAGCCAAAGGTCATCTGGAACTGAAATTAACAAGAGTAAAAGAGAAAAGCAAGATGAAAGGTGTGTGCATCAGTAGTAAAAGGAAAGGTAAAGAGAGTGTAGTAGAAGAAAATAATTTGGTATCACTTAACCCACTTGGATATGCACAAGTTCCAGAACCAGATAGGATACATCCAACTGTGCTGAAGGAGGTGGTCGAAATAATTGCAAGTCCACCCTCTACTATCTTTGAAAGGTGAAAGCAACTGCGGAGGTTCTTGTTGACTGGAAAGATGCAAAGGCCACATCCATCTTCAAGAAGAGCAAAGAAGGAGCCTTATCTCAGTCTCTGGGAAGGCTGTGGAGCAAATCCTTTCCTAAGAAGTTTTTTAACATCTGAAAAACAAGATGATTGGGTGGTTATAATAGGCAATACAACATCATTGTCTTCTGGTGCTGTGAGCAAGGTGGGGCAGTGGATGTTTTAGGATTCAATTTTAGCAAGACCTCTCAAAGTCTCCCATAGTCTTCTTGTCACCACATCCATGAGCTACAGGCTGTATAAACAATGAGGTGGACAGAAAAATTTCTGGACTGCCAGACTCAAAAGCTGCTAGAAAGCAGCTCTGCAGAGAAGGATCTGGAGGTCATAGCAAGCAGCAGCGTGCATATGCAGCAAAGAAGCCCGTAAGAATCCTGGACTGTATTAGCAAGAGCATAGCCAGCCAGTCCAGGCAAGGGCATCTGGAGTACAGCGTCCATTTTGGGGCTCTCCAGTACACGTATAGTGTTGACATACTGGAACAAGTGCAATGAGGGCAAATATCTTGGGATGGCTGAGATCTGGAGAACATGACCTACGAAGAAATGTTGAGAGAATTCTTCCTTTTCATCCTAAAGAGGAGAAGGCTCAGGCAACGAGGGGACTCGCTTCTGTCTTTAACTCTGTAATTGGAGGATACAGTGAAAGCAGAGCCAGGCTCTTTTTGGGAGTACACAGCAATAGGAGGAGAGAGAGTAGACAAAGCCCTGACCAACCTAATATAAATAGACCTATTTAGAGCAAAAGTTTGCACTAGGTGACCTCTGAACAATCCTTCCAAGCCAACTTACTATTCCATGATTCTAACATATAGAGCAGAGCCAATAAACTTCTATTTCTAAAACTAAACAGTTATCTAAATTTCCTCATAGTTCTCTAACAGTATACACTTTAGATAGTGGTGACCTCAACATTGTCTTTTTTTAATTACTGCAATCACTAAAGATTTACACTAGCATTGCAGCTGAGATCATAACTTCAATGGAAGTCTAATACAGTTTGCTGTATCCCATTGTACAAGATGACAAATTGTTATTGACACTAACTGTTCTGCAAATTTAAAATTGTGATTTGAGTAGCTTAATATTGACCTAGATTTCTAGAAGCTGCTTCTCTTCTCCTCTCTGAGATGAGAGCAGTACTCCTAAATATTCTAATTTCTATAACAGATTAATTAATGTACTGGAACTGAATTTTCTAATATTATATATTCGATTACACTTCTTATTATGAAGATTTAGAAGATCCTCAACAGGAAGATTTTCCAGTCTGGATGAGACACACTCTATTTCAAACTGTTCATAACTTGAACTCAAAATGGCTAAAGAATACTAAAAGACAGAAAAAGTAGGGTGGGAATGAATGATGATGCTTATAATAAAAGTAGAAGGTGCTCCCAGATGATTTTGTTGTTTTTAGCTTATTTAGTGTATTCCTAGGAAGATTAGAAATATGTAGGAACATTATAATCACAAATCCTGCTCTCACTTCCACCATTGTCTTTTGTACATTTAAGTTAGTGAGAGCATTGTATCACCTGTGTTCTCTTCCATAATCAATGTGATAAGTTTCCAAAGGTGATATTTGCATAATTACACATGCAGAACAACAAAGATAAATTACTGCATATCTAGCACATATCTCTATTCACACCATTGCTCTAAACTGTTTGGCATAACTAAACAGGAATGTAGTAGCCCAGATGTTGTCTCAATGACAGGATCATCTAAATTCAGTGTAAATTTAATAGGCTACAGTTATAGGAGTTATTCTGCACTTATGCTTGTATAGCTGGCAGCTGTACAAGATGACATTTAGAATGGAATGGCAGGCTTTAAGGAACAAAAAAGATGAGAGAAAAGAAGATGGCATGTAGGTTCTAGGCAGTATAAGCATTCAAATTCCTTAAGTAATTTAGGGGAAGATCTAGAAGACACTAACGTTATAAAAGACTTTTATAATGTTGTTCTCTCTGAAATTTACAAGTTTGCAAAGAAATTCAGTCAGACACCTGATGGGAGTTAAGCATGTAATCTTTTTTGGATGTTAATTCATTGCAAAGTCAGCTAAGAGGATTAGAGTGCTCAAGGTTACTTAGTGTAGACCATCAAAATGAAAAGCCATTATCTGAGAGCAACTATTTCCTCACAGATACTACACTTGGCTGTTGCAGAGTCTTCTAGAAACATATCCCATGGTTCTTTTTGCATGAATTATTCCAATTTCTTCCCAATAAACTGTGAAATAACTTGCCAGTATTTCTGGACACTTTGGAATGTGATGGAAGGAGATGAGAACTGAAGTAATTTAGCTTGCTTTATCACCAGCAAGACTGACCTACCCATGTGTGTAAAACATTCAACCAAGTGTTAGTCATCCTACACATCTCTGCTGGAATTCCTGTGTGTTAAAAACCAGATTATTTACTCGCCTTTTCATAAGACTAGTATGTGTTGCAGTCCATACTGTGGCATTACATGTGCAAATAATTTAATATGCACATATTAGTGGTTAAACAGTTCACCTTTTCAGCTCAGATCAGTTATGACATTATTGCATAAATCTTCCAAAACAAAACCTTATCATCCATGCCAGAACAGTCAAATATATGTTTGTAAGTATGTATACACATACGCCTGTGTATACTGAATTAAATACTTTACGAGAATGGAACTATTTTTAACCAACTATTTTTTGTGGAAACTGTAAGCATAAGAAAATTTATGTGGTTAAATAAAGACATACCTGTCAGGCACACCATTGCCCTAAGCCAGTTCCTAGCTAGAGACCTCAAGTTGTGTCTGACATTGTACTGTATCCAAGCTAATGAGACACTGAGTGCTTGCAGGCTCTTTGCAGGCTACTTTGCAGCCTTGAGTTACTATTATTTCCTGAAAATAATTTTGTAGGCACTCTTTAAGCATGGAGATACTACTCTTAACACCAGTGCCAGACACTGCCATATAGTTGAACCTAATCTGCCCAAATTACCAAAGAATACCCACAGATTAATCTTGTGTAAACAACCATGGTTTACTGAAATCGAGAAACTGGGACAGTGACAGCGATTCCTCATTAAAAGGATCAGATGGAAACAACAAAAGATGTAAAATAATAAATTTTTCCCAAGTTGAAATACAGAGGCGTAAATCAGTTATCATCTGTTCAGAGAATATTTTTTAGGACAAATAAACTCTCAAAAATGCATAAAACCGGTGTCATTGCATTTAAACATTCCGTTTATATGTAAAGACTTTATGAAGTTACAATATTCTAGTCTATCTGTATACATAGACCATTAGGAGACAGTAGGGTGTGTTTTAATTCCAAGATTGATATTTAGAGATTAGAGATTTGAAGACTCTTTCCCCTTTGTGTCTCAAAATGGTACTATAACAAACAGCAAGTTGGTAAAATTATTTGCAAACAATACAAAGATGCCAAATACTCTGTACCCTTTTGTATTTAAGGTTATTCTGTTTCCAGTTCTTCCTTTCTTCTCTTGTGATCCTTTTAACAAGAGCTGCACTTGAAACAATGTACAGTTCAAGGTGAAGACCAAGTTTTGTCTCACATTATTCCAGAATCTGTTGGCTATCTCATGTGATTCCCTGCAACTGGCAACTGTCACACATACGCCTCTTTATCCAACACACACATATGAAGATAAGAGGAATATATACAATTGGACAATACACCACAGTTCTGATATACAACATTATGTTCTCCACCTACTGAAATCACCTCTCAGTATACCAGTAATCTTGAAAACAAACAAACAAACAAAACCCCAAACACTGTTAGCTTTCAAAACCAGATTCAATTATGTCAATAACTGAATGCCTAAATTCTTTCCTGTTAAAAATTTCAGTAACTTAAACTTGTTTTTCTGCACTGAAAACCTAGTGCATATCATGAAGTTCTTCCTTTTTCTTCCTTGAAGAAGGACACCATTTTGTTTATTTTTCTAAAAAACTTTTTTGATTGAAATTTAGTATTCCAGTCACTGCAGCTCTTTCAACCTCTAAATGTTAGGATGCATTGCTAGAAAGAACGTCACAAAACTCTGAAAATTAAGTTGATTTGTATTAATTCATGTACATAATTCATAGAGAAAAAGTGTTCTTTATTAGCTTCTTCCCTGAGAAAAGAAATGCCTCATTAATTTTAAACACATCAATCTGAAAATGCTATCCACGTTAGATAGAATAATGACTGACATTACAGAGAGCACAACAAACTGCACATAAAATACAATCACCCATTATTCACTGTCATGTGAATTTATACTCATGTGTAAATACACATGCTTTTTTGTACTATGAAAGCTGTGAAAAGTAGAAATCTTGAAAGTAACTGTGATGTGAGGAGAGAGATAAAGAGAGATTTAGAAATTTATATACAGACATAAGACACTGGCTTTTGCATATCTTTGAAATAATTGATGCTATCATGCATTCATTTCTCTCCCTTGGTCCACAGACCTAGATATCTCTTCACAGAAAGCAGTCAAGTTGGTCAGGTTTGATTTATTCTTGGTAAATCCAAGCTGGCCTGTTACAGCTCACTTCTTTTTCTCATTTTTGGAAATTACTTGTGTGTGACTGCCATGGTACATTATATTACTGGTATCAGTCTGTTAAGTATATCTAGCCTATCCTATGCCTGATCATTTCAGAAGCGCGTTCTTTCTTGAGTTGTTACAACAGAAGATGTCCTTTTGGTATTTGTTTCTTGATATATACAGCATGGAAATGCCAGAAACAGCCTGACTGTTTTCTGATTAAAAGTTTAAACCTACAATTGACTGGATGGAAGGTGGGGAAACAAATAAATAGTAGTTTCATTATATATGCAGATGTCAACTAGGTAAGCTTATTTGAAGGTATCAGCTATCTAAATGGATATTTTTAAAATTCTGTCAACACATCTGATAAAGCACAGCCCCATAACACCTTTTTGTAGTCCCTATGGAGGCTCGCTCATCTCATCCAACATTAGTAGTCACATTGTGTTACTTGATTTATTGCAACTAATTTAAGTTGGAGATAAAAACATCAAAGGGGGGTGAAAAAAAAAAGGTCACCTGCGATATGTGAAAAACAGTAATTCTCAGAGAAGTAAAAAACAACAACAACAAAGTAAAATCAGGTTTGTAGAGGGAACAAAATTAAGTACTATTATGAGATATATTATTCACCAGCATATGCAGTAACTTTGAGGCCTTTCCTCTGCAATGCCCAAGTTACATTTTCTGTTCTTAATGAGTCATTCTTCTTGTCTTGCCTCAATATCTACCCATTTATTAATTTATACATGAAAAATAATAAATAGGTCAGCCATCCATTCAATTGATATGACGGAAGATGACACCTGAATATATTTGACTTAATAAAGACTTGTAAATTGTTATCAGCTTTGTATTAGCTGTTATATCTCTTTTTTTCTATTAACGCTGGTTATCACTTCTCTGTAAACATAATCTTTAATGCCTGACAACTGAGGTCTGTTCAAAGAAACTCATACTCCTACTGCAGATCTCTCATGTTTCTCAAGTAAAACATGCTATGAGGCTGAATAAATGGAGAAGTATATCTGTCCTTACAAGCAGGGGACCAGTTCCAGAAGGAGCCTGTCTAGGGGAACTTTGAATTCAAAAGTTTACATCCACCCACCTCATATTCAGCCGGAGCTCTCCTAAGTATATCCATATTTTCCCTGTATTGTGTGTTCCAGAACTGGATGCAATTTTCTAGATGGGATCCAACAACTGGTATCATAAGTAACAGCACGTTGAAGATTGCAGGAGTGCGAGACATGTTTTTACAGAAGCATTAGAAGTCAAGCTTAAGTCTCACATACAGGGACAAGCTCACCTTTCTCACTTAAGTCCCGAAAGGACTCACAATGAATAAGAATGTCTTCTGGGTTAATTATTTCTTTTGAATAAAATACAATACTGACATATCATATATAATATATCAATATAAATATATTTACATTATAGAAATATATAATATAAATATAATATGCAGTGGATAGAATGCACTGCAATTCACAATTAGCATGATCTTTGATCCTATTTCACAAGAATTTGAGTGTCTCTGAAGTGATGAAATTTGCAGGTTCCAAAGATTCTATTAAAATATCTTCTCTACCCACTGGCAAAAATGAAAGTAATTCTTGCTCAACTTTCTTCTCCCATATTACATTTTTCACACACATTGAAGAAAGAATAACGTATGGCATATTCTACAAATAGCTTGACATTCAGTTTATGATGAGGCAAGTGTGGAAATCTCCAAGCCGAAAACACCTTTTGAAAGAAATGGTTTTATCAAAGCTACTTCTATCAGAAATTCACTATTCTCAAGTATTTCAAATTAGCATATTAAAATACAAGACATCAAAACCTGCTTAAAGATGCAAAGAAACTCACTAGCATTGTGCTAACAGAAAATATACTCACAGATATATACCTTTTTCTTACAAAGAACTTTGAACTACCCTTTAATGGACAAAAAGTGAAGCTGACTGGCTTACAGTTCCCTCCATCATCAGTTTCCATTTTAAAAGCAATTGAGATCCCTGACTTGATCAACTTCCACTGCTGGTTGTTTCTCTGCTTGACCTCTGTGCCTACTCACAAAGGTTTAGGAGACTTTATAGAGAACATAGAGGCAGAGAAGGCACTGAATGTCTCTGCCTTATCTGCACCCTCTAAATCACCAAATGACTAGCCCGTTTCACTATAGACCCACATTTTCTTTTATTCTTCTACTGTTCATATAGCAGTAGAAGGTCTTTTTATTCCCTGCAACATCCCTCGCCACTTCAGGTCCCACTGAGGTTCGGCTTCTTCTGACATCATTCCTGCAGGCCCAGACAATGTTTCTAATTTCTCCCTTTACAGCCTGTCCTTATTTGTATACTTGCACCTCCACTAGAGCAGGTTGCTCAAAGCCCCATCCAGCCTGGCCTTGAACACTTCCAGGGATTTATCATCTTATAATTCCTATTTAATATACATGTTTCACCACTTCAGGGCTAGGATAAATTTTATATAAATGTAAGCTTTTCCTCTATTTTTTTCTGCAAGTTAATGAAAGCTTAGAACTAGATTTCAAATTTCACCAGATATAACCCTGTACATCCTATAGTGTTCACAGATCTGAATCCAATATCTATGAAACTCACTGAACTTCACTGACTTCAGAGAATATCAGACGGGAGGCATTAGTGATGAATAAATAATGAAAATATTTAACATAGGTAAGATATTAGAAATTAAAAAATTAAATCATAAGGAAGGCATCAGAAGATACATAGGCTTTTTTTAGTTCAAATAATTAAAAGTTATTATTTCAATTTATAACAAGAAAACATAAGATTTTTAACAGTGATAATATATACAAATATTGTTTAGGAAGCTAATTAGAGAGAAATAAAGAAGAATAAATAATTATTTTCTTTTAATCCTGGCCTTTAACATATTCAGTTCACCTAAGACTTGGTTGAAAAAAATAAAAGAAATTTCTTACATGTCTCACCAGAAATACTGAGAATGAACAATCCCTTTGTGCCACCAATACTCCAAGGACCATCTTCATCAAGATAATCCTTGAATTTTTTTTTATTTTTTTTTCCCCTATCAGTTTTCCATAATTATTCAATTTCTACATGTTCCTGGTCTTTTAGATGATACAGCAGTCAATCAAACAAACACATCTTTTCCAGTTCTCCACAGAGTAAGCCTGCATTTTATATTAGCTCCTTACCAACAGGCAATTAAACATTTAACTTTGTCTAGGATCATATGTTAAAATCAAGACTGAAGTCCAATATTCTTACCATCTGATCTTGTTCACTTTTTCCCTTCATAGACCCAAGCTAATGGACCATGGGTGAGATGTAATTTATTGACTTGCTTTCTAAAACTCCAGAATTGACACAAAACTACTTCCAACTAGATCGATTTCTTCTGTCCCTTCTCCACATAAATTTTACAGTGCTTTCTGATACTGTCTATTTGATAGAATTATGTTTTTGCTTATTGAAACAGTAATCATGGAATCCAGCTTCCTGAAAACTGTGAATATATTTTATTTAACCGCTTTGGCTCTTTGATTTAAGCAGAACTTTCAGACAAGCAGCTGCAACACATCTGTTTATTTTCTTTTAAAAATCAGTTATTTTGACTACTAATTATGGAAGATATTTGTGAATATTCAATCAAAAAAAAAAGTTAGCTGTTGAGTTCATCCTTCACTACAGAGTTCTTTGAATAGCTATTCAGATAAATTGATAAAAGTTGATAAAAAAGTGAAAAGGCACAATAAATTACTTGCTAAAAAAGAGTCTTAATGTCTTTAAAAAATGTAATTAAGGCAGCATGAGGGGAGGCCTCTCCATGTAGTCAGATTTGTCTGTTGTTCAAACATGCTAATTTTCAGCTTCCTTAAAATGCAAGAACTAATTTGGTGAGTTATGCTATTGCAACAGCTAGACCAGGAATGGGTAATTACTTCATAGCGCGTGTGGTTGTTGTGAGATAATTCTAACCCCTCTCTTGTGGAATACAATGAAACAACGTGCTTCAATTTTTCTCTGAAGAGAAAAACCTAAGATATATGCTCTTACGGTGCAAATCTCAGCCAGGTCATTACTTGTTAAATACTTTAAGTACCATCAGTCCTCCTTGAGGAGAAAGCGCACACAGATAACACAAGGAAATACTTAGTTAGATATGGTCTGCGTAGAGGAGGAATTGTCAAAGTTTAAAAAGCACCACCACGTATATTTGTTACTGTCCTGAAACTCCCTCAGAGTATATTCCAGCAAGCATTAAATTTAACAAAGATGGGGAATCAAAATACCTTGTTAAAGTAAATTTATTTATGGCTATCCTTTATTGGTTCACTTCCATTTTTGGTGTTCTCACTGTTATGTTGAGGGCACTATTTCCAAGGATTTCTTTCCAAAGAAACTTCCTTGCTTTTAAAATGCACAACCTCTACAGTTCACATTTGTAAAAAATTGCAAAGGACAATCATCAAGGTCTTTACATAGACAAAATTTGTTTTACAATATGTACAGCAAAATGAAAGTAATCTAAAAGAAAACGCAGATATCTTTGAATGTGTGATCTGATACTTAATTCATAGGCGTAAAGTCAAATTCTTTATAAACAATAAATTTGTACTTTATTAACTAATCTATCTTTGGCCAGAGTCACATATTTTATTGTTCTTTCTTCCTAAACAGATAAGGATTTTACACTTGTGCAAGACCTTGATGCATAGCAGGTTTTTTGGTTTGGATTGGGGTTTCCTATGATCAAACACAGCTTCCAGTAAAATCCAAATTTATGCAAGATTAGACACAATATTATAGTAACAGTAGAAAATACTAAAAAACAATATTCAGATAACTGGCTTCATCTTTGTCTTTAATTGTTCTCATCCAGTTAATAACGACCTAAATTTGTGATACTGCTTGTGATCCATATATCTGCTGCATAAATGTTTTAAAATAAATTACCCAGCATTCAGTTGACAGATCCGCAGGTTTCCACAAGTGCATGCCTAACTGGAAAGTTTGTCTTTTTTCAGAAGATCAAAAGTGGGACTTAAATTTAGCCTTTTTCATCTCAGCTGTTCTGCTGCATAGAGGGATAATAGATTCCCCTGCTATGCTAGCAAAAACAAGGACAGGAACTGCTGTCCGAGATTTCTGCCCAGCTGAGGGGGGGATCAAATTCTGATGAGCCTTTTCTTACTGGTTCAGCGGGGCAATCTCTGGGCAGAAGATAATGAACCTCTGTCGGCACCACCTCCCAAAAATCGAACAAATCTCAGTACAGGATAAGAGCAAAGGATGGATTTGAAAGCAAATGCTCTTTTCAAAGATAGACACGTGATTATAAGAAACGTTAGCCGGAGATGCTATTTGGTCTGAAAATATTGCCGAGATGCAATAGGAGAGAAGAAAACAGAGGAAAATTAAAAAACATGATGCATCTCCCACAGAGCGGTAACTTGGTTTTATATCAGTGTTTATTTAATGTGCTCCTTCTGCAAAACATATAGGTTCAAAAACTTAACCTTAGCAAATTATATGGTAGGTAACGCGTAAACTGAAATTTCCATCAATCTGATGTTATGTAGCCAGTGGAATATTTTAAAAGGTTGGTTTGGGATCTCAGGCAGCAAATTCAGAGATCTATATCTGAAATAAAATACCAAATGGAAACACTGAAACTGCATCCAGGTGTTTTTTTTTTCCTTACTCCTCTATCTTTCTTTCCAGTGCTTCTGCCCTTTCTTAAATGCATTTTCCCAGGGGTGCCTCCATCTTAGCTAAGGAGCTCAGCTGTGCCCTGCAGGGAGTCCCGGATACCAGAAATTGGTTCTGAAGGTGTATAGTCAGGTTTTGTCCAACGACAATGGTATGTGCCAAGTATTTAAGAATGCCCGAACTGCAGCCTCCTCAAATTTGCCATATTGCTTTTGAAAGTTTTCATAGAATTTACCTCTTTACAGACTGATACTTATGAGCAAAATTGTCTCTCTATTATGAAATATTGTGGAGCAGCATTTTAAAATGGTTGTTAGAAAAGGTGTAATACAAACACATAGACAGACCATAACTATGTCGTTTTGTTCAGTACTTAGAATTCACAAGACATTTTAGCTGAAAAAAAAAAAAAAAAAAAGTATTTACTAAATGTGCTGTGCTTGTAACCCCTGGGAACTGTTGGAATTTTGAATTATCCCGTAAAAGGTCAACAGAGTTAATAATTACAGCTGTAACTATGTGTGAAAAACTGTAATTAGGCTTTTTCTAAGTAATAATAAAAATAGCCTATAGAAAATCAAACTAAAGCCTTGCTACTGGATGAAGTAAGAATTTTTTGGAAAGCAAGTCTAAAAACCAGCCACATCCCATAGTTTTCCATGGATCCACATTAATTTTCCATTCTTCTTCAGTGCTCTATTATTCGGTGTGTGATTTAGTATAGAAATGGAAAGTTAGTTACGTGTACTTTATATCATACTGTTCATCTTTTCTCTCTTATTTATTATTAAAGATCAATAATTTTCAGACAAGGCAAGCAGAATGCCAAAGGTGAGTCAAAACACTGACAACATGACTTGTCCTTCAGATCCTTTCTCAAGATGTTAGTCTGCCTGCTTACTTAAGACAGACAATAATTTTAGCCTACTGGACAGTCAAGAATCCCACGTCATTGTCAAAGGCTTTAAAAATATCATCAGCTGTTTTTTTTAAGTCAAAGTTCAAAAGCAGAAAATATAAAGTAATCCCTTCGAAATTACAAATATAGCCTCCAATCCATGGCCTGCTCCCACAAGCCTTCAAGGCTCTCTCTTAAGGTAACAGCATCGTATTGGCCAGTCCAACTGTCTCCACAGCCATGCTGATTTATGAGCCTTTCTCCTGGACCTTTCAGGATGTTTCAGATCTAACATTACCTCTTCCTTGAAATGTTTAACTGTCTGTAACTAGTTATGTAAAAACAAGTCCTAAAATTTTTCCAGGTGCTGTCAAACAACCCAGAGACCAAGACCTTTATTAATCCTCATTTTCTGACTCTCAGAAAGTAGACCCAGGTTTTGGATGACTATTTTCTCTACCTTTCTAAACAAACTACCCTTTTCCATACCCTGTGCCCTTATCCCACATCTTGTGTTAGCTTCTACAGAAGCAACAGTTCCCAGAAAGCTTTTACTGAGACCAGAAATGGACTTTTCTACCTTAAAATGCCCATAGAGGTGTAATCACTTGTGTTGATTCTCACAAAAACCACAAACAAACAAACAATACATTCCCACTATGGACTCCCAAAATATCTGTAAGAATTCAATCAGCTCCAGCCTTAGTGAAATTTACTGCTGTCCACCACTATAGAATCTGGGGACCAGCAAACTTCAGGATGGATGACGGTTTCTTGGTCAACTGCAGGATGGAGCTGCTTACTCTTTCACAACCATTATAGGTAACTAAGAGAAGACATGGAAGGAATAATGAGTTCTGTTAGCAGGTAAAAGCAAGTTTTCCAGATTATTCTCTTTATCAGCTATGGCCAATTAAAAGCAAAGGGAAAAAAAAAAAAAAAAAAAAAAAAAAAAAAAAAGAAAAATTAGGCAAAGAACAT
>NW_015094506.1:12797502-13004740 GCF_001431845.1 Calidris pugnax | reverse complement strand
AAAAAAAAAAAAAAAAAAAAAAAAGAGAGAGAGTTGCTGAAGAGAATTATAAAACTATGGTACCATGTCTTGTTTCTTCTTTCCCTGCTTGCTTCTAAATTTTGATGAAACCATGAGGGCAAAAACACCCTTCAGAAATCAAAGAGGAAGTAGACCTGCTTATCTGTTAAGATGCTGATGTAATGCCAAATGGACCACGACTGGTTAGCCTACTTCCAGAAAGGGGCCAGGCCTTCCTCAGCTCCAAAAGTAAAGGTTCCCAAACTAACATTTGGTAAAAATCTGATGAGATAAACAAGAGAGCAAGCAAAATTTAGGTGCCTCTGAGGCTTAAGTAACAGCAAAAGGCAAAATCACAACCTGTTAAAGAAGTGCTGAGGAATTTGACAGAACAGGAAAAAAAAAAAATCTACTTATTGTTTCAGTTACATTTATATAATTTTTTTCTGTACATTATTAAAAAAAATTAGAACTTCATGACCCATTACCTTATTTCAGGATGTTTTACATGTTTACTCAGAATAGTCTTTTGGAGTCATATTGAGCTAAAATGTATTAAAAAACAAAACTAAACCACAGAATCATGCTAGACAGGAAGCACCAAATTCTATTCTCTCATAAAACACTAAATCGGAGTGGACTGCAATAAAAAAAAAATATAAGAAACTTTCCAGTTCACAGAAGATTAATCTAAGTGAACATTAAGCACTGGGACAAATAAGTGTTAAAAAGATTAATCAAACTTGAAATTTCCCCCAGAAAATGAAGACAAATTCTAATAGTCTGAAGGGCACTGTCAGGAATTTTTATAAACCTATATAATGAAATGAGAAGTGGCAGCCCCTTAATAAATGTTTCTTTCATCAAGCAGTTTTGTACAGTGAGGATGCACCACAAGAGATACAGTCTAAATTTTTCTGGTATATTTCCCTTCCATCCCTCTTCTGTAGCTTCCTTAAAAATCCATCTGGACACATCTATTAGCAACATGTCTATGACTGGATTATAAGCACTTAAAAAGCTGCCAAATTAACAGATTTTTGTACAGCAAATCTTGTTATATTGCAACACATTTACTTAGAAAATGAAGAAAAATGGTAAGATAAAAGAACACTGCAAAGCATAATATAGTAACAAATTAAAAATTTACAGTGAATAATTACAAAAAATAATCAAAGCTATGATATGTAAGCAAATGCAATTTTAATACATTGCATATATTGCTCAGCGTACCTATGTAACTGTTTATCGCCATCATTGACCCACAAATAACCTCATCTGGCAAAGTCATGAACAGTTGAGTTCAACAGAAAGAGAATTTATTTTTTAAACACTTGCACAGTCAATTGGATGTTCCATGCAGGATTCATTAGACAGATAAGGATCTAACAATTGGTAATTTGAAAATTAAAAGAAAAGGTTTATTTGGAAGAGGGAACTTCATTTTCAAGATGAAACACAGATTAGCCTCTTCTCATCCAACAAAAAGAGGAGCAGAAACTGCAGGAATCATATTAGAAGAGAAAGAGACAAATTAGCACTTCTACCATATCTTTCTCCAACAGACTGGATTTTAGAAGGCACTAAACCTGACAAGCTCCAGTCAGAGCCTAAACTTTACTGAAGTAGAAAGCCACACGGAGGGCGCTCAATACTTCCAACCTAAATCTCCCCTTGGGAAAAAGGATTTGCTAGCAAAGTGTGTTCTTGGGGGTGGACAAGCAGCAGCATGACATATTTCCAAAGTCAAGTCCATCCGTTTCTCGAGAGCCTACGTAATGTAAAAGAACACGTGTGCCGCCTGGGTTAGGGTTAGATGAGAGAGAAAGCACAATGACCCACTTTTGTGGGGCAGTAAAAGGGGTTCCAAAGGAAGGTGAGGGTTGCCAAAACCTTTCAGTCCTGAAAGGTTTTTTTTTGTTGTTTGAGAAAGTTCAGACAGCATGGTCATTCCCTTCTTAAATACATAACAGAAGTTTTCTTTAATCATTATTTTCCTATGAAGTATTAAAGGCACTACCACAGGTAAAGTTTTGCAACTAGGAAAAGGAATAGTTAGATCCAGCATCTGAATAATTCTTTTCATTATTATAAGACAGATTCAAGAACAAACAAAAACATATAATGCACACTGAAGACAAATGTGTTAATTGATTGGAGGTGCTTTAATTTCTTATAGATACACATTAAAATATGATGACATGTTGATTAAGACCAATACTAGATTAAATAGAAATAATTTACAGGAAAATTAGAAAATTCAGGTAGTTTTCTGTAAGATTGCCATTTACAATATTTCTGTTTACCCTTCAATGGTTGATTCAGACCGCTCATTCTCCTAAATCCTTCCAGATACTGTACAAATATCAGGACAAGGAGAGATGTACTGGTTACCAAAGCAATGTGCCTGTCACATACATTGAGTAGAAAAAAAGAGCTGTAATATGCAGTGTGTTTACGTTTTATCATTTGGCATCCCTTATGAGCAATAATATATCCTGAGGTCAAGTAAACATTAAAGAGACTAGCCATGTTTAAGACTGAGATGTTTCTGTTCAGATATCAAAGTTAGATTTCTTTTCCCTTCATGTGACAGCACCGCAGAAAGCAGACTTATTGGTTTATCTTAACTTAATGCATGATCCAATAAAGCAACACCCACATGGAATTCAAATAAGGCTGGCAGGAATACCCAGAAATAAGACAGAAGTAGTAAGAAATGCTAACAGTGCAAACATTAAAATAAGAATGGAAATAATCAAGAACTGAAATAGAAAGCAATGATTGCTTCTTCCCCCCTCACAGGGCATATGTGATGCCCTTAAGCCATATATTATGCCTAAAGGACCATTAGAGTCCTTTAGGACCCTAAATGCTTATTTCACCACTGGATTGTTTCTGCACTGCTTATGAACTTGTTAGATACTTTTCCCTCTTGAAAGAATAGTCTCAGAGCAACTAGTCAGATCTGCAGGTGCTCACTGTATGGAGGAGTATGAGTCAGCTACAAGGCAGAGGCAGGAAAAGTGCTCTTTAGAAGGCCCCATGGTAGCCAGAGAAGTTGTGCTAGAAGGGCTGGATGAGCACTGCTCCCCTGGGCTCCTCTCAGCTGCAAGTTCTGAGTCAGCTGAAAGAGCTAAAAAAAAAAAACAACCACCAACCACAGTCATCTGCTTCTCCTCCCTTCCTTTCCTGTTCTTAAACATGCATGATCCTGCAATACCACAGTCCATTGATAGTCTGATGAAGAGTAGAGAAATTTCCCTTTGTATTAATGTTGCTATTTTGTGCAATCAGCAGACCTTCTGTAAGCAAATTTAATTTAGCTCTTCGGGTCTAAATTACAGGATGTTGGGCAGAGAATGAAGAACTGCTCACAGGAGATCACAGTCAAGCTCTCAAGATATATACTCTCTAGTGATATTTAGTACAATATGATCTGATGGACTCTGACTCCTTTTTATTCCATGCATTTTCTCTACTGATTAAAGGTCAGACCCATTACACAAGAAATTGTATTCATGATTTCTCCATGATGCTTCAAGGAAAGCAAAACAACAAAGAATACTTAATAAAAGGGAATTTATATTATTTTAGCATTAGGTGGAAAAGTTATCTGACTTGTGTTCCCAAGGTAAGATGCAGCTTTCTTTAAAAGTCCTAACATGCAAGTTAGCAGCGACTCAAAGAACAAAACCTACAAAAATTGAAGTGAAGTAAGCAAAGGGAATAAAGACAAGGCTTTCAGTTCTAAAATATGCAGCATTTTAGTACAGTCAGAGAGGTAAGTTATTGAACTAGGCCTGAAACACATCAGAACTTCTTTAGGAGAGGACACTTTTGCCCAGAAAAGGCTTCTGCAGGACGAGGACTTTAAAATTTTTTCTCTTTTGTCATTATCCGTACAATTTGGGGAAATTGAATGATTTTTATATAAATAAATATTTTGGTCTGACTACTAATTCAATGGTTTTATTCTGTTTAATACACACTGACATTTCCACAGTACAAACATCATGACACAAAATATTTACCTATATGGATACTGTCAGATGCAAGCTTGGTACACACTGAGACATTCCTCATCCAATTTTAGTACCCCAGCTGAAGCTGCCAATAAGCCTTTTGGGTAAAATACAGAACACTTGACAAGAAGCACAATATTTAGTAACAGAGCAGTTCACTTGTTATTTTGTTATTTGTTTTCATGTTTATCCCATTTGCACATCCCTCTCTACCAGGCAAAGACATGTACTATTTATCTAGAAGTCATCATTGCAGTAGTATCTTAAAGAAGTAAAATTCTTTACAACTCTCTAAAATTCCTTTATTACATTTCGAGTACAAACATTTAGATAGGTGTCTTCTATGTTTTAGTGATTTCCAGTTTAAACTGGAAATCCAGTTTAAATACACAGTAGGAAAAAAGTAAGAGAACAGCTGAAGGTGTCAGTGCCTTTCTTCATGTAAAGTTGGTGTGGGAGAGGTGGGAAACAAAGTAAATAAAATAAACATTTTTAAAGATTCTGGAATTAGCTATTCTTGCCCTACAAAGCCTCTCACCAGTCAGTCTAAAGGGGGTAATTTTAGACATAACAGAAAGTAAACAAGCAATTGCTGCCCTTGAGACACAAATCAAAAACTGTTCTAGAGATTTCACCACATGAAACTGTAGTTGCACTACAGCTGGATTAAATATTTCAAGGCATGTCTGAACACACTCAGTCCATTTCTAAACAGCATGAAAAATTGAAATGGTAACACTTAGTTCATTAATTCTTTATAAATACATAACAGATGTGATTTTAGGATATGAATGAAAAATTTCAGAGATGACCTGTCTTATCAATCTTCTCATCACAAAATCTTCCCTAACCCTCACAGCAAGAAAATATGTCACAGAAGACAACCACAAATTAGAATTGCATTACAAGAAATATTACACATAAAACTCAAACTGTAATGACACTGCAGATGATCATCTGTCTGTTCCAGTTATGCAACTGTCTGGTTTTTCCTCTCAGAACTGCTAATATCAGCTAATTTGCATAAGATTTTGAAAATGAGGTAATTATTTATAGTGCTCACTATTATTTTGTGAACTAACTACCCAGCTGTTAAATATTTCTCTTGTGGAATTTCCATGCCATTAGAAAGGAAATACAAAATGTAGCGTATGAAGGCACGGACCCCAGTCGGTGATGCAACCAGAATCGCTTATTATAACAAACAGGCAGCTTATATAGTACCAATGTATCTTCTTTACCAACCGACATGCCCCTGTAACCCCCAACTGCCAGGCAGGCAGAATTCCCCTCAATCAGTAGGGCCACCAGGCATTGTTTATGGGTCACTGGCTGTTCCCTGACTGTTCCTGCTTCTTCCACGGACCCCAGTCGGTGATGCAACCAGAATCGCTTATTATAACAAACAGGCAGCTTATATAGTACCAATGTATCTTCTTTACCAACCGACATGCCCCTGTAACCCCCAACTGCCAGGCAGGCAGAATTCCCCTCAATCAGTAGGGCCACCAGGCATTGTTTATGGGTCACTGGCTGTTCCCTGACTGTTCCTGCTTCTTCCATTCCTTCTTCTGGTCTCTGCCTCTTCCACAATCCCGTTCACCCCCAACAAAATCAACAATAGATGATACCTTCTATCTCTTCACCCCACACATATGAAGATTACATACACACATGACAAGGCACATTTTGCATTTCCCCCCCTGATATTTTCACTCTATTGTACATTGTAAGTTAGAGGATAGAAGTCAATAATTCATATATTAAGATAATCTGTATTTCTGAATCTCACGAAAGAGGAATAACTTTCTACAAGGTAATCTCTAAGCTCTCTGACTGTCACAGTCCTAACACAAATGAAGCTTTTTTTTACCCTTGTCAAAGGAAAAGAACATCTTTAAAGAACATACAAGCATGTTTGGGGAATTTATAATAGTTTTCCCTTTTTAGACATATTCTGTAAGAACAACTTTTAAATTAAATAACTGTTATTTTAAAGTTTACTTCTTTATAGTTGCTTCCATTTTTCCAGTGCTTGCAGAAGGAGAAACATTGACTAGTCAAGATAAGGTCTACAGAAACATCTCTTGGGGTAGGAAAAGAGCATCCCATTTCCTTGGAACTAGGTTAACTATTTTTAATTTTCTACTTAAAAAAAAAAAAAAAGAAAGAAAAAAAAAAGAAAAAAGAAGAAAAGCATTACAAAGTAGAAGGGAGAAAAGAGTTGAACAGCAAACTGAAGTGAGAGGTTTCAACATAACTCTGACTACATTAGTGAGGATGTAGAGCTAAGACAGACACCAGGCACACACACCTCCATAACAGGCACAAAGGCAGCAGCATAACACCATGAAGAAAAAAAAAAGAAAAAAGAAGAAAAGCATTACAAAGTAGAAGGGAGAAAAGAGTTGAACAGCAAACTGAAGTGAGAGGTTTCAACATAACTCTGACTACATTAGTGAGGATGTAGAGCTAAGACAGACACCAGGCACACACACCTCCATAACAGGCACAAAGGCAGCAGCATAACACCATGCCCAGGCCCTCTCTGCCTATTCCATACAGCCAGCCAGGTTACATCTCCTGGACCTCCCAACCCACCATCATTTTCTGTTCCTTGCAGACAGTAAATGGGTGATCGGAGGGAGAAGACAGCAACATTTCAGGCAGTCCAAGTAATGCTGAGCCTGTAACCCCCACATCACCTCAGTAGAGTCTTCTATAGTCCATCTCCCTCCCCACCACTGGCACCATCCATTCCCTTCCTCCTACCGCCACACCAGCCCATCACCCAACACCCTTCCCCTGTTTAGTTCCCCACCTCAGAGGGGCCAAACAGAGAGAGGTGACTACAGCAGGATCTCAAGATGGAGGAAGACTGATGCAGCTGGTTAGTGGGATTGGAGTCAAACCGAATGAAAAACCAAATTACAATTGTGAGAGGGTCAAAAATCACTTCACGCTGGAGAAGACAGACTAACCACACAAGAAGGTATTAAAGAGGTCTTTTATTCCAGGTGTCCTGTTGTCAAATTAATTTCTTAGTTGATATACACTGCTTGTATAGAACAACAAGTGAGAAATTGTCTTTTTCTTTTTTTTTTAAATCCACTAGGAAGTTAAAAGCTAAGGCATACAAATCAAAGTGCAGCCACCATCTTATCCATTCTCATTTTCAAACACAATGGATAGTTAAGTAGCTGTTTTCTTGAGCTGTGCTCTTGATTGATGGACTACATGGATTAACAGTGTATTCTCTGTCTCTGGAAATAGAAATGTTTATTTTGCAGTGACTGTGGTTTGTAGCCCTCACAGTTGAAGACTTAGAATAATGTTTGCCCCATATCAAATTTGTCCATTTCTTCCCCTCAAATTTTTCGTACATAGCAAGATGCAAGATAAATAATACAGATTACTCCCAAATATTGTAAGTGTTCAGTGCTTACCACAGCTTTAGAGATTTCACATAGGGCACTTTTCAATAGTTTACTATTTTTAGTGTCACTATCAAACATAAATTTTAGCATTGATGGAAAGAACAGACCCCTAGCTAACACATGAACAGTAGTGTAAAAGCATCAGTGCGGTTTTAACTGGTCATATCCAGTCAATAAGAGGCATGCCAAAGTGTAAACACAGGGACAAAGTCGAATTATTTTTCCCCTCTCTAAAACCTTTTTCTGCTACACTTTAACATAGTGTACCACTCAGCAAAATATAATAAGTAACAAATGTTTCTAATGAACCAACATCTCATTTTTTTTAGACCTCTAAACATACAGTCAACAGTGACTTGAACACGCCTAAGCTGTTACAAGTACAGCTGGTTGCATAGAAGCCAAAAAGCTTTCCATATCCACAGTCTTCAGCTACACTGTCTCAGCCAAAAAATTACATATATGACCTTGAATTAGTATTCAGATAAAAGTTTCTGTTTTGGAAGAATGGTTCGTTTTGGTAATTGAACCCATACAGAGCTATGACTGACATAGCAACCTAATTGCACAACCATTTATCCACACTACTCAGTTTTCATTTAAAGAAAAAAAAAACAAACCTGTGATAATGGACTATTTCAAGTTGCAGCAGTAAAAAAAAAGAACACTTAGGTTAACTTTATTTAGAAGGCACTTTAAAGCTACATAAGTTGTAAAACCCAACAATTTTACAGTGTTATGAGATCTTCGATACAGGCTATAGAATAAATACTTGTCAGAAAGCTTTTCGACTACCTACACTTTCTTCAAAACATTTTATTGTATCACTTTTAAAATTAACATTCCTATGGTTGTGGGGGCACCTAGTGGCAAACTAAACATGTTTATGTATAAAGTAGTGATCATCAATTATCAGAAATTAGTATTCTTTTATTTCTGGAAAACTATTCTCTTACTTGCATAAAAAACCACGCATCTGTGTAAGACTCATTTCAGCACAAAGCAACACCAAGGAATAACAACTGAATATAACACAATGGCAATTCCACTGACTTTCTCCCCCACCTAGACTGATGTGTCTACAGGAGCTGAAAAATAGGCCTAGAAAATAAAACTCCTTTTTATCCTGTATGCCTTGTCAGAGCAGCTGGCCTTACTGAGCAGCTTCTTTTAGATATTCCACATAAGAAGGGTTTAATGTTTAATACCAAACTTACTTACCTGAAGATATCCCATGTTACACTGGATTTTGATTTAGCAGAGAAATAGGACAGCGTAGCAAAACCACAATGCAAGCAGAACGTAGTAATGCAACCTACGGCTGAATCACAATACGAATGTGATTTCTATTGCTGGTCTTTATATGTTCACTGTTATGGCACTGGGTATCCCCAGTCACCAAAAAGGAATGCTTAAGTTGAATCCAGCTCAAGCCCATTGCTATCTTCAAAGTTCATCCTGTTGGCTGTTCAGTTTTTATACTCTATTAAGCAACTTATGCACATGCTCCATGCTGGTCTGGCTAGCTCAGCAAAACATTCACATTCTTCATTAAATTGGGAAGAAAAATAAAAAGAATAAATCAAACTTTAAAAATCAATTACACAACCAGTTGATCCACTCAACTACAGGCAGCTGATCTAAAACAAAAGCCACCCTCCTGTCCCCTTTGCATTGACCTAAAATCAGCTTTCTTTCCAACAGCTGTTGTCACTCCTTGATTTTTTTCCTGAGTTATGAGCTGATTCTTGTGCTCACCTCCTCTGAGCAGTCTACCCCTGTTGGGGGGGGTTGTTATCAATCACATCACCATCTCGTTCTCCTTGCCTCCATCAGGGAGGGACCACAGAGGGACAGATTGCCAATTATGTCAAAGCTGTGCTCAGATACAGTGAGGAGGAGACCATCTGGAAAACAGTTTCCTCTCCTTCATCCCAAGCTGTGCAACACAATATATGCAATAGTTACAATGGCCAGAAGAAGTAGAGTTTTTCATTTGCAAAAGTTTCCTAAAATTCAACACCTTGGTTACAAGAAAAAAAAAACCAAAACCCAACCTGTTTTATCAGCATAAACTGCTTTTGGTGTTCTGCTGTGATGAAGGAATATTCTTACTGCCTGGATGAGAGCCCATTTTTCATATACTGACAATACAAAGGACCTTTGTCTGTATTTGAGATAGCACTCTTTTTATTTTCCTCTTACTGACATTAGCATAAGATATTTTATTCTGGCGACGCAGCAATAGATTTCCACTGCTCAGAAGGCTCATGATCTAACCACATCATTACAGCAGTAATTCATGAATGCCAACTTAACTAGCTTTTTTTTTTGGGGGGGGGGGACGGATGACGAGACAACATTGGTAGTGATTTGTTTTACCGAGATATATCCAGCAGCAAGCAATATGTCCACTCCAGCCTCAATTACCTCATGTAGCTCAGTCACCAACACCATTTTGACTAACAACTCTTATCAGCTGGATCTCATCATCAGCTACATAGAAAGTTCACTGAACTCATTACTACGAGTAGATAGGAATCACTTGTTTATCTTTACGTCAGGATACAGAAATTTTGTACAGTTATGTTGTTGCATTGTAAGTTTATCTCTCCAGAAAACTGCACATGTGAAAACGTGCAGTTTTATTCTTCCTTAAGCCTGCTTTATCAAAGAAGCCTTTTCATCAAAGAGCTAGCACCATTTATCAATGTATAGAAATCATTGATTCTTTTGTCTAAATTACTCTATCAAAACTGTCTCTAACCATCATAATGAAGCATTATGAAGTGGCTATAAAACAATAAGGACTGAACTGCTCCCTGAATCTCTGGTGTAGTCTTGCAGCTTTACCTAGGACCTTTCTAGAAAAACTAACTACGCTGAAGATGCTTAAAATCACAAAGACAGTCTTTTCCAGCCCACATTAGGCTAGCATAGTTGAGTAAACCTATTAACATAAGCAAACACAGGAAGAGATTAGTCCATTAGTCAACCTGATTTTCATTGCTTATACAGCTGTAAGGCAATAATTTCCATGCATGGATGAAATAAGGAAGATATGTTCAGCCAGAGAAGGACAGCCATAAATGTACAAAATACAAATATTTGTGTGACGATTTTACCTTAGTTTATCTGTATAAAGACATTGCATTGCCTCACCTGTGGCAACTAAACTCTTTTTATTGTACTACTGCTGCAGTGCTGAAAAGATTGTACTATTAGTTTGTCAAAGTGCCCTGAAAAATACCTGCTATACAATTTAAGTATTGGAATTAACTCTTCACAGATTATTTGCATCTGAGATTGTTATCCTTTCATAGTGGTAACAGAAAAGGGAAGGATCATTTTTATCTACAATGATGCACAAGTGTGGAAAATCACAGGAAAGAAAAGTATAAAACAGATGAACAAACTTAGAAAATCTGATGACATACTACAGAAATTTCAAAAATATCCCCAGGACTTCTTTCCGGTATTGTTAAGGAGTATTTTGTCACTGTTACTTCTTCATCTTTCCTCACCTGTTTCCAGATAACTTTTCTGTTTAACTGAAATATCTCCTATATATCCTCTGTATTGTATGCATGCTATGATCTTATCATTGCAATACAGAAAGCATACAAGACAAAGTTGACTTTCATAATCCAAGACTAAAATACCATGAATTATGAAGACCACCGAGCAACAAGTCCTTGACTGAACAATGAATCCTAAGATCTGTTTTCAGCACTAAGGAACATGCATCCAGTGCACATGTCCTAAAATGGCCTCAAACAGATGTTAGAATTTACTCCTCTGTGTTTATTGTTAGACCAGAAACTACAGCTTAGGATGACGCGTATCAAAACATAATAAGTACCCTCCAGGGTCAGGCAACTTGTCCACCTAGCACAGTACTCTGTCTCAGACAGTGGCAACAGGAGATGTTACTCTGGGGGAGGAGACAAGCCTGAACATTTTCCTATGTCTGCTTTCCCTCTGCTTTTTCAGCATCTTCAACTACTGTATTTGTGATACTAGAGGGTGCGTCTTTGTTTATTCTCTTATTTTCCATTAGCAGAACTCTTTTCTATGAATCTGCTTAATTAATTTTTGAACCTTATGATACCCTCTGCTTCCACAACCTCCTGGAGTACCAATTCAGAGGCCCAATGCCCAGTGTGTACAGAAATAGTTTCTTCTACCTGCTCAAATCAACCTTTTCTATTGTCAAGTGCCCTCTAATTCTTGTATTATGGGACTTTAGTGAATAACAGCTCCAAATTCAACTTCCTCAACCTTCTCTAAGCTGAGAGGTCCCAGCTGTTCTTCTTTTGGCAGCTGTTCCTCTTTTGGCAGCTGTTCCATCCTATTGATGGCTCCAGTTGTCTTTTCTCTAACTCTTCTTGTCTCCTTATGGCATTTCAATTCTGCCTTAGTCTTCACGTCCTTCCTGATGATGTCCAACATCTTGTTGACCATTTTGGTTGCTGCTGCATGTTAAGGCAATGATTTCAGATGACTGTTAAAAAATTATTCAAATCTCCTTCCTGAACTGTAAACACCAATTCCAAATTTAATGTTGTGTTGACCTGGATACATTCCTTATATGCCTTACCCTAAAGTAGTAAAACTACTATCTATCTCAGCTGCTGTCTTTGTCCAGTCTCCCGGTTTTATAACATCCAACTTGAAGTCCTTGCCACTGGCATGGCATTTGGCTGCCCAAAACAGTATCTATTGAGCTTCATGCAATAAGTCTAGGAGTCTTCATTCTACTGGGGAATTCTACCCACATATTGAGCTAAAAAATTATTGGGTTTTGTAAGTTTATTTTAATTTAATTTATGTTTTGAAGCAATGCTTAGGATTGTTCTTCTGTTACCCAGCTCTACACTTGTTGGGCTAGCTACCAAGACATGAGAAATATCCAGGCACGTTAAGACAACAGGGATAGGTTGCTCAGGTGCTCTGCACCTTCACCAGTATGTACTCCTAGTGCAAACTGCCCTTTTGCTTGCCTGTTAGTCATTAGGCTACTGCCCTTTATCCTCACCTGGGTATGGTAAGGCTTCATCCAGTTAGAAGGGTCTTTCTAAGCCTGTTCACGCCTTTTTTGCACAGCCTTGAGAGTCAGGCACAGAAAAAGTCTTCAGCTGTTTGCCTCTAGAAAACTTGCCAACAGCTCCTCCGAAGTGCAGGACTGCTACCAAAGAAATGTCCTCTGCTCCCAGCAGCTTCCCTGTCCTCCAAACCAAGGAGTTCTTCCTCCTGCTGTTCCTGAGCAAGCCTGCTCTGTGGACTGCCCTGTTAGCTATGTTCTCATCTTCACTCAGCTACTGCTTTTTATCATTGCCTGAACAAGCTTTATATTTCCCCTTAGATGGTTCATTAACTCAGAGACAAGGGAGTCTAGTTCCAGCTATCGCTCATCTTGCATAAACATCTGCCAAAAAATGATCACAGTTTTGCCATTTAAATTAATTATCATTTTTCAGTTAACACAATTAACAGAGATACAAGCAATCTACAACCAGAAGAAGAGCTGACATTTCAGCTTCCATAATTTCCTTACTGAGATGAGTTAAGCATCACCAACACACAGCCTGCCCCATTTCAAAATGTCTTTCAGACTAACACGGTTCAAGCTGCGGGGTTTGTCTATGTGATCACAAATAAGTGTTGAGAGTTTCCTCAGGGTTGATGTCAGCCAGAGGCCAGTCTTCCTGTTGCTTCCCTTCTCCCACCAACACAGACTTTTTCTATTCAGCAAAGATCCAAAGTCCATTAGCCTTTAAGTCTGTGGCCCTGTGTACCATACTGTCTTCTGCTTATAGCACCTTTTCCTTCAGGCACTCTGCATGTATGGAAAAGACCAGGATCTAAGAAGCAGAAAGCAAATGTGCAAAGATTGAAAAGTATTATTTCAGGGAAGAACTGGGGAATGTGAACTAAGATGCCTTTCATTTAAGCACATTATGGGAGTATAGGAACAATCACAGAAAACTGTACTGTCAACAGTGCAACCTGGGAGCAGAAAATAAAAATTCCTAATGAATGATACTATCCCATGAAAGCTTTCTGTAAATGCAGACCAATGGAAGATTATGAAATTGACAAAGACACATTTTGTCGAAAGAGGATTAGAAATATCAGGCTGGCCAAAGCAGATATTCATATCCAGAGGAGAAAAGTCTGCAGTCAGTCATGAAAAAGGTGTGTACGTGTCTGACAGAGGAAGAACACGATTCCAGTTTCTTGCTTATGATCTGTTTCTGTTAAAAACTTAGACAGTCAGAGGGATAATTACTGGATTGCAAATGAAGACAAAAGGACAAGAGTTGCCTAAATTTGAAACCACCTGAGATGCTCCCAGCACACATTCTATAAAATTAACATGAGGATTTCTCTTCACTAAATCTTCTATTAAACTTTCTCACCACTCTGAAAAGGTGCAGGTTGGGAAAACATCTGCTACAAGAGAGTAGAGGTAAAATGTTAACCTTTCCCTCCATCCCTACCAGTTTTGCTAACTGTAGTTCAGAGGACTATTTTAAATGGTACGGTTAAACTTGCATATGTGCATGCAATATTAGAATTTCTGCCATTGCGTGAAAGCTATCAAGTCTAAATGGAATTATATTATTAATAGATGTTAAAAGAGCAACACATAACCTTAACTTAAAAGCGTCTTAAACAAAAAGGTGTCTTATTAAGGATACTTTTTTCACTAATTTAGGTGAAGAGGGAGGCAGGAGGTGAGAAAAAATAAGTGGTGATTTTTTTCCAGTAAATACTACATTTTCAAGGAAAAGTGAACCAACTAGTTTTCATTTTTTAAAAATTAGTATACCTATAGATAATTTTTTTTTATTTTCAACTCATTTTAAAATAAAGAAACTCTCAAAGTAACATGTTTTATTTTGTTCAAAAATACCATTTCATCATGAAACAAAACTGTGACAAGTCTTATTAACAAAGGCTTGGATCCTGCAAAGATTTATGTACATGCTTACAGTTACAATGTTTGGCTATTCTCATTGACTTTGATAAACTTTTTCAATATCCAAGATTTTCTGTGTCTACACATAGTATATATTTCAGTGTGTGTGTTTAAAGTTCCTCTACTTGTATTTTTAAATTTGCTGCCTCTCTCTAACATTGATCTTTCCAATTCTGAAGCTTCACTTTGTTTCTCTCCCATAAAACATTTCCAGAAAACCTTATGTAAATAAGAGAAGTATCTGGCAAACAAAAGATAATTTCTCTAACACTGACACAATCTAAGAATACTGCTATTAGCAATACCAGTAGGATGATACAATTTCTTTACAAGTAAATTCAGCAGTCTAATCATTCTGTCTCAGAGCTAAAGCTGTAGACTCCTTAGTTATTTATAAAACAAATGCAAAAGCAAACACAAAGATTTTTGCCCTTGCTTTTGCAGTAAACTATGGACTTAAGTAAGTAAGTCTCTGCCTTATATTTCAGATATATATTAGCTTTCTTTAAAAAGTTGATTTCATGTAACTCACGTGGCATTTGTGAGTAACAAAATAATTAATATGTTAATCTCAAGGGAAAAAAAGGCATTTTAATAATAACACATTTGCCATTCAAATACACTTTTGGCAAGATCACTCAGCAAAAAAAAAGAAAGAGTACAAGATACAGTAAGGTTCATAACATGCAGGGGATTATAGACATTCTATTTTAGTACACAGTTCATTCATATGGTTTATCATTAAAGAAAAAACTGATAACCAGCATTTTGTTAAAACTTATTAATTTGTTCATGGTTAGGCTTTAATTCAGAACTCCTCACTATCATATGACTTCTGTCTTATACAACAGTTCTCTATCAGATTTCCTCTTCAGCCATGTCTGTTCTCAATTCCAGTTTTATGGTTTGTTCTCATGTTGTATGAATAAGAGACCTCATACCATAAATAAGTGAAAAAAGAACGTGCAAATATTTGGAAAAAAGCTTCAAGTTGAGACTAAATACATGTGAGGAACTAAAATGTCATTCTAAGATTGGATTACATTTCTATTTTTTTAAATTCTTGGTCTGACATGCAAATTCCTTATCATTTATGCATAGTACAACACAACTTCTCATATGAAACATAAAATACGAGACAAGAGATTCCCCTTTTAAATGTACAAGATCAAAATTGTCAAGGTTTCATTAAGAACATTAACACTTTTTAAAGACTCTTCCTTACTAAAGTTCACAGAATCACAGAATCACCATGGTTGGAAGGGACCTCTGAGATCATCAAATCCAACCTTAAAAAAAAGAAAACATAAACAAAAAACCATACCAACAATAAAACAAAAAACACAACACCCCACCACATCACACCCACCCACAAACCAATCATTTTGGGCACTAAAGCATGCCCTGAAGAGCCATGTCTACACGTTTCTTAAATACCTCCAGGGATGGTGACTCCACCACCTCCCTGGGCAGGCTGTTCCAGTGCCTGACCACCCTCTCAGTAAAGTAATTCTTCCTAATATCTAATCTAAACCTCCCCTGCCACAACTTCAGACCATTTTCTCTGGTAAGTTCCATTTAAAGACCACCACTTCTGTATTAAGAAGCCTGTCCTTTAAAAAGTTTTTAACTGGTCAATAAAAAAGTATGAGTAGTTGAAAATAGATATTACAGTACAGTACATCTTGTATTTTTTGCTACTTGACGTATCATTCTGGAACTTATCTTCTCATGATCCAAATATCTTCTACATAACAATAATAGCACTTCCCTAAAGATCCACAGAAATTGTTAGATTTGTCTTCTTCTTAGGTAAAGATATATTTCTGTTTCTTTCTTTTTTATTTTCATATCATATTTTATTTCATTCAAGCTGATTGATTTCACGTCATCTTCTTCCAAGACAGAAGGGATATCATAAGTGTGTCATTTGTGCCAATGAAAGCTCTTTAAGAGGGGAAGGTCTGTTCACTAGCCATTTGTTTTATTAATGTTCTTTGTGCAATATTTATGGATAAGGAAGTTGTCAGTCAGAATCATGGACTTTGTTGCAACTATTGTCAGCCACTGCAATGGATCTCATGGTAGTATCAGAAAAAATTTGAGGAATTTGCACAGCTGCAGTAAGTCAGTTGAACTCAGGTTAGAACATGATAATAATTAGATGTTTATTTTAATCACTAGCGCCACATACACATTGTGGGATCTGAGCATAAAACTATAGCTGATTTAGAACAGATGAAATTCACTGGCTGACTCCATCAAGATGAGGAGAGTCACGGTGACAGTAGTTACACTCGTATCGGTTATTCTCAAGAGCTTTGATTTATAGACATCTAATTATTTTCAGTGGAGGTGTGGACTTAAGTATAGCAAATTGAAACCAACAACAATTGTCTTGCTCTGTAAGTTGTCCATTATATGCTTTAAACATGTCCTGTGATCCTTTGAACGTGGTCTGTGATCCCAATCAGAAAGCACTACTAGTGCCTAGACAAGAAGACATCCAAAAACCCCATTGTTACTTTCTCAGTACCATAATTTGGACAGCTAGGGTATGCTAAACAGATTTAACCTCTAAGAAGGTATGATTACAGTTAATACTTGAAGGGAAGAAGCAAGAGTTCTAGTTCAAATGAGTTCCAAC
This sequence comes from Calidris pugnax, assembly GCF_001431845.1. Taxonomy (NCBI): domain Eukaryota; kingdom Metazoa; phylum Chordata; class Aves; order Charadriiformes; family Scolopacidae; genus Calidris; species Calidris pugnax. The sequence continues at coordinate 12,987,646 of NW_015094506.1, read as the reverse complement.
ATTTGCTGGATGGAAAGTTGAAATGGTGTTAATACTTTTAAAAATAGTAAATGATTACATCTCATCTTTTCAAATTGTATTGCAATGAATTGGTTATGTAGAAAACCATTCTGCTTCTGTATTCAGGCTTGTAACTGTCTATTTTATCCAGAATATTATATCCACACAGAAATTGCAAGAGAATTTGCAAGGAGGGGGCAGAGGAGGTTTGTTTTCTTTTTATTTATTTCAGTAGCATTTGGCAATTCACTGGGCTGGTTTTTTATGTACTAGACTTTGCAGACCATGTCAAGGCAGCTTGCAGACAACTCATTTTTTATTTAGGAAATGTATGCTTAATGGCTTTAGTGTCTGAAGTTTCATCTGAATCAAATTTTGTGTAGTGCCAGCTTTGGTTTCATTTCATTTGGAATCTGGCAGAAAAGAAGTCACAGAAGGGAAAACATCAAAACCCCACATTCCTTGTTTATGTCCTTTCCCCCAGCCGCAGTTGAGGCACACTATGAATTAATTATGAGTCCATATGAAGCCAATACCTTGGTGACTGAGGTTTTTATGTGTTTTGATGTTTTATTACAATATTATACTCAGTGATTGTATTTCCCTTGTTTTTGCTTACATTCAGAGTTGCAAAGATCTATAGGCATGTGCTTCTCAGGGTTTTTTTAAACAGCTGAGTTATCTGAATGTAGTTAATTTTAGTGTTTAATATGTTCATTTGGTACATATTCAAGTAGTTGCTCTGAAAAGAAAAAAAATTAATACCAAAGGGGAATGCTGAATAGCTTATTTCAGTCTAAGAATTGCTATTCCCCTGCAGGTCCAAATAAGCCATGGGAATTAATACTTTCTTTAGCTCTTGAAATAAATACAGACCTGTGACATTAATTATGGATGTGTCTTTATGGAAAGTATGGATCAAAAGAGAGTATACACAAATAATTATACAGCAAATGTATTCAATACTGTCCCAGAAACAGATGGAAATCACATCGTAACCTCACAAAAGAGCAGTAAATAATTAGAAAGTTACTGTTACAGAGGAACATAAATAATTGAATAAATGATCACAGTGCTTCAGTGTTTGTTACAATACAGTCAAATACCAGAGACCTGTGTCCAAGAACTCAGATGGGATACAAGTCTATTGACTCAGGAGGGTTTCAACAATCTTGTAATTGTCTCTTGACTCTTCAAAGGATCTTCTAGAAGGGGTAACACTAACCATACAAGATGTAAAATGGGAATATTGAGATGTGGGAAATGAAGTCATGTCTCAATATCAGACACTGATTATGTGTGACGTGGTTGACAATCCAAACAGTTCCTCCTACATGGACACTGGTACAGCAGGTCTCCGCACAGGGGTTCAGCTGATACAGCACAGCTACCTGGCCAAGGCTTAGATCTGCTAAGAAAATTGTTGCTAAGCTGAAAGGAAGTCAGTAAGCTAAAACCACTCCAGATAATAAAATTAAAAACAGACTGTAGGTGTTGAGATAGTGAATGGCTCAAGTATTCAAGAGAAAAAAATACTGACATGAGAGGATATAAAGCTCTTAAGCTGTGTATATCCTGTTTACATTGTGCATAGTAAAAGAACTCAAACAAAGGTGACCTAGTGAGCTGAATTACAGATAGCATCCCACTGCAAGCAGTGTAGGACTTCAAGACTTAACAAGTTTTTGGGTTCTGTGTAAGCCAGCGGTGTAAAATTTGATACCCCGTCATACTGAGGCAGTAAGACTACATGATTTAGACATTCTTTTTGAGCTCAGATTCATGAATTTAAATCTATCTCAAGGAAAGCATAGCTTTGATTTTTAAAGAGAAGCAGTAATAACATTAGAATGCCTCGATGCTAACAGCAGCATCTTGCCCAGGCTGGCAAGGACCTTTGTAAGCAGAGGACTCAGAATAGCTTTGTGAATAGCTGCCATGACAATACAGGATTGTGCTTGACAGTGGTATGAAAGAAAAGTATGCTGTAGAATGCCTTAACTGTCTGAAATAAAGAGGATATTTTAACAATATTTAAAATATGCCTGTATATTATTTTCCAAAAGCAGAAAGAGCATGCCAGAAGATTCAGCTCACAAAGATAACAACCTATCCAACGCCTAGGTGGCCCCCATATGGTAGGATCAAAGAGGACAAAGTATTTCATATTTTGGCCAAAAAACACTTCCTTGTGACATATTTGATTTCATCAAGAAGCTTTGAAATTGCAAATGAGCCACCTCCAAATTGCAAGTCTCAAACCTTTGAATTCAAAAAGTGACTTAGAAGTAAGCCAGACAAAATTTCATATGAAGGCATTTTCAGAAGTACAATTATGGTTGAGCTGGGACAATAAGGAGCTCTGTGATTTAAGCATAAAAATACTGACATAAAGGGGTAAGAAGCTTCAATGAGATTTAAAAAAAAAAAAAAAAGAAAAGCAGAGAATAAGACAGCAACTGAACAGCATGAAGGACTAGCCTATACTGAAGAGCAACAGAGGCTAATACCTCCCCACTTGATAGGCAACTGTTGGGTTGGCAGGCACTCCCTTCATTGGAACTGGTAACTGTATTAATATTTAGCCTCCTGGATAATTAATCTTAGGTATCTATTGTACGCAGTTACCAATAAGCAATTGCTGCAGAGCCTCTCTATGACTGGTAAAAGATCCCAAACTGGCCCAATAATATGCAGAAAGAGAGCTCTCAGCAGAGTATGCTGGTGTCCTGGCTATATCTTGTTTTCTCTCCAGTTAAGTTAACCCTAAGTTATTAATTAACATTTATCTAACAAACCCATATTTTTCACATTCTCATATTTTAACTGTCAGGAAATAATCTGAGAGGAAGGCAGTACTGCCTTCATCTTCTACAGCAGTCATGCTTTGACAATTCAGTGATCAGCTCTTATCAGTCCTTTCAGAGAGGGCTGAAAAAAGTTAGGGGACTACTCTCAGGATAAGATTCTGCTTTCTGAATTTCAAGCAGAAGCACATCTTTTGCCAAATAATGGTCTGAGTTTAGCAATGAAGCTTCACAGATGAAACATGTTGTATTTCCTGTTTTCCACCAACTCTAGGCAGCCTCCAAGCAAGCTTGGCATGGTTTTTTAATTCACTTTCTAGTTCTAGCTCACCTAACACTGTATAAAGACCCTCATCAACCCTCTTAAAGACCATTCACCTACAATTGAGGATTTTGATTGTGCGAAATTATGGATACATGCAAACTGTTGCAGGATTGAAGCCTGGCCTAATGAATATTTTCAGAGACAGAACAACTGATTTGTTTTGCTAATTTCAAGGACAAGCCATCAACACTAAGACAAATATATATAGTACACTTTAAAATCTGCATAGATAAAAACACATTGAGTCTTATTAAAAGTGTCTTCCTTCAAAAAAAAAAAAACCAACCACCAACAAACCAACCCTCTTTATTCCATGGAAATCTTAAATATTTATTACAAATTGGTAGGACTGAATCACTTGGGGAAATCAATAATTAATTAGTAGAAATGTTTCAGATCTCTTATAAATATCAAAGGCTTTTAATAATTACTTTACAAATCCAGATCAGCACAAGTCATGAAAGCTTTAAACATTGTGGGAGGTGGAAACAAGCTAAGAAGTTGAGAACTATAAAATTTATAAAAAACGAATCCAATACATTTTGATCCTGTACTGCCTTGTTACGAAGGAGATTAATACTATAAGTATGATGTAGCACGGATCTTCTGATGTTCACTGGAGTTAAGAGCTTAAAGCTTTTTACAGCTTTAATGATCCAGAACCAGGCCTATAGAAAGGTCATGGTATCAATGATATACAGTTCAGGTATCATTAATAGCACTTCAAGTGAGCTAGCAGTTGCTATTAGAAAGTAAACTTATTTTGAATCTTATAAAACACACTGGTTTCTGAAGTGTCATTTTATGTGATCAAATGAGTAAAACTCTAGAGAACTAAGTTCAAAGTAAAAAAAAAACAAAACAACAAAACCTTCCTGCTCAAGGAGACTGAAAAAACACAGACTGTAAAGAACTCACCATGTATTCCTAAAGAAATATTTATAGATTTAATACATTACATAAAGAAATGTTTTAACTGGAATGTTAATGCTGACCATCTCTAATTATGAAAAAAAAAAAAAAAAAGACATTTAAATTAGACAATATTATTTAAACCCTAGTTCTGACAGTTGTCCTGCAAGGGCAGGATATCCCTAAAGAGTCTTCTTAACTGTATGCAAAAAGTAGGAGTTTTCCTCTTAATTCATGAAACTGATGTATAAATACTGCAAAATCCTTTGTTACAGTTCTTGAGAACAATATTTCCATAAAGAAAAACACAACAAAAAAACATTAGAGGAGAAAATCCTTTCCAGGCTTCAATGGTTTTATTAAACATAAGCATGTCTAAGTTACATTACTCTCCCATTGGTAGAGGACAGCAAACAAATTGCAAATGCCTAAACAGTTCATTGTCAAGTATGGTATTTCTTGTGTAATATAGTTATGAAAAAAATTCCTGTGAAGCTGTAAAAGCAGCAATTTATAATATATATTGTTATGCACCAAAACCAGAGGACAAACAGATGCTGCAGAACTAAGGCAAGACTGAGATACTGAGAAAGAGTGAAGGATTCCTTGAAGGAGAGACTAGTGACAAATCTAGCACCCCTCTACTTCATTCTACAGAAATAGTGTCAGTACAATAACCACAGTAAAAGTCAGCACAGTTTAATTAAACAATCATTTTCTATTTATTTGTGTTGACTTTTTTTAAAAAACTAAACCACCAGTTTATATTTAACGGAAGTTAACAGTTACATAATCCCAATGTCTTTACGCTGATAGACTGTATTTGAACATACATTAATGTATTTCTATTATGTTAAGCTAATGCAACTGAAATTTCCTCCTCTTTCCATTTACTACTCTGTGAGTGTTTGTCAGTAACATGACCACAGTTAATTCCAAGTCTTGGAACACAAGTGTGAATACAGAGGTTCACAATGTTAGCCAGGCTAAACCCTGAGCTGAACTGAAAAAACACTTAACACTGTTTTTGTGGTTATCAATTAAAGACCTTTTAAAACAGGGATTTCCTATCTTAATATGAAAGAACAGATTCTACTAAAATGCTTGCAGTGTTTCATAGGCAACAGATGTTATTAATGTCTTAAATGGTTAGTATTGTTAAAACTAAAATTTCAAAAATACAAGTGTTTTAGTAAGGCTGCCAGGCTGGGACTGTTTAAAAGGTGAAGAGAGAAGAGGGAGTTCTGAAGAACATATGGGGAAGAAACAAATCTGTTGTGCATTTGCCTTCCTGAGTAAATACCTTATCCACTTCACCATATCTAGGCTATCTAACATCATAAATCCTGCATCGTTCACAGCAGCCTTATAATCATTTAAGGAAGGATCTGTTCAGCTCATCCCTAACAGCTGCTAAACCCCCAGAAACTAATAGTTTATTCACTAATGAATCCATCCTCACTGGCAATACTATACTCAGTATTCACCTTCACCCTTCATTAAACACCATGTAGTTATATGCTTGTATCCTTTTGTACCAAGGCTATCCATATTAAGTAGTTTTTCATTTAAAAAAATATAATTCTGGTTGAGGGGAAAAAAGCTGGGCTTGGAATTCAAATGTGTGTGTGTTTTGATACATTTGGAATATATCTATATAAAAATAACTACAACTTGTGCATGTTACACATTCTGCTCACACGAATTACAATGCAAATAAACAATGGGAGCAAGAGGATCTAATTCTAAAGAGTAGGAGGTATCCAAAACCCAGCTCCTTTTGCAAGCCTGACAACTGAGACTTCTGCAGCACCAGGTTGTAGAACCTAGGTGGTGTTACAAACAACTCACAGTATTTCCTCTCCTAAATTTATGCAGCATATTCCTTCTACGATTGATATGAAGAACTTTGAAAACTCCTCTTTCCATCCTAAGCACTCACTCAAACGTTGGCACATTTATATATTAATTATCCTGTTTACTGGCCTTGGGAGAAGTTATGCAGATTTTTGTTTAACTTTTGTAAATAAGAGCCTAACTGCCACTGAAACCACACACATCAGTAAGTGAACTGCCACAGGAATTTGCCACAGAGGGTTGATGAAGGCAAGAGAGAGTTTTCAGAAGGATTTCTCTAAGGTCATCTCTCCCAAAACAAAGACATTTAAATACAGTTATTGAGATCAAGAGTTGCTACCATGACCTTAATTTGAAAGTTGTACTTGTCACTCTCTCCTCCCATTCTTCTTTGAGTTTAGGAAACAAAACCTCATTTGCATAATAACAGATTTGGAAAGGCCTCTTTCTCTCTGGTTTTCCTCTCCCTCCTCTCCCAAAATCCATCAAAGGCGTTATCATCAGCTGTCCCACAGAAGACATCAAAATCCTATGTTCCATCTCAAGCAAAACAGAACACAAGGATATAACTTTCCTTCTGTTTTCATGATACCTGCATTATTTTTTTTCAGACATCCAACAGCAGAAGCTATCAGACTTTTCAAAAGGCAAGTATTCTTCAGATAAATCATACATGGTATTAAGTTCAGTGCTAAGTTTACCTTTGATCTGTGCATACTTAGCAAACCTGACACATCAGACATGCTCAGCATGAACTACAGAATTTCTCAGAAACTGTGTAGTATATCTTTCCAACCTATGAACACCTCCAATCAGTACCAGTCAGTAACCAAAAGGATTAAAATATCTGGGGGAAAGGAAAGGGACTGATAACAAGTGCATGATCCTGCAGTGAGGCGTGGAGATACAGAAGTCTATGCATTTATTCTAACCCGAGAAATTGAGTCTATTTTTCATTTTATTCAGTTGCCAAAAATCTCTTTCTTGTCAAAACCTACCTTGTTACAATGGTATAAAATTATATGTTATTTCTTTGCTTGCAAGTGGAGAAGGCAAAAGCATTTCTCCCTCCCACATTCCATTACACTTCAGTAGTTTGAATTTGCAGCTAACACTTGGAAATTATCTACATTCTCTCATGCAAAAATTGCGAGGTGTTAATAATTAGACACGTATAATTTAGATCCTCTGCCATAGTGCACCCTGTTTAGTTAAGAAGTGAATGCAATTAACTCTAGTATGTGGCATAGATTAAATTTGGATATTTATTATGAAGAAGAAGGAAAAAAAGAGAATTAAAACATTTGGGTGGAAAAAATCAATCCTGGACATAATTGCTGCAGTAGTACAGGACGGCTCTAACTTTAACTCTTTAGGAGACTCAATCTGTGGTCCACTCTAGAAAATCATCAACAACCAAGGAGAAAAAAGGCAAACTAAGAGGTCCATTGCACCGATGCATTTAAGAGGCAGCATTTGCCAGTGGAGTCCTGATGGAGCCCCCACAGCAGCTACAATTTCTTGGGGAAAAAGGCTCTTCCCGTTTTACAGGAATATGTGGGTTGTACCTAACTGGCATAAAGTAAATTAAATCCTACACTGTCTGTAATTCACCAAACAGGTTGTATTGTGTTGGTTGCCTCTTCACTTATAGTTTTTGCTTTCTTCACTCTAAAGAACATTTTTTCTCTCAATCTTTTTTTTCTCTCAATCTTTGTATTTTACAAAGTCTTAAATACAAGCATTCCACTTTTTTCTTTCTCCGTAATGCACCAATGCTAGCAATTCTATTTCCAGCACATCCTTTTGCCCACAGTGGATATCATGAAATGAAAATTAAAGTCTTAATCTTCTTAAACTATGAAGTTGAGATTATATAACGGCATTCAGCTCATGAGTGACTCACTCATAGAGTGAAGGTCGGATAGAAAGTAATATAATTACAATGACTGTCTGTGAGACCTCAAGAGGCAGAACCTTGCAAGACCTGAGAGTTTAACCTCATAAAAGACATAGCAGAGTCTCACAGGAGAAGATCAGGAAAGGCCAGACTGGCTACAAAAGAAATGTCTTGATTGTTGTTGAACTGTTTTGTTCTGGCAAAATGAAAATTATTTCTTATTTATTAAGTACTGACACAATTGCAACAGAAGACATTTATGAAAAGTTGGGTAAAGTGCAATAGCACTCTTTCACTGCTTCAGTACAGAGTATCAAGGGCAGAGGATAGTGAGAAAGCATAAGACTTTGATCACTACTTAGCAGCTCAAATGAAGTGATTATAATAGCAGGATTTATTTTAATTCAAAGATCCAGAAGTATAAACAAACAGTTACCTTCTATAAACAGAAGGTAAATAGGAAATATAGAGAACTCTATTATTTGTTCTCGTTTTTAATCTTCCTTCAGAAAGAAACCAGCTCCCAAAAGAAATGTCTTCATAAGCTTCATATTTTTGCATTTTTGCTTCCATCTTGGGCAAAATAATGTTTCTGATGGCCAAGAAACTTATAGAACAAAAGAAGAACAAGAGTGCAACAAAATATCAAAGTTCCCATAAATCCTATGAAAAAGTAGGTGGCCAACTATAAGGCGAAAACAAAAAAACCCCAAACCTCCTTTGTCTAATTCTGTCCCCTCTTCCCAAGTCACAAGTACTCACTTATTATTAGGTATTAAAGGATTCACTGAAGTCCTCAATCTTGGGATGCATTTCCAGAAAAAGCTCTTTAAAACCCTCCAGTTACGCCTCCTGTTCTTTTGCTCATTTTTAGCTTCCTAACATATAAAAGCCACTTCTAGGCTAGAACTTCTACTTACAAGCATCTAGTCCAAATTCAATGGCCATAAAATAACACCTGCTCGCATCAAATTCACAGCATTGCTTTTCCTCCTTCCCTTTATTTGTTCTCCTAAAACTTCTTCAACTGTTTGTTCTTGTCTTGTACATCTCAATCATGCATACATTTTCATTTATGTGTTTCTGCATCTTATTTTAGACTTTCCCCTTCTTCTGCTTTCAATCCCCATTTAACAAATCACTTAGTTTCACAAAACCTGTCAGAGCAGCAAGTCTCAAATATTCTTCTAACAAGACCAGTAGGAACATAATCTAAATGGGTTAATAGACCGCAGGGTGCAAACAGGTGATGCATGCTAGGAGTGGATTAGCACTGATAATCACAGAGGTCACCATTAGAATGAGCACTTGCAATGTACTACACAACACGGATGCAGAGGGAAAGATGCTCCTATTTACAGACAGAAAGCTAAATAGCAAAGGCAGTTCACAGTACTAAGAAAGAGGAGGCACCTCTGAATTCTGCAATGGGTACAGAAGCCATGTTGCTTTTCTTGCATCTCATGTCTGACCAACTTCTCATTCAGCTGCTTCTGAGGACTTTTCCCTGGTGCATTTTCACTGCATCTACCTGGCAATCCAAGTGTCCATTCATTCTTGGGGACTGCATAAAGCAGACTTTTCCAAGGGCTCAGGTAGTACATCATTTGAGTTATCCAGTGGGTTCTTTCCCCCAGAATAAGTTTTCCTCAGCTATTTTGCCTCCAACATATTCCAAATAACTTCTGTGATTCATGCTTTGTCTGTACCCAGCCCACACCAAGCACTTTGGTAACCTTGGTTACACTTGGATTAACATGGCTACCTTAGTTTTTTTATTCCAGAAATGAGGCTAAATCTTCGTCACTTCTCACTCCTCACAGTTTACAGGGTACCTCCACACACCCGTCCCCAGATCACGCCTCAGTGACTACAAACTGCTGCAGCCTTTTACACTATCAAGAGTTTTCTCTTTGTCTAATTAAGCTCACACTACAAAGAAAACTCTCCTCTTAAAACCTAGACCAAAACAACCGTGCTCCCTGATACCCCAAGGAATGCTGTACCCATTCTACATTTGTATGTGAAAATCCTGGGAGCAGGCAAAAGGGAAGAAACCAAAGAGGAAAAAAAGCACTGTCTCACCTAAAGATAACAGAAGCATGACCTTACAGGGAAGGTGCTATTTACCCAATCTCTCTCACACTTCTGCAGTTAAATTCCATTCAGCTACAAAAAACCCAACCCTATGCAAAATAAGCAATGCTTTTGTACTCCCTCCCAACCCAGCAGAGAGGCTGAGCAGGATGCTGCCACTTCTCATGCTTCATTAACAAGCTTATCTGCTAAACTCTGTTAAGTAATTCCTCAGCAACTCTAACTACAGGCCCTGAATTTACCAAGGTGCAGTTAATAAATTAATTAGAAGAGTGGGGTTTGCACAGGAGTCACAGAGAAGTTAATTTGATTCCTCCTCATTTTCAATATTGATCATTTCTTAGGGAAGAAAAATAAAACTAAATATTTGGTATTTCTGGAGGCCTGGTTGAGTTTTTAGTGTTAGCAGCTCATAGGACCGGAGGTTTTGAATTTGTTTTTTCTAGTAGGTTGGCCATTAATACTAGGAGATTATTCAGAGGTAACACTCAGTTATATCATATTTACATCCCTGTGCAAGAGCAATATTCAGTAAGATGTGTAATGTCTCCCCTTTAGGAGGACAAGTTTCTTCTGACACTTGCTTTTAATCATACTTCTAGGACGTGACTGAGAAAGGTATGATGAGCAGGCTCTCTCCTGGACAGTACTCCTTCAGGAAGTAATTGAAAGGTAGATTAGAATGCTACTGAGCTATAAATGTATGCAAAGAATCGTTCCTGCTTCAATGTTTTAGTAGCTGACAAATGTCTTTTATGAGTAAGCACTGGCAAGTAGAATTGAGCAGGGAACCTGACAGAAGACAGCTGCTTAATCTGCAGAAAAATGAATCTAGTTTAATCCATGTTATTTGTTTTACAAGCAGCACACTGTTACACTGCAAAAGCCCAAGAGGCTAAACTGATCTTTCCGCAGTTGCCTACCAGATGTAGAAAATCTTCATCCATGAAATCTAGATCATTTATCCATCTAAAAGTCTTTCCATGTTGACCACTCTACTACTAAACTTCTTTTTTTGGGGAAAAAAACTTTACCTTTTTTTTCCATTTTATAATATATTTTGCATTTTTTGCCCCTGTGTGTTATTTGCTCTTTGAATGTGTTTGTAGGAGACAGCCTGTGTTGTTTGGTTGGTGTGCTCGACTTGCAGCATAGTTTGCAGAGAGGTGATAGAAAGGCCAGTTAAAAGCACATAATAAAAAACATAGCAAAAGCCCAAAACATTGAGCATTTCCACAGCAGTTGAGAGGTTAGTTTTTCAGGAAGCCTTCAGCTCCCTTAAAAACAGAACATTTAAGCAAAGGCCACAGGTAGTTTTATATGACTGGGATTAGCAATTTAAATGAAGGAAGTTATCTCAGCATGTCTTGTCCTAAGCCACTGCGCTGACCAGTTATGTATCAGATGATTTTTAGGGTAATACTAGGAAATAATTTCTTCATACACAGAATCACAGAATCACAGAATTGTAGAGGTTGGAAGGGACCTCAGAGATCATCAAGTCCACCCACAAAAAAAACCCAAAAAAACCCAACCAAACAAACAAACAAAAAAACCCCACACCACCACCCACCCCCTAAACACACAACAACAACAATCAAACCAAAACCATCACCCACCCACACAACATCCCACCACAAACCAATAATCTTGGGCACTAGAGCATGCTCTGAAGAGCCATGTCTACACGTTTCTTAAATACCTCCAGGGATGGTGACTCCACCACCTCCCTGGGCAGTCCATTCCAATGCCTGACAACCCTTTCAGTAAAGAAATGCTTCCTAAAATCCAACCTGAACTTCCCCTGGCGCAACTTGAAGCCATTACCCCTTGTCCTATCATCTGTAGCTTGGAAGAAGAGACCGACCCCTGCTTCTCTACAGTTTCCTTTCAGGTACTTGTACAGAGCGATAAGGTCTCCCCTCAGTCTCCTCTTCCCCAGACTGAACAACCCCAGCTCCCTCAGCCTCTCCTTGTAAGACTTGTGCTCCAGACCCCTCACCAGCTTCGTTGCCCTTCTCTGGACCCGCTCCAGCACCTCAATGTCCCTCTTGTGGTAGGGGGCCCAAAACTGGACACAGTACTCGAGGTGGGGTCTCACCAGTACACCATACAGTCTGCATTCAAACCTAGGCTTCTGAGGCACAGTTCTTTGAGAAAACTAAGGACATGTCGCCTTCTCCTTAGTATCTGTGGCAACTTGCAGCTGGAGTGACTGTGAGACCAAGGCAGCGGATCAGACTGATGAGGAAGAGGACAGATCTCTGTGGAAAAGGCATTACCTTCCCGCCTCTCCCAGGCGGCAGCTGGTGCAGTGTGCTCACTGAGTCCCAGACCAAATTTCCAGCTGGGCTCCTTGGGGGAAGCCTGATTGCAGTACTACTGCCTGCCCGCCTCGCAGGCCTCAGAAAGAAAAGATAGTGATAGACATTGGGAAGAAAAATCTGACCTACGGATGCACCTTACAGGGCTCTAAATTACCTACAACCACAGAGGGGAAAAAAGGACTCAGATACTTCTCTGAACAACTCAATAACAGTCTCTGCTCAATACACGGCATCGATCAAAAGAGCAAACAGAATGTTAGGATGCAAACAGGGCGATGCTGAGAACGATATTGAAAGCGAACACCATCATATAAATCAATGAGAGAGCTTCCTCTCAACCACTGTTTGGTGCTGATCACTTCATCAAAAAAGGATGTGGCAGAAGGTTTACAGACAGACAACAAAAATGAAGAGAGGCTTGGGAAAGCATTGATTATGTGGAGAATGAAATGACTGGGACAGTTCAACTTTGAGAGGGTGTCATGAATAATACATTCACTAAATTGAACACAGGGAGAGCTGGAAATTTTCTAACTTCCTAGTTTCAGTATAAAATTTGAATTTGTCAAAACAGAAGTATTTTGTAGGAATGGTTCATTTGAAAAAAAAAAAAAATTCAAAGGAACCACAGCCGAGGTTTCTACCTATAAAGGACTTTTCTTCCATTAGAAACATGTCTTATTTCCTCCAAGCAGGCTATCTGGGATCCCATGGCAGATCTGGGTCATGGTGTGACGAAACGGGGAAAGGACTTCACTGAGAGGTTCAAATTAGCAATTTATTTGGACTTCACTCACAGGTCCAATACCTCACTATTGCAGGTTCTACGTGTACAAGGCAGGATCTACGTGTACACTATTGCGATTTAAAAGCAATTCGCGGAATACACTGTTGCGGCCTACAAATGATTCCCACAAGTAACACCACAAACCACAAGCACGCTAGATATGAACGCCTTAAAAGAGTGCACCAATCACAATCTTAAGAGCATGCCATATACCATATGTATGTTTCTTAGTCACTTACCCTTTCTCTCAGGTAAGGTCTCTCAATCCCTGGGAAGTGACCTTGTACAGCGTCCTGGACAAGGGGGGGACCAATCTCCTACAGGCCAGCTGGATCCTTGGAAGATTCCCACCCATCTTTCTCCCCAAACCTTGCAGTTTATATATCCTGATTCTGTGGGGGTGCAGGATCATGCCTGAGATGGTGTGATAGCTAAGTCTCCGTTGCTAGTTTTGTGCTGTAAATCCCGGGAATAGCGGTGGTCTGGGACTCAGGGCAGTTTGTTTGTTAGGGGAGATAAGGCTCCGTTTGGTTTTGCTTTCGGTTTCGATTTCAGACACCCCCGGGCTGAGCCGTTTCTCAGCTCCCCCCAAGTTCTCTCTGCATACTTAAGGCAAGGCCGAGACGAAGCTGAGTCGGATGGCAGCCCCCTCTCTCACCTAGTGTGCTCTGAAACCGGTTTGGCTGGGTGCTCCCATACACATGGGCCTCCTCAGACATCAGACAGGTGATTCATTTGGTTCAAAACTCCAGTGCAGAGCCATTTGAGAGACAACCAAGAATTTGAAACTCAAAATATCCTCTTGGAAGCTTTGGATCCAATAGCACTGTGCTCGGAGAAAGGCCGGGAATCTTAAAACCCCCCAAGTTGAGCCTCTCAGGATTTCACAAGTATGGCTTGAGCACGTACCATCCTTTGCTGTTCATTTGGCAAAGAAAATGAGTAGGCACCCATAGAATGGAATTCAAGATCAACCAAAGGGTTTAGGCACTGTGTCTTTCCCAAGATGCCTTCTAAGACCACAGTGAATCTGCACCAATAGTCCTCCAAAGCCCAAAAAGCAACTTAGTGGTAGACCTGATAGTGTAAGTCTGCTCCTGTGGCTTAGGAGTGCATAATATCTGCAGAGTGCATCTTATCTGCAGAATCTACATAGTTCAGGCACTCCCAGTGAGAAAAGGCTTGGATTATCTCATTCATGATTTTAATTAACTCTATTCATAAGAATAGGGTTGGAGAACAGCTACAGATACCTTGATGATAGCTTTTGCTGTCTCCATTTGCATTTACCTCCCTCAAAATGGTCAGTTGCTGAGTAACCAGGTTGGGTGTAATAAGGCTGTACAGGGTGATAGCCACCATCCTGTGCTGTTGCTCCTGAAATGCTGTTGAGCAATGTCAAAGTCATGGCACTAGTTCCGGCAGAAGGCCTGCAGCTGTGCCCCTCCACATCCAAAGGTCATCCTGCATCCATTGCTGGTCATCCTCTGTCCTGAGGACAATTGCATCCATTGTTGGTCATCCCCGGTCCTGAGGACAATGTTGTCCCACAAGCTAGATGTTGCCTCATCCTCTAAACAAAATCTCTGATCAACATGGGGCAGATCAACTGCAGAAACTCTGATGATGTTATTAAACCAACTTCCTGATCTGTGAGGGTGGGGAGCAGGCCATCAAGGTGTCCTCTCAGAGGTATGGTGCAGCTGTGTGAGTAAGCCTGTCACTCCCTCGCCCTTCTCTGGGCCTTCGCAGCGATCAGCAGCAATTCAGGCAGCAGGGACTGCAGTGTCATCTGTAAGAAAGCTGGAAAGGGATGAGCAGGAACAGAATTCACACTTCATTGAGGGTGATGGTCATAGGGACAATGATGCGCAATCATCATCTATGTGGGGCAGGCAAAGGAACACAGTAGCACATTCTCATGAGGCCCACTGTTCTGATGGCGAAGGTTTGCAGGAAAAAATTTCCTTTGTGAGTGCTTGGGAATGCATCTTTTCCCCAGAGCACTCTAATATCCACGATTATGACTTTCTATCCCTAATCTGGGGAACTCCCTAATTAATCCTTAAATGGTAGACATTTTTACAATTTCCTGGTTGTCTGGCAGTAGCCTGCAGAAAGTTGCCCTTGCAGGATTCAGGGGAAGACAGGCATAGCGGCATCATGAAATTCCTAAGAAATTATATAGCAAACTGCTCTGATTTCACAACAATGACAAGGGGCAGGGGGCACGGCAACTTGTAGAAAATGAAATATTGAATTATAACCTTTTTGAAATTTCAGAATTTTTAACAGAATAAAAATACCAATTGTCTGTTTTCAGTGTAGTTACTTGTTCATAGAAAAAGGGCACATCATTTAATGGAAAGGAAAGTCAAGAAGTTGAAATCTGATTTTAAGAAAGAATACATTTAATACATCTAAAAAAAAAACCAACTGTGGAACTCACCATTCCAATTATATTAGGCAGGAGGAAAATATATTTTGAAAGAAAATAAAAATTGCTCACTTCAAGCCCAAAGATCACTACTAAACAAAGAAGCTCTCCAATGCATGTACTGCTCAGTATTTCTCTGCTTTGGAAATGCCTGCAGTTTCCCTGAAGCACCCTCTTTTGGTCGCTCTTGGAAACAGGTTACTGGGTACCTGGAATGGCAATCTGCCTGAAGAAATCATAATTTATTGTCCTGTAGAGTTTCAGTCAGCACAGATACCCTACGCATGCAGGGACTACAAATTGCAGGAACTGCAACTTGTAGATTCTAAGAAAAAGGAGGTACCGGTTATGAATTTACAGTATAAGGAGGTCACTGAAACAAGCTACGTGACATGGAAAGTAGTACTTTCAGCAATAGTAAAACAGTGCCCATTTTAAAATATATATATGTATGTATATAAAAAGCTAGGAAACCTTCTTCTCAGGACATTAGCTCTTTGCTACTGTTTGCCTGGATTTTACAAGGGAATTAAGAGATTGGTTTTCTCTGGAGCAACTCTAATGAGGGTCATATATCAAATTCTTGAGAGATGAATGATATGATCTGGTAAGCTGAAACCTATTTCCATTATGTACCCTAATAGAACGTCGTGCTAGTCTTTTAGAGTAGATCTTATGCACTGCTATTCCTTGGCTTTTAAATAACGTTAGTGTGTACCATCCTAGGGATTTTAAAATAATGGCTTTTAAAACAGCTTTTTCCAGAAAACCAAACGTTGGATCAGTCATGCTGGAATAAGCGGAGGAGAGTCTGCTGTGAATCCCTGAGGTGTGTCACTTTAAAATAGCACAGTGCACTCTAGGGCAAATAAAACAATAGGAAATCAGGAGAGTTCAACTGCTGCGGCTATTTATTCTACAGCAACTTCAGTTCAAGCCATGCTGATAGTTTTTCTAATGCCTTAAATCAAACAGCAGGTATCTGTAGCCTCAAGGTAAGAAATGCTAAACATCTGCCAGTTTCCAGACTTGAAACATTGCAGCTGCTCTACCTGAAGGAAATTTTATGGTTAGTGTACCAGGAATTTCAGTTCTACTGTCATGTGGCATTTTCACTGAGGAATACATGATTGTCACTTCACAAAATGTTGAACAACTCCCTCTCCCAAAGATCCAATTTTAAGTAATTTGCAAAATTTTTTGGTTATCATATTTTTCAACTCCTTATACTGGCCACAAAAATACACCCACAAAATATTCAGTTTTAGTTCTTTAACAGCCTCAAGACCCAACTCTTGACAGCTGGCAGTGACATGAGAAGTCATATCAGTTTCTACTTCAGCAGTCCATCCATCCAAGCTGTACTGGCACTGTTCACGCTGATGTGTGCTTTGGCCTATGAGAAAGATCTACAGATGTAAACATAATGGAATAAACTGAATAATCCCCCAAAACAAATATTTCATTTCTGAATGTTAATGGTCTGGTACGTACGGGCACAAGCAATTCAAGACTTTTGTCTTCTGTTCACCATCAGGTATTCTCTGGGCCAACAGAACAAGGGTTTTGATTGGCAGTGGACAACTGAAAGAGCTGGTATTATGCATATTTTATCTAACTTGCAACTGATTGTCATGTTTCCATAGTTTATTGTTCCTCCTACAATTCTCTACTATATCTGCCCAGTTTGCAAATTTTGCTTCAAAAGTTAAAATCCTGCTGGATTTTATTCCCTCATTTGTCGCCAAGAGCAATATCAATTTGGCAGGCTGCACCGAAAACCTTGGAAGCCACTCTTGTCATCAGTCAAAATACATTTGAATTTAAGAATATGAAAAATAGTGTTGAAGTCAATAGAATTACCCTGGGTCATGTCAGAGTATATTGTGCTTGGTGCATACTCCTGTAAGGCAGTATAATCTTCAAAATCTGCTCTCCAGATTCTCCTGGGGGGCAGAAGTTGTGAAGATATAAGAAGCACATTCCATCCTTACAGTGGAAATTCATTAATAAGCCTTCATCATGCTTGCACACCAACAAGGTTACCAGTCTTTAAAGACATGGCTTTTGTACAGGGGAAGCAAAATATGTCAAAAAACCCCCAAAAGTATCTTATGTATATGTGTTCTTAAATGAGGTAAAGAGTCTTGGCTGTTCACCTTACCTTCTCAAAAGGTCTTGTAATTTCAATATTTAGTTCTGCTTAACTATCTTTTTCTTAAGACGTACAAAGAAAGGAAGCAGTAGGACTTCCCTTGTATTTTGACCATAATAGTTGTCCTCTCAGTTACCTCAAATATTACATACCACAGTAGCATGTTTCTATCATTATTTTCACCTGTGAAAAAATAAGCAGAACGCAAAAAGCAAAGGCACTTAAAATTATCTAAAAGGTTTCCAGGCTGGAACACCTGTTTTCAAAGACTGTTTCCCGGGGAAGAAGTCGTGGTGAGGGCTGCGCTAATCAGTGGGCAACAGAAATGTCTTTTTGAAAAATGTGTAGGGTGAGGGAGAAGTAGGGTCACCTCATCACTCTGTCTTAAGAGACAAAAAAAAAAATGGCTATTTAGAGATTTTGAATATAAGTTGTTGTACCTCTCCCCTGAGTTGGCCATTAGGCAGCATAACAAGCCTACTGGGGCCTTTTCTCTTAATTTAAAGCCGTTGCAGAGCACTGCAGAGAGGCTGTAGCTCTGGAGAGCTGGATTCAAGCGCACTCTAATGAAGGTTCGCTCCTGGGCGTTGTTCGAGCCCATTCCTGGGGCTGCACTGACCCCTAGTGACCCCTATGTTTAATAAACATATATATTTACACAACGTATTGCTACACAAAGGAGCTTTAATCAGAAGATGTCTGCACTGGGAGGAATTTTTCTAAATCCTCTTTTTTTAAGCAGTCTCTACAATTCCCAATGAATTTTTATTCTTTTTTTTTTTTTTAGAACAACCAATTTTTTTCTCATTCAGATGTTGATTTGAGATGAACTTTGCTACCTTAATTAATAAACAGCTTATTTAAAATATCAGTGCTTCTAGAGATGCTGGGAAATAGCGTTTTTAATTTAGCCATACAAGGTTTCTTTCAGGATGCAGGATCTGAGGTTGGAAGCTTTGCAAACTTTTAATAAAATACAGGTGTTACCACTGTTAATCTGTTTACTATCTAATGTGATTCACCTACACTAGAGGTCTGATGTGCTTTCAGAAGTACCATCTGGAAAAAACATTAGCATATTTTACCATGCATAAGGCGAAAGCAACAAATCGTTTCTTTTCCCTGGGCCTTTCGATTGAGCAGCAGCTTATGCACACGCATACATAATACAAGGGCAAGTCCAACTCTCCTTCAGTAGCCCTCTGCCGCTGATCTTTGGCTCGTTATCTCAGGACTTGTTTTCCAGTACTATCAGTTTAAATCATCGTGGGGGATTTGTCACGCAGTGAGTATGTGAAAACACAGAAACACAATCCTTAGGGCCTCACTGCATGAAATGTGGAACAGCCTTAATTTTCTTTGGCTCCTTTGGGGCCCTAATGACAGGTAGAATCAGGCAAAAGGAGATTAAGTAACATAATAGGAGATGCATCTGTGATATGGAGAACACGTCTATTTTTATTATTTTCATGGATCCTAGTGCCTTTGAGGTTGTGAAAGGGAAATCTCAAATAAGGATTTGGTCACACAAAGCAATTTCCATTCCTCTGATTTCAGTGAAGAGTAATTAACACCTCACAAGAACTGTTAATATCTCATTGAGCCATGTTATTTATTGTACAATGATGAGGTATTTCTTAGCACCTGTGACTTCCTGGGTTGAGCAAATGATGATTAAGGGAACAGTATTTGTCACTTCTCTACACAAAGCTCCAGTGAAAAGGGAAGAGATCATAGAGTCATGGAATGGTTTGGGCTGGAAAGGACCTTAAAGATCATTGAGTTCCAACCCCCCTGCCATGGTCAGGGACACCTCCCACTAGAGCTGGTTGCTCAAAGCCCCATCCAGCCTGGCCTTGAACACCTCCAGGGATGGGGCATCCACAAGTTCTCTGGGCAACCTGTTCCAGTGTCTCATCACCCTCACAGTAAAGACAATGTACTAAGGCTGTGCTCCCAAAACAATCTTGGATCAGCCAAGTATTGCCATCATGGCCATGTCCTTTGCCTCCTGCATTTTTTTGTCTTTCCAGTGAGCTGGGCCTGACACTTAACCTGATCCTCTGCCGGGTATATCTTCATCTTAAGATGCTAGAAAACAATTTTCTTTTGATTTTGGCTTTGTCTTGTTGGGTTGGCTTTTGAGGGTAAGGAGGTGGATTAAATTGCAGCAGGAGGTGCTAATTCTTTATGATCCCACTTGGAAAGGCACTCAGATCCTATAAAACATCTCTTAAGATGCTGGTTTTTTGAGATCACACTAAAAATAAGATACTATAGATAATCACACGACCCTTCAGATGCTGGGAATCCCGAGCTGCGTAGCATCAAATGGACCTCAGACGGTGGCCCAGCAAGCCCTGCAGACCCCATCCATGGAAAAGTTACCCCACTTTAATAATTTGAGCTCATACAGGATTTTCCCAAAGGAGCCAACTCTATTCCTTATTTCTGCTGTAGAACAATGTTCTACATGACAATTCATTCACATGACAATTTCTTCTCACTGCACTATTAGATAATGGTGAGGCCAGGCTGGAAGCCATATATAACTGGACACAATATCCTTCTGAATGAATATTGAAAGGAAGAAATTGCCTTTTAAATGCTGTCACAAGCCATCATGTGCTACAATTTGAAAATCCGATGTCTAATTAGAGGGAGAGAAATATTTTCAATACACTTTGTCTTTGCTTTTAAAAAGATGCTTCTTGACTGTTTTGTACACTCTGTAACTCTCAGCTACACCAGATACTCTGTGTTTTTCTATTCTTCTCTCAGTGAAGGAAAGTGATGCCCAACTGTATGCATGTTTATAACCACTACAGTGTTTTCTAAGTTCCAATGATTAAAAATTAGATTTCTAAACAGAATAAAAATCACACCATTATCACCTAAGGCTTATGAAAAATATTCTCAATAAAGTAGGAGAGAGAGACGTATGACTATATTTCTCATAGAATGATAGAATTATTTCCATTAGAAGGCACTGCCAGAAGGTGTCTGATCCATCCTCATGTTCTAAACAGTCACAACCAAGAAAAGGCTCCAAGGAAGCAAAACGCTTCTATAGTTACAGTTATGGGTGCCACTGAGATAATTACTGGATACCAGTGTTACAGAAAAAGTCTGTGGGGCTGGCCTCCAAAACTGATTATGTTCTAAGAATGACCAAAGGTCAGGTAAATGCAAAAATGGAAAAGCATCTGAGACAAAGATATGAAGTCACATATATGTAACAATGTACTATAAGGTTTGTTTCTTCAGAAAGCAGTATTCAAACGTCCTTTTTATCAGTCTTCCTCTCAGTCTTTACCCAATCTCTTATACTTTAGTTTAAAATATGTGTAAAAGTATATTTCAGTTAATTCTGAAAGTGTTGCTGTGAAGTTCATTTAGTTCATAACACAGTTCTGCTGCCCTGCTAAAATGGCAAAATCTGAAGATCATACTCACACTGATCCCCCAAATCTGACAAACAGCTGAACCATCTAAGAATCTGGCTTTCATACCAAAACAGTCAGTTTACAGAATGCATTACTACTGCTGTTTACATTAAAAGTCCTCTGAAGCTGCTAAGTAAAACTCATAGTATTTATTCATATTAGTACTTATGCATTAAAACATTTGTCAAATAAAACAGGGAAAGAGTCTGTTTACAGATTTGTTTCTTCTCTATGAACATCTTTTGCTATCAGTCTTACAGTGTACAGCTATAGTCTGCAAAAGTAATTTCAAGTGTCAAATTTTCTTAACAGATTAAACTTAGTGAATATGTGACCATACAGAGCATACTTTTAAAATTTTTGTCAGTTTTGAAATGCTACAGTGTACTTCCTACATCTTATTTTTGGAATTTGCAATTTTATCATCTTTTGTTCTCCAGTTGATAATTTCCTTATTTTGATTTAGGTTTTTCTTGTAAATTGATGTGCTCACTTAATCTCTTTCTCTTCTCTACGTATCGTTGTCCTTTTCTGTTCACTTCCATGTTTTCTTGGCTCTTCTGTCAAAATAACAGTAATATTGTAAAAAAATAGAAATCATTAGTTACACAGGCAAAATTACACGTTTGCAAACAAACAAAACTATTAACTGCTATTTCAGACTACCCAGCATTGCTCAGAATCTTGCAGATTTTGGTTGGGGAAGTTGTAAGAGCAATTTTACATTTTCCTAGGTGGCAAAAGACAGGTCACTTTTACTAAAAAGACTGAATTGTAAAAATTTCTATTAAACAACTACCTGAATGGCTGTTTTAAACTTCGAGAATGTTTTTGCACGTGGATTTCTTTTCCTCCAAGTTGGTACATAATAAGATCCTGAATTATATTTGTCTATAGGAAAACAAACAAACAAACAAACAATCATACATATTGTTTCTTAATTTCAGCTACACTTTCAGGAAAGACTCTGAGATATGTCTTAACTTAGTCTGAGATGTGAATTAACTATTACATTAGCTGAAGTATCATTTAATGCATTGGGTGAATCACACATCATCTGTGAAATACAAGCTAATATGAAATATGGACTTTCTCTCTAGTACTGTAAAGATCATTTGGAATCTTGCAGTGTTTCCATCAGGCTCACAGGGTCTTCCAAATTAGGTGATTCTTCCATGGACATCTTTTTGACTTGAACAAAGTGAATGTTCCTGTGCTGAAAATCTTCCCAAAGGCACAGAATCAGAGAACCATACAGTCACAGAACGGTTTGGGTTGGAAAGGACCTTTAAAGGTCATCTCGTCCAACCTCCCCTGCAATGAGCTGGGACATCTTCAACTAGATCAGGTTGTTCAGAGCCCCATCCAACGTGACCTTGAATGTTTCCAGGGATGGAGCATCTACCATCTCTCTGGGCAACCTGTGCCAATGTTTCATCACCCCCACTGTAAAAAATGTCTTCCTTACATCTAGTCTCAATCTAGTCCCCAGGTGGGATCTCAGCAGAGCAGAGGGACGGAATTCACCTTCCTTGACCCTCTAACCTTGGCGTGTCACCCCACAGCTTTTCATAGGCAAGCCTGATATTACCCTCCTTAAGACTACTTTAAACCTCTGTCAACGTTCCCTGTCAGCTCATGAGCCAAGAGCCTCTTCCCTATACAACGCCAGCAAGCCTGGTACCCTGTAGGCCGTACCATTATTGAAAAACCCAAAATTATGTCAGTGACACCAGCCATGGAGCTACATATTAATAGACTGGGCTCATCTGTTTCTTCCAGTATTGCTGCCTTGCAACTGGGAGGAGAGATGAAAAAATAACCTGTGCTCCAATTCCCTTACCAACTGTCGCAAAGTCCTGAAGTCTCTTTTAAACCCTTTTGGATTATGCATTGTGGCTTCATCACCACACACATGAAAGAGCAGCAATGGGTAATAATCCAAGGGTTGTACCAGGCTAGGAAGTTTCTTAGTGATGTCATTAACTCGGGCCCCAGGGAGGCAGCAGACCCTAAGATCTAAGAGGAAGGTCTAGCCTGTATATTGGACCCTTTGCTCCCCTCAGAAGCCAGTCGTCTACAACTGTAACCCATCCTTTCTTCCTTGTGGAGGTGGCTGTGTTACAGGGGGTAGGCCTTTCTGACCTTGGCACCACCTCTGGTGAAGATGAACTATCATTCATATTGTCTTCCATTGACTGGCCTTGTACTTGTTTTACAGAGGCACCTGGGAAGGTGAGATAGGTAGGGAGGGGGTTCGCTTGCCACTCCAAACGTGGACTTCCCTCCATTTACTCCTCTCCTTTACGCTACTACCTTCAACCTGTTGGACTCTCCTTGATCTTGGGTTTTTCCTGGTGGTTATTCCTGTTCCTGTCTCAGGGAGAACAGAGTATGGTTCCACCAGTCTTTCCCTTTCTCAGTCTCCCTCATGCTCCTTAACCTTTCTATTTCTTTCATAGCTCTGCCACATGGCTAAGCAGATCATCCACTTGGTCACAACTCAAACATCTGTTCCCATGACTGCCAGACTCTGGCACTCCCTGCAGCCCAAGATGTGGATGGCTGCATGTTTACGTGGGAGCTCTGTCTGAGTTGCCACATCCTTTCTGCCAAGTGCAGAGGACATGGCTTTCTGCTGGGAGGATACCATAACCATGGTCCTTCTGAGAGGGTGACGACTACTGATTGAACTCACCCCTTGACATGGAAGGGTGACTACATCCTTCCTGTACGCTCTTCCACTCAAACTACCATGCAAACTGATATACCACAGTCTGGCTGATGTGCCACACTCTGTTTGCCGACTCCATTCACAGAGAATTTAGATTAAATGAATCCATAATCCACTCTACTGTTTTATCTCTGCTTGTGAAAGCACTAGATGAAAGACAATATCATGTTTTTGTGCTGGACAGGTGATTTTGCATCAGAGTATGCTGCCTAATGACTAACTGTTTTCTGTAAAATTTGGGTGAAAATCATTGTTATTAATACTCTGGTTTTCTGTTAATCTCAGATTAATTCCATTAATTCAAATTATTAATTGCACAATGATCCTAAAGTGCTCAGTTTATGCACAACATGTAAATATTACCATAGTTTTCTGTTTGGGTCCAAAATCTTCTATTTGCGTCAAGCTGATTCAATGGTTTGGAGCTTTTCTGACTGTATGGCTCACGTACTGCTGAAAAAAAAAGGTAGCAAAAATGGTGACAAAAATGCTGATCACCTTTTTTTTTGAAATGCCGTATCCTTTTTTTAACCTGGAAATTTGATAAGATGTATTCTTCACATTAAAAATATTGCCTCTGTCATATCTATACCAAACTGTCCACATTTAATCAAAGCAAATATTCAAAGAAAAGAGAAAAAAAACCCCAACTGTTTGTTGCTGAGACAAAGCAGTGATGTTTGGATTCATTTCACTTAACTCTATTCATCTGAAAGTAGGGAAAAATCTGTCTGAAGGAGGTTCCTTTTATTGGAAATTAAGAGAGGGAATCACCTGAAGATGGAGTTTCAACGCAGTTTAAGAGAGATGACTGAAACAGGCAGGACGAAGTATCTTGCTTAACTTATGATTATTTAAATTATTTACTACTAAATTTCTTGATGAAGTGACAGATGAAAAAACAGAATGATCCAGAGTAACCATGGAAATGGAAAGCAGAAAGGCAAATAAAGCCCAACTGATGGACTAGATTGAGTGAAGCTATATTAGCAAGTTCAAAATAAAGCAAAAGATGTAAAATGATGGTTACATCTGAAACAGACTGCCAGAAAGAAAGATACCAGACTCAGAATCCCACCTGTAGGCTGCTTGTCAAATTTATGACATAGCCTGTGCTCTCAAGGGGAGAGCAGTCTTTCAAAGATGGAAAAAAGATAAATGAAAATATCATCCTGCATGAATGGCAGGAAGAATGACCGCAGTCTTCTGTCCAACATAAACCATGTGCAAAAAATAATAATATAAACCACAAAAACTTACAATCCATTTAAATCAATAACAGAAGTTTAAATAAAACCAAGCCCTTGGTTATTCAAGATGAAAAATAATCCTAAATAATGAAAATAATCAGAAATCCCTCACAATCAAAACTCCAGTGGAATCCTAGTTGTAGAAAAACATAGTGCAAAGAAAAGTCATTCTTTTGTCCCCTACTGGGAGGAAAAAAGTTGAACAAGAAACATTTCTTGAGTAGAAATGGAAATTCTACTGCAAAACTACTACTACTACTACTATTGTTAACCAATATTTAGAGTGAAATGAGAAGTGACAGGTGGACTGTTCTGAGGTTTATTAAATATTTCCAAAGAAAAAATCACATAAAAGATGCTGTAAATAGTGGGGATTGGTATGTGAGTGCACATCAGCACATCATTACATTCACCCCTCTACTTAAGACAGGGAAATTAATGCCTGCTATGAAGGTGGCTAAATTACTGGTCATGAATATTCTGTCTGACTAATTGTAAAGCTTCATCTATTACTCAAAACTTGGCATAATACAGGAGGCCGGAAGACAAGATCTGAAAAATATTCCATGTAGATAGTCCAATCCAAATATGGATTGTCCACAGTTGACACTAGGAACAGAAATTAATTAAGTAGTGCTAAATCATCTAGCAGTTTACTAAATAAAAATTAATAAGCCATAACTGTTCTCTCAAACTACCTTTGCCTGTTACCGTATTAGGTAAATTTCTTGGGTCCTCAGAAATCCATTTCTTCTTTACTTCTTTACAGTGATGGTCCTTTACCAGCTCAGTGTGTTTTTTTTCTGAGGGATTAAAATTAGACATATTTACTTTTTTTAAAAGCATGCAAAATTTTCTTATCTAAAAATTCTGTGATGTTTTGAAAACCTAATCTCCCACTTCATAAACAGGTCTTCTTCGGTGAAACATGGTTTTACGTGCTAATTATTCTAAAAGTATTGTTCCCCTAAAGGAGAGCAAAAGTGGATATATATCCTGCAGCAGAGTTCACGGTGGCAAAATCCTGAAAGTCAAGTCAAAAACTGACTATAAATAAACACAAAGACCAACAGTATTTTGGACTTGTACAACTGCTTTGACCAGCTGTGGCTCAGAATGCTTCTCAATATGAATTAGAAAGTCTTCATGAATACTGCATTTAACATTTACAGTTTAAACTACAAACATTTGCTTTAATCCACCCACACATTTTTAATAACTGACAGTCAAAAGTTGCATGCACTGGGGGAACAAAAACTTTTCCAAAGTCAAAGTATAACGTCTAAATGGGAACCCAATGCAAACGGACTCCAAAGCGTAGGTTGAACAGTTCTGAGCTTGAACAGTGTGTCTCTATAAGATAATTCAGTTAGCAACAAAACTTGAACCTTAATATGTTCCTGTCTTTCGGTGTTTATTTCTCATCCCTTGCACATGTGGTATGCTTTGCCTCTGTCTCAGTTGTACCAGTTCAGTTATGTGGTGTGCAGCAAGCTGAACAACTAAAATGACACGGGATAAAAATAATTTCAATTTACAGAAGGATTATTTTAAACCTCAGTCACTTCAGTGAAACGGTATGGGCCCACATGAAGTTTAAACAGTTAAACTGGCATTGCTGACACTGTTACAAGCAGCGTTGCAGAAATACTAACGAATGGCTGAAGAGTCAACCTTCCTACAGTGGTTAACCTCCCATGTCAACATACCTAGTGACTAAGGGTAATATACTATGGACATGTCTGTTTTAAAACTCCACAGAAACATTTATTTTCCAATTAATGATGCAGTGTGAGAAAGAGTCTCTAGAACATAAAGAACAAAGAATAAGTCAAATATAAAATGGTGAAGTTTAATGTGTGCATTTTCAATTATTTACCACATGATGTTCAGCACTGAGAAGCTGATGCTAAAGTATATTTACCTCCATTTTCAACAGATCTACAATCTGTTCTGGGAATACTCTCTCTTGGTGCTCTGCTTCCTGAACTCCCTTCTTCTCTTTTTATATTATTAATTTTTGTAGTAATTGTATTACCATCACCTGAAAAGGCAACAGAATTATAGAAGCATAGAATGGTTAGAGTTGGAAGCAACCTTAAAGATTATCTAGTACCAACCCCTCTGCCATGGGCAGGGACACCTCCCACTAGACCAGGTTGCTCACAGCCCCATCCAGCCTGGCCTTGAAAACTTCCAGGGATGGGGCATCCACAATTTTTCTCTGGGCAACCTGTTCCAGTGCTTCACTACCCTCATAGTGAAGAATTTCTTCCTGATATCTAATCTAAATCTCCCCTCTTTCAGTTTAAAACAGTTATTCCTCATCCTATCAGTACACTCCCTCATAAATTCTCATCTTTCCTGTGGGCCCCCTTCAGGTACTGGAAGGCTGCTATAAGGTTTCCCTAGAGCTTTCTCTTTTCCAGGTTGAAAAAGCCCAACTCTCTCAGCATGTCCTTATAGGACAGGTCATCTCCTCTAGACATCCTCCAACTGGTCCATGTCCTTCTTATGTTGGGGGCTTCAGAGCCAAATGCAGTTTCCAGGTCGGGCTTCATTAGAATGGAGAAGAGGAGCAGAAACACCTCCCTCAAGGTGACAGGAAGAACATTTTAGCTGCTTGCGCGTACGCACAGGGAACGGCACTGCCATTCTTCTCCTCCCATCTCTATAAGATAGTGATTAGTTTCAGACAATTTCCTTTAACCTCTTATTTTTCATTCTTTCTCCTTTGTTGGTTATTTGGATCCTGCCTCATGACCTCTAGAAAATCCCATAACATACAGGTTATAGAAGACTATGGCTTCAAAGTAAAGAACCAGCTACAAATTACCTGCTCGTTCTTTAAACTTCTCACTTTCCATGAGTGATATTTATGAATTTTATCCAAGCAAATTTATGGTATTTTCAAGATAACAGAATCACAAAATGGTAGGGTTTGGAAGGGATCTTCGGAGATCATCTAGGCCACCCCCCCTGGCAAAGCGGAGTCACCTACAGCAGGCTGGACAGGAACTCATCCAGGCAGGTTTTGACTATCTCCAGAGAAGGAAACCCCATAACCTCTCTGGGCAACCTGTTCCAGTGCTCTGTCACCCTCAAAGTAAAGAAGTTTTTCCTTATGTTGAGATGGAATTTCTGTGTCCCAGATTGTGTTTATTCCCCCTTGTCCTGTCACCAGGCACCACTAAGAGTCTGGCCCCATCCTCTTGACACCTGCCCTTTAGACATTTATAAGCATTGATGAGATCCCCCATCAACCTTCTCTTCTCCAGGCTAAACAGACCCAGGTGTCTCAGCCTTTAATAAGAGAGGAAAGATGCATAAGATGCGTGCCATCATAGTACCTAAAGCATCAGAGAACTCAAATGAAAAAATGCTTGGGGAAACATCTCTATGCTTTTCTCTCAATGTATCAATGATAAATAAATAAATATATTAAAAGCTATATTCATATATCTGTTACTGATTCCTTCATCTGTAGTCTGAATACCTCTAAGTCTAAATATTTTGCCAGACATAGCTTATCAAAGCTATTTTAATAGCAATCATTTTAAAAGTAGAAATAACAAGAAATAATTTTGCCCAATTCTATTGAACAATTTAGGCTGGCAAAAGTGGTCAGTCAAAAAAGCATGACATGTAGACAATTTTTTCATTCCCATTTTTTTCATTAGCACCTGAAGAAAAATTAAATGAAACACCTATGTTGTGTATCTCAGGAAATTACACATTGGATTAATAGCCAATTTCTACCTTTTCCATCTACAGTCAATACAGGTAGTCACCCCATGTGTGACACCATATTTTTATATATATATATGGGGGGGGAAATGAAATATTTTCATGCTCTCTGTAATATGCTGTCTTTAATTGCCACTAAATAAAAAAGCAGGGAGGAGGGGCAAACTATGGAATAGTTTCTCCCTCTAACAGCAATTTAAAAACTGGTAAAAATTGTCCAAGAAGATGAAAAGTACTTGCCTTTCTGCAAGTCTTGCTTGGTGGCTACCAAAGGTAACACCTCATTTTCCTGAGGTGAAGACACAGTTTTTGTTGACTGGTGTTCATGAGGGTACTGAGTCTTGTAATACTCTCCTAAACAAAATCCCGAGAGGAGAAAAAGAAAAGTTTACTATCTTGGCAGCATTGCTGTTTAAGAAAAAGCGACAACTTTCATATTTACCAGATTTATAGCATATTTCCTTTATTGCTCTTTCCTCTTCAACATCTGCAGCAGACTTAGGCACCCAAGTAGAAACATCTGTAGGAAATATTTTTAAAAGATTACTGGGTATCTATACAAAGACCTTCAACAACTCTTAATAATCAAATATCATAATGAATTTCATTTTGGTCTCAGGTTATCTTTTTCTGAGTACAACCTCTGCTCCTAGACAGAAAAATAATTCCTTCATATTAGGCTTTTTCAAGTGCAATGGAATTGCAGTCACAACACATATTAAGAAGCTAATGTTTGTTTATTTAAAATTATTCAAAAACATCTTCTGCACTCATTTTCAAAATAATCCTTAATTTAGACCCAAAAGGAAATCTTCTCATTGAACGGGTCACCAGGGACTGCTTGTCACAAAGTCTCTGCCCAAAGTTACTATCCTGCCAAGTCTGCCAGCGGAGCTGGGGAAGTTGGTGCTTCTTACCTGTCTCAGTTAGGGCTACTAAAGTTAGCAAAGCCCTACTTTTTACATTGTTTAAATTAATGTGGCTTACTTAGACTGAAACCGAGTTACGAAGCACTAACAGCCCAACCTGCCAGTTAAGCTGAATGACAGGGGAAAAGTGAAAAGCATCTCTGGGCTGCCTGAGAACCAGCACAGTGATTTGCAGAGTGCACACATGGGAATAGGTCGTTCTCCCACTTTCACTCTCTGGGAATGTTCAATTCATTCCTTCCTCACAAAACTCTCATCTCTAAGTCAATGGTTTAACTACATTTGAAAAATGAATAAATAAATAAATAAATAAAATACATACACATAGACATTCAGTTAAACTAGTGAGGAGTTTTGTATGGATTCTCTCCTCTAGATTGAAGGATAACTTCTGTAATGAAATGAGGCTGCCCACAGAGTTTAGGGTGCCCACAGAGTTTAGTCCCACAACTATCCTTTGTAAACAAACCTGTGACTTCACCTTCCGTGATGGGTGTGTACAGCCCCTGTTCAGAAGTTTGTTTCCCAGAAAAGAAGTACCTTTTAAACTTGCAATTTGGTCCCTGCATTTTGAGAAATTTTGAAGAGTATTTGATGGCCATCTCAATTGTGGATCACATTTTAAACTCTCCTTAGTAAAAAAAGGTATGTGAATTATACCACTATTATTCTCGTGGTATTATTCTGAGGATTAGCTGGAAACTATTTCAAAAAATTGCCAAAACTCTTTTCTAAAAATTTAATCATTATTATAATAAATCCGTTGTGAAGTACTTTGCAAGAGTGGAAACAAAATCATTTGACTTCCTTGTAAAAGAAAGAAAAAACTGTTTACAGTTCTCTTGCTCTTCATCATCCTCTTCATCCTCTTCATCATTGAGGTTTATAATCAGTGGAGGGTGAATTGGTCTTAAAAAAACCTCTTGTTTTCTGAGTGATTCTTGACAATGGGCTGGCTGCAGAATTTCTTCTTGGACACCCTGTTGCAATGGGGCATCTGCAGAAAAGAATATTCTATTTATTTTACTAGGAGGGAACCAGAATATCAAATCCCGGTTGAGACGAGCAAGTATAGTTCAGAAATCATTATCATATTGAAGGAACCATGAAATAGGCAGATCAAGCCTTTTAGGAAAAAACTTCTGGAGCATTTGGCAAAAGAGCATCTTCCAGCTAGAGAAAGCATGAAGAAACATGGGTACTAGCTCCTCTGAATGGACAGATGAGGCACTGCTGAATAAAGCCTTTTGAAAAGAGGAACATTTTGATCATTCCATGCTATTTAAAAATGGCCAGATATCTCTTCCAGCTGGTGGATAGATCAGTTTAAGATTACAAAATTCTTTCTTCCCATTCCTTTTAAGATATTTCAACATAGGGAAATGTGTGATTAGTAATACCTGGGCTGAAGCGAGTAAATGAGTATAGGACCCCACCTGTGAAAATATTTTAGACGTGCTGAATAATAGGCAGAACTGTATCACTCCTCATGGCTCAGCACACTGATCAGTTCTGGAGAACTTAGCAATGCTAAGCAGAGGAATATCCACTTTTAGCTTGTAGATAATTTTTTCTATTATTTTCTGAATCACATATCCCTTAACTAAGTAAAATCTACTAAATGTAGATTTTGAGAAAGAATATGAAGTTCATGGAAATAATTTACACTTAAGAAGAAGAAAACCAGGAAAACAGATCCTTTTCCTTAGGAATTAATTTCTACCCATAATGTTTGCAGCAAAATTATTTCAGTAATGGGATAGCATTTTCTGAGGGCCAGGAAATGCAGCAGCCTGAAAAGAAAAATGATAAAAAACGGTGACTCTATTTGTATTGTTCCAGCTGAGCAATCTACAGCTACAGATACAATCAGGATTCCATGCCTTGTATTGAAAATATTGAAGCTGGGTATGTTTTCCAGCTTTAAAGAAATAAAATGAAGTGTGGGCATTTTCCTTCATTCCAGTTGTTGTTATTGTACATCTCTTGCTTGCCTATGAGTAGCATGTGTATCATTTTAAACCCATTTTAATAAAATTCCTGCAGATCAGACTTCTTGTAGCTCATGTAAGACAAAGTAAGATACACACTTTCACTTGATAGAGGCTTTTTCAGTGTCCAGAAGAGGGTATTATCATCTCTGGGTAGTGTAAGCCAAATCAAACTTAAATTAGTTTCACAAGATTTCTAAATGATAAAACAAATAAATGCAGTTTTAATGTTTGCAATGTTATTGTGGAGCACATAGACTTTGAATTTATACCTCTTGTAGAAAAAAAGAAAAAGGGATGGGTCCGTTTTCTCAGATTGTTGGACGTTGCTCTTATACAGGACACTGTTTTCCATAGTGCCTCTTGGGCATAGTCTCTGACTCACATTACACCCAAAAACTTGCCTATGCAACGTTTATGACAGCACTGGCTGCCGGGGCCAGTGCTGTGGCTGTGGGAACTGTATTAAAGGCAGTGTGGGCACTCACAGAAAGAGCACTCAAGCTACTGGCTTGGTCCTATGTGATTACTTCCTCTCAATGTGCCAAAGTACGACAGGCCAGCTTTTCCTGGGGGAATTTCAGAACCACAAGGTGTTTGCTTCTGACTAGAGGTCTTCCTGGACTTCTCTTGTAACACCTGTCTCCAGTTCTGGAGTTAAGACCCATGAACAGCTAGTTCATGCACCTGTGACAAGTCAAGCTGACTTGCCCTCACTCCTGCTTCCATCTGATTTCTGACATCTGTCTTGGTTCCCTGCCCTGGATTCCTACCCTGTTCCAGGTTCTAGCTATCCACTACGATTCTTGGTAGGCAAGAGCTCCTCTTACAAAGGACTGAGGAAAAAAATCCCATCTTGTAATGGTGGGTTTTTTCCATAAATAATCTGATTTTCAGATAATGTACTGCCTTACAGACTATTACTGTCCTTCAATAGCCTGCATTCAGTGTTCAAGCCTGAAAAAGTTATTCAAAACAGTGAACTGGAAATTCACCTGCACACACAGGACTGTAATCTGATGTTGACTGTACAAGGCGGGGGGTCTTATTCATGTAACATGTTTATCTCTATCAAGCAGATGTTGTTATTAGTGGCCATACCAACCTCCTCCCCCACCACACACACTACTTTTCATTTCTCTTAAATAATTTTCTGTAAGCACTGGAAGGACATCTTCATGGGTTTACTTACTCTAACAAAAAAATTGTTGTGAAAATACTTTTACTCACTGTTACTAGGTGGCAAAAAAAGTCCATTTATATAACGAGGTTTGCTATGATGGAAGGCACAACTGATCCTCACACAGCCCGAGGGTTGTGTTTCCCAGAAACAGGGGATGCTCCTGTACTTCTGCTGCAGGAGAAAACAGATATTTTCAGATATCATAAATATAACAATAAAAATGGGAGGAAATGGATTAGTACATGGTGTACTGCTGTGAACATATGACTAAGATTTTGTGAGACCACCTTCTGATATTTTAGAACATGTAAAGTTCACTTTAAAGTTCTCTTAAGCTCCTGATACCTCTAAAGTTGTCTTGAGTTAGGTCAATGGAGCTCTTGCAATGCAAAACTGTTCCCAGATAAGAATAGGAGTAAAGCAGTCTACTTACTGTACCGTAGACTTTTCATGAGATGCTGGGAAGAAAAAAAATCTAGTAGTCACTTAATTGACCTGTGGCTGAGTTTCCTTTCCTGCACAATGGGATAATCAGTCAATCTCAAAATAAGTCTGCTTTATAAATGCAAATCTTACACTAGTACTCTCTTACTATTAAAGGACATGGGTCTGCGGGAAAATAAGGAGTGAGGAACAAAACCCAGAAAGATTCCCGACAAAACGCAAAAAACCCAGAAATTTGGGAACTTGTAATCCTTGTACAGACTTATCAGATAAAATCCCCCAATGCAATAACAAAGAGCCCTACACCAACCCCTGGATTTTCACCAGCTGGAATATAAATACTTCTTTGAAGGACAAACCCGTTTTAAAGGACTTTAGTGGAGAACTTTGTAGAGTAGGGTTGATGGTTGGACTCGATGATCCCAAGGGTCTTTTCCAACCTGAATGATTCTATGATTCTATGACTTTGGTTTAAATAACTGATTTTGCAGAAATTCTGGTAGTTGCTGTAAGAAATTATAAACTTGGCCTATTTAGTCAGAATCAAGATAATGTTGATTCAATAAGAAAGTGATGAGTAATCATTATGTGTGATTTCTAATGTATGTGTTCCTTGAGAATGGGAGCCCGGTTCACAGGAGAAGTCCATAGTTTAGATGATCACCACTTCTGAAAATCAAGTATTTTGATCTACAGATGTGGCTGTGACCCAGACAGAGTGACATATCACCTTCTAGCTTCACGTAACAAACCTCCCTTTCAACATTTCTTTCCCAATCAAGAAAATAAGACGCAAACCACTCGAAAATCTACAGCATTTACCTGTGCATAAGGGGAATAAAAATGGAAATTGCAGTCATTCTCAGCTGTGGCCATTTCCAACTCTTCTGCTTCTCCTCCACACTCTTAATACTGGCAGAACATACATGAAAACGTTAAAGCCATAAACATTAGGGCAAATCATACTCTTATCCTGAAGACAGTAGTTTTCTTTCAAAAACTGGACCTTCAGAACCTTACCTCTGCTGCTTCTTTGAAGCAATACTCTAACTGACAGCAAAATACACGGGTACGGAGGAGGTGGTACCTGCTCCAGGCTTGTTGAACCAAGGAAGGCAGTTGATAGCCGGTATGGAATGTTGCATTTCCACAGTTGCCAACTGCTCCTCCAGCTCGTGACATCAGCAAAATGGCGCCATGGGACCTGTGTCGCTTGAACATCTTCCTTTACCTCCATTGCTTCAGAGGAAAGAATGGAAAATCGGAGCTTTTCAGAGTCTCCCATTCCGCAGTTTCTTTAACATGAAATGCAACAAACCCATTTGGTGGGGTAGGAATAATACCCAACTTCTTGCCGCAGGAACTGTGGTCTTGGAAACAACTCTTTGGTACCACAAAGACAAACCTTATTCTTTGACTATTTCTTCCCCAAGACCCTTGTGCCCAGTGTGTTCCTTTCTGTGCCTCTGGCTTTGGATGGAGAAACTTGCTGCTCCCTGTTAGTACACTGTTAGCTGTAACTGCTCGCATTGTTGGCTTTCACTGGGCTTTCTTGCTTCCGAGATCTCCACTGCCACATCTAAAGCAGAAAGAAGAGCATAGACGGGCCCACACTGGCAAAGGCTAAGTCCACCAGTGATGGTTGTAGCACCTCTGTGGTAACAAACTGAAGAAGGGGAAAAAACTGCTGGGTAAGAGCAGCCGGAGAGAGGAGAGAGAATATGTGAGATCCACAACTGAGCACATTGTGTCCTTAATTGACACATCTCTTTTCATTCAGGTCCTAGGCTGACTCTAAAAAATACTATCTAGGAGGGGAAAAGTGGGAATCTTGGCAGATGCGTCTATAAGAAGCAGGTGTTAGTGATTATAGCCGCATGAAAAGTGCATGAGACTGATGGTTCCTTGGAGAAAAAACCCAAAAAACACCACCACTGGACTGGATGGACTAATCACCAGAGTACACATGGACTCTATGCCATTGGTCCACCAGTGGGAACGGTGAGAGATGTGGAAGTGAGAAGCAGGTGCCAGTGACATCACGGGCACACATAGTACAAGGCTGGCTCAGCACTAGTTACACTTGAGCTGGGGAAGAAGTACAGAGACATTGGAACGACTGGAAGTCTTTTAGTCTCTCCAGGAGCCTTTCAACTTGTTTGCAATTCAAGTATGAGGGGATGGCCCAAAGACAAACTGCAAAGGAAAATACTGCATGCTTGACCACTGGGACTTTGTCACTGAAATAAACTGATTTCTAGAGGAATGGCATTACCTAAGTACACAATGAAACTGCTCACCGGGATCAAGGTGGGGAGTATAGGCGAGAGCTGTGAACAGAGAACCGATGTGGAAAGGCTCCCACAGTTCTGTAAGGACTACAACCCTCTGGAGTACACTGGGGAAAGAAAATTCAGTAAGCAGATGAGGGCCATGAATAACGAACAGTCAGTGGGCAGGGGCAGCCAGGAAGAAGGTGCTAACACTGCCAGGAGCTGCGCCAACATGGGCTCTTTGTAGCTGCATAGCTGTGCATGAATGGGGCACAGAAGAAGAAGGTACGGTCATGAAGAATTCAGTCTGTATTGGGTTTGTGTGACAAGGCTTTGGTAGTTGGGGGCTACAGTGGTGGCTTCTGTAAGAACCTGCTAGAAGCTTCCCCCGTGTCCAACAGAGCTGATGCCAGCCGGCTCCAAGATGGACCCCCTGCTGGCCAAGGCCGAGCCCGTCAGCGATGCTGGTAGCACCTCTTGTGATACCGTATTAAAGAAGGGGGAAAAATTGCTGAGCAAACGGAAGCCAGCAAAGAGGGACAGCAGAAAACGCCCTGAGGAATGGCTGCCAGCGCCGGGCAACTGCACCGCTAACGGCCGCCGCCACCGCGCGCCACCGAGCGGCCGCCTCAGCCCGGGGCCCAGCAGAGCTGGGGCGGGACGGCCCTGCCACGGCGGGAGCCGCAGCTGCCAAAAGAGGAGCTGTGCGGCCGGGTTGGGCGGCGGAGCCACGGCCTCGCAGAGAGCTGCTGGAGGGAGGCGGCCGCGGCCCGTCCCGCCGTCCCTGGCGCGAAGGGGCGCTGCGGGGCTCCCAGGGGGGCGGGCAGCGGCGGCGGGCTCCATTTCCCGGCGTGCAGCGCGTGCGGCCGGGGCCATGAGGCGGCGGTGCGCGGTGCAGCGGAAGGTGCCGTGCCTGTTCGTGACCGAAGTGAAGGAGGAGCCGTCGGCCAAGCGGGAGCGCCAGGTGGCCGTGGCGGGCGGGGGCAGGGACCGGGTCCAGTGCCGGGCCTGTCCCGGGCCCAGGGGCAGTCGCTGGGCCGCGGGTGGCGGCGCTGCACGG
Source organism: Calidris pugnax (assembly GCF_001431845.1). Taxonomy (NCBI): domain Eukaryota; kingdom Metazoa; phylum Chordata; class Aves; order Charadriiformes; family Scolopacidae; genus Calidris; species Calidris pugnax. The sequence goes on along the minus strand of NW_015094506.1, from coordinate 12,950,985 downwards.
CAGGTGGGAGCCGTGGGGAGAGGCGGCAGCAGCAGCAGCAGCAGCAGCAGTAGTAGTAGTAGGGACCGTGTCGGCCCCGCTGCGGTGAGGGGGACGCTCCGGTAGCGAGAGGCTTCGCTGCAGTCAGGCCTCGAGCGACGTGCAGGGGCAGGTTTGCACAGGGTTCCCCCCTGCAATGGGGGACAGAAAGGTGGTTTAGGTGCCGTTTCGGCTCTGTCCTGCTCGTTTCCTGCCAAGTGCAGGTGTTCCCCCTGCTGTTGGGTTTGCTTTTTCGAAGTGTCGGGAACAGCCGTGGCAAGGGAGGAGGCTGCTCCAACGTGACCGCACTGGGGTCTTGTGTAAAACCGTGGAGCACGGACAAAGGTGAAAGCAATGGAGCCCAATCCAAGTTATTTCTTTTCCCAAGATGGAAAAGGCAGTGTTGGGACAGGTTGGGGTGGCATTTCCATGTCCAGCTGTAGACCTCCAACTTGTGTTTCCCGATTTTAGTAGCAGCACCTTCTGCTGCCTGTGGGCTGCATGGTGAGCTTGAGTCCACCTGGGTGACATTTTCCTGTTGGTGTTTGGCTTCTGGATGGAAGAGCTGAAATGAGTGCCACAATGCCAGTAGCTTAATCGCCTAGTTCTCAGTTGAACAATTGTCCTTCTAGAAATTTAGAGTAGTTGTGACTGGGTATTTGTTTCAGACCCCAGGATCACTTATTTCTTTGCTCTTTTTAAGTGGAAAAGCATTGAGTAGACAGCACTGATACTGACTATTTAACATCGGGATGCTTTTGCCAGCTTGCATTCCACTGGTCTGTATGTTGCACTGACATGGTGCTGTTGACTTTCTGCTCCAATCTGCAAACTTGGAGCAGCTAGTCATAATGAATTTTTATTGCCATTGTAATAGAGAAAGGCATATCTCAAAATTTTGCCACTTCAGACCAGAACCCTTCAAGTTGATATACACTATGTAAAGTAGAAGGCATCTCTAAATACTAATCAAGAATGGAAAAAGAGAAGAGAGTTTGCAAATAGATTGCGTTTGTCCTTTTGTCTCAGAGTGTTTTGCAGCTTTCATGTCTTGAAGAAGCAATGGTGTATTTAGATAGTATTAGAAATCATCAGTATAATGTTTACAGAGTCCAGCTATAAGAAGCAAGAATCCATCTGAGAACAAGGCAGTAACATAGCTGTGATGAGGTTTTAAAATGCCTGTCTTTTTTTCAGCCATTTGAAGTTTTGGCAACAGAGATTATAACTGGAAAGGTGTTAGAGGCAGATAGCTACAGTGCAATTCCTACTGAAAAGGTGGATGGAACCTACTGTTGTGTAACTAGCTATACAGGTAATAAGATCCATATGCCTATTTCTCATGCTGACTAGAAGCCTTATTTTGCATAGTTTTTCTTTGTATTGTATGATTTTTTTGGATTGCGGCTGTTTGAAATTCTCTTACTAGTAAATCTTCCTTTCAAAGTAGAATTTTTATAATAAAGGGTGTCTTAATGTCCTTTAGAAGGATTACAAAAAGTGTGGTGGTTGGGAGAAAACGACAAGACCTTGGTTCATTGCACCAGTGGGGTTCTTTACCTCAAATTTTAAGGTAACTTTGTAGGGGTTGTAATTGCAAGGATTCACCCAAGAAAGGGCAGTGCTCAGCAGCGTTCAAACTTACCTCTCTTACCTTTCAGGGAAGCAGTTTCATAGCAGGCCAGAAGGCTCAGCTTGTAAGAACTAACAGGACTCTCTGCTAGTCCACTTTTCAAACTGGGCAAGTGCAGGCCAAAGCTGCTGTTACATCCATGGGGGACACAGAGATGGGAGATAAGAAGGAAATGAAATGTCCCAGTGAAGCACAGACACAAGATAGAGGTTCTAATATCTGCTTCCAAGACAGCTGTAAAATACTTTTATTGTCCAGAGGGTATCTTGTGAATGTTTTGTCGCTTGAGTCCTTCTATGAATTTGGACCTCGGATGACTATCATTCAGCTCATGCAGATGCTTCACGAGTAATTAATCAGAGAGACAAATAGGTTGCACTCCTGTAGTCTTTACTGTGCTTTGTCCAGATTTACACACCAAAACCCATTGCCTCTGTCTCCTCACTTTAAAGGCAGGTACATATTTTGCTTTCGTAACAGTAATATTGTAAACAATTAGAAATCACGTTAGTTATACAGGCAAAATTACATGGCTGCAAAGAAATGAAACTATTAACTGCCCTTTCAGACGACTTGGTGTTGCTGTACAATCCTGCAGGTTCTGGTTTGGGAAGTTTTAAGAGCAATTTTACATTTTCCTAGGTGAGGAGAGACAGGCCACTTTTACTAAAAAGACTAAATCGTAAAAATTTCCATCGCACGGTCACCTGAGTGTTTGTTTTAAACTTCAGGAATGTTTTTGCATGTGGATTTTTCTCCAAGTTGGTACATTGTAAGATCCTGAAGTATATCTGTCTATGGAAAATTGTCTCTTAGTTTCAGTTACACTTTCAGGAAAGACTCTTAGTCTGAGATGTGGATTAAATATTACATAAGCTTCAATATCATTTAATGCATCAGGCAAACCATCATTTCTGAAATACAAGCTAATATGAAATACGGACTTTCTTTCTAGTACTTTAAAGATCATTTGGAATCTTGCAGTGTTTCCATCAGGCTCACAGGGTCTTCCAAATGAGGCGATTCTTTCCTGTGTTGAAAATCTTCCCAAAGGCATCAATTGCTTTGACATTACACAAATTTGTAATCCAGTCTCCGTTTTTATCTCTGCTTTTGAAAGCACTAGATGAAAGGCAAGATCATGTTCTTGTGCTGGACAGCTGATTTTGCATCAGAGTGTGCTAATAAGTAACTGTTTTCTGTAAAATTTGGGTGAAAATCATTGTTATTAATACTCTGGTTTTCTGTTAATTCCATCTTAATTCCATTAATTCAAATTATTAATTGCACAATGATCCTACAGTGCTCAGTTTATACACAACATGTAAATATTACCATAGTTTTCCATTTGGGTCGAAAATCTTCTATTTGCATCAAGCTGATTCTTTGGTTTGGAGCTTTTCTGACCATATGGCTTAGGTACTGCTGAAAAAAAAGGTAGCAAAAATGGTGACAATAATGCTGACCACCTTAATCAACACAAACATGCAAAGAAAAAAGACAAAACCCACAACTAGTCATTCCCAAGATGAAGCAGTGATGTTGGGATTCATTTCATTTAACTTTATTCATCCAAAAGTAGGGGAAACTGAGTCTAAAGGAGGTTCCTTTTACTGGAAATTAAGACAGGGAATCACCTGAAGATGGAGTTTCAACGCAGCTTAAGAGAGATGACTGAAACAGGGAAGATGAAATTGCGTTCTTAATTTATGTGTATATAAATTATTGCCATTTAATTTCTTGATGAAGTGACAGATGAAAAGTACAGTGATCCAGAGAAACCATGAAAAAGGAAAGCAGAAAGGCAAATAAAGCCAAAATGATGGACTAGATTGTGTGTAGCTGTATTAGCAAGTTAATAGTAAAGGGTAATCTGAAACAGACTGCCAGACAGAAAGATACTGGACTCAGAATCCCACCTGTAGGCTGTTTGTCAAATTTATGACAGTGTGTGTGCTGTCAAGCAGACAGCAGATTCTTTCAAAGATGAAAAAAAGATAACTGAAAATATGCTTCCTGCATGAATGGAAGGAAGAATGTTCATGAATATTCTGTCTGAAAATTGTAAAGTTTTATAAAGCTTTAGATTTCAGTCTGGATACTGCTGCAATCTACTGCTGAAATTTAGGCTGGATAAAATTTATTCTTGGCCATATTTAGGAATAAATATCTTAATATTCACCTGTAGGGAGAAAATCCAAAGTGGTACGATACAGACAGGCATATTTGAGGCATTTCAAGAATGCTATCTATGTAAGCAGGAACTCACCTGTAGATCCACTGAACTTTGGTTCTTTGGGGACAATGGCAGTATGGTAGACTACATATGCTGGTCTTCGAGGTTGTGTAGAACTGAACTAAGTCTTTCTTCCATTTCCCTTTGTGAGCAGGAACATAGCTGTAGATCCATTGTAACTTTGGTCCTTGAGTAACAGCACAGTAGACTATATATGCTGATCTTTGAGGTTCTGAGGAATTGAAATAAGTTTTCCATTTTCCCTTATGAGCAGGAACCCACCTGTAGATCCATTGAACTTTGGTTCTTGTGGGACAGTGACAGCATGGTAGTCTACATATGCTGATCTTTGAGGTTCTGTAAAACTGAAATAAGTCTTTCTTCCAGTTTCCCTCATGATCAGGAACCCAGCTGTAGATCCACTGAACTTTGATTCTTGGGTGATGGTGACAGTACGGTAGCTGATATGCTGATCTTTGAGGTTCTAAGTAATTGAAATAAGTCTTTCTTCTTGTTTCCCTCACAAGCAGGAACCACCCATAGATCCACTGAACTTTGGTTCTTGGGTGACAGCACGGTAGTCTACATATGCTGATCTTTGAGGTTCTGGAGAATTGAAATGTCTTCCAGTTTCGCTCACAAGCAGGAACCCAGCTGTAGATCCATTCAGCTTTGGTTCTTGGGGGACGATGACAGTACGGTAGACTACATATACTGATCTTTGAGGCTCTGAAGAATTGAAATGAGTCTTCCAGTTTTGCTCATGAGCAGGAACCCAGCTGTAGATCCACTGAACTTTGATTCTTGGGTGATGGTGACAGTACAGTAGCCTACATATGCTGATCTTTGAGGTTCTAAGTAATTGAAATAAGTCTTTCTTCTTGTTTCCCTCACAAGCAGGAACCACCCATAGATCCACTGAACTTTGGTTCTTGAGGGACGATGACAGTACAGTAGACTACAGATGCTGATCTTTGAGGCTCTGAAGAATTGAAATGAGTCTTCCAGTTTTGCTCATGAGCAGGAACCCAGCTGTAGATCCACTGAACTTTGGTTCTTGAGGGACGATGACAGTACAGTAGACTACATATGCTGATCTTTGAGGCTCTGAAGAATTGAAATAAGTCTTTCAGCCACTTTCCCTCACAAGCAGGAACCCAGCTGTAGATCCAGTGAACTTTGGTTCTTGGGTGACAGCACGGTAGTCTACATATGCTGATCTTTAAGGTTCTGAAGAATTGAAATAGGTCTTTCTTCCTTATGAGCAGGAACCCAGCTGTAGATCCATTGAACTTTGGTTCTTGGGTGACAGTGACAGCACAGTAGACTACATATGCTGATCTTTGAGGTTCTGAAGAATTGAAATAAGTCTTCTAGTTTCCCTCATGAGCAGGAACCCAGCTGTAGATCCACTGAACTTTGGTTCTTGGGGCACAGTGACAGTACGGTAGTCTACCTATGCTGATCTTCGAGGTTCTGAAGAGTTGAAATAAGTCTTTCTTCTAGTTCCCCTCAGGGAGTAGAAGAAGCAGTTTTATCATCCTTACATTTGTAAGGTAAGGATGACCCCTTTGTTGGTCACTCAGTTTCAATTTTGGGTCTGAAGTTTGTATTCCTAAAAGTGAAAAAACCAAATCTAGACAATAATCACAGAATCACAGAATTGTGGTGGTTGGAAGGGACCTCAGAGATCATTGGGTCCAACCACACAAAAAAAAAAAAAAACCAAACCAAAAAAACCACACATAGTGTTGTGCTATTGCTCAAAACTTGGTGTATTGCAGGAGACTGGAGGCTGGAAGACAAGATTTGAAAAGGTACTGTGTGGATAGTCCAATCCAAATATGGATTGTCTATATTTGACACCAAGAACAGGACTTGCTTAGGTAGTGCTAAATCATCTAGCAGTTTAGTAAATAAAAATGAATAAGCCAGCTGTTCTTTCAAAGTACCTTTCCCTGTTACTGTACTAGGTGAATTTCTTGGCTCCTCAGAAGTAAGTACTGGAAGGACATTTTTGTGAATTTACTTGTACTCTAATGTACAAATTGTTGAGAAAATGTATTTATTTACTGTTACTAGGTGGCAAAAAAAGTCCATTTATATAACGAGGTTTGCTATGATGGAAGGCACAACTGATCCTCACACAGCCCGAGGGTTGTGTTTCCCAGAAACAGGGGATGCTCCTGTACTTCTGCTGCAGGAGAAAACAGATATTTTCAGATATTGTAAATATAACACTAAAAACTGAGTAAATGGATTAGTACATGGTGTACTGCTGTGAACATATGACACAGAGAGCAGTTCTCTTAAACTCCAGATACCTCTAAAGTTGTCTGGAGTTAGTCAGTGGAGCTCTTGCAGTGCAAAACTGTTCCCAGATAAGGAGTAAAGCAGTCTATTTACTGTACTGCAGACTTTTCATGAATTTCCCTGAATTTCACTGAATTTTTAGAGTTGGAAGGGACCATAGAGATCATCTAGTTCAACTCCCCTGCTAAAGCTGGGGAGATGAAATGCTGGGGAAAAAAAAAATATCTAGCAGTCACTTAATTGACCTGTGGCTGAATTTCCTTTCCTGTACAATGGGATAATCAGGTCGATCTCAAAAGAAGTCTGCTTTATAAGTGCAAATCTTACACTAATAAAGGATATGGGTCTGTGGGAAAATAAGGAGTGAGGAACAAAAGCCAGGAAGATTCCCAACAAAAACTAGAAAACTAGAAATTTGGGAATGTGTAATCCTTGTGCAGACTTGTCTGACATGGATTTCAAAATGAGGAAAAAATTATCTTTTGCTCCAATTCCTATTGGAAACATCAACTTGGCAGAAGAAAGTCACTTTTGTTTTAGACTAAAAAATATGTTTGGAGGGACTCGCTTCTTTCTACCTCTATTTGCATATCTCTGAATCTGAAAAACATCTATGAACATCTCCCCTGTCTCCATAATGAGCAAACAGTGTCGCAGCTGAGAAGTTTTCCACAGTGACAGAGTCTGCACCTGGAACCCTCATGAGGAAAATGACTTTGTGGCAAAGTCACACAAGGTTTCCATACCCTAGTGGCTGCCTTAAATGTGAATGTCCTCTTGTAAAATGTTTTGGTTTCAATTAATAGGTAGATGATACACTAGCCCATGTATAACAGTATTACAGTGACAAATAACAACTCAGGTTTATATCCTGGATGTGAACTGCATCCCAGGTGAGAGCTGTAAATGCCAGTTTGCTGGTTCTTTCTTGATGAGTTTCTGTGTAATATTTTAAAGGAAAAAAAAAACAAAGGCACACTTGAAAATATTTAAATATTTGAGGGCAAGCTCTAGCTTCCAGACATGAACAGCTGGGTCTAGGAGCAGCATCTCAAAACCATGCCACTTCTGGACTGCTCTCAGTACAGCTGGGCCATCCCCCGAGACATGCTGGGCTCTGGAGCCAAAGCCCATCTCCCAGGGGTTAACACCTGGGATCCCAATGCTGGAATGGATGCAATAACAAAGAGCCCTACATCCACCTCTGGATTTTCACCAGCTGGAATATAAATACTTCTTTGAAGGACTTTGGTTTAAATAACTGATTTTGCAGAAAATCTGGTAGTTGCTGTAAGAAATTACAAACTTGGCCTATTTAGTCAGAATCAACCTTTTGTTATTCATTAAGAAAGGGATTTGTGATCTTTATGCACGATTTCTCATGTATGTGTTCCTTGAGAATGGGAGCCCAGTTCACAGAAGTCCATCGTTTAGATGATCATTAGCTCTTCTCACCACTTATGAAAATTTATATATGCAGCCGTGGCCCAGAGTGACATATCACCTTCTAGCTTCACGTAACAAACCTCCCTTCCAACATGGATATATCAAGAAAATCAGATAGAAATCACTCTAAAATCTACAGCATTTACCTGTGCATAGGGGGAATAAAAATGGAAATTGTGATCATTCACATCTGTGGCCATTTTCACTTCTGGTGCTTCTCCTCCACTCTCTTAATACTGGCAGAACATACATGAAAACGTTAAAGCTATAAACATTAGGGCAAATCATACTCTTATCCTGAAGACAGTAGTTTTCTTTCAAAAACTGGACCTTCAGAACCTTACCTCTGCTGCTTCTTTGAAGCAATACTCTAACCAACAGTGAAATACACAGGAATGGAGGAGGTGGTACCTGCTCCAGGCACATCAACAAGCTCCAGGCTTGTTGAACCAAGGAAGGCAGTTGATAGCCGGTATGGAATGTTGCATTTCCACAGTTGCCAACTGCTCCTCCAGCTCGTGACATCAGCAAAATGGCGCCATGGGACCTGTGTCGCTTGAACATCTTCCTTTACCTCCATTGCTTCAGAGGAAAGAATGGAAAATCGGAGCTTTTCAGAGTCTCCCATTCCGCAGTTTCTTTAACATGAAATGCAACAAACCCATTTGGTGGGGTAGGAATAATACCCAACTTCTTGCTGCAGGAACTGTGGTCTTGGAAACAACTCTTTGGTACCACAAAGACAAACCTTATTCTTTGACTATTTCTTCCCCAAGACCCTTGTGCCCAGTGTGTTCCTTTCTGTGCCTCTGGCTTTGGATGGAGAAACTTGCTGCTCCCTGTTAGTACACTGTTAGCTGTAACTGCTCGCATTGTTGGCTTTCACTGGGCTTTCTTGCTTCCGAGATCTCCACTGCCACATCTAAAGCAGAAAGAAGAGCATAGATGGACCCACACTGGCAAAGGCTAAGTTCAGCAGTGATGGTCGTAGTACCTCTGTGGTAACAAACTGAAGAAGGGGAAAAAACTGCTGGGTAAGAGCAGCCAGAGAGAGGAGAGAGAATATGTGAGATCTATAACTATGTAGACACCAAGATCAGTGAAGGAGGGGTAGGAGGTGCTCCAGGCAGTGGAGCAGTTCCACCTGTGGGCCATGGTGAAGACCATGGTGAGGCAGTCTTTCCTCTTGCAGGCCAACGGAGGTCCATGGTGGAGCAGATATCTACTAGCTGCTCATGAAGGATGCCGTGCTTGAGCAGGTAGATGTCCTTCAATGCACCTGTGACCCCCTCAGAGAGCCTGTGCTGGAGCAGGCTCCTGGTAGAACCTGTGACCCCATGGAGAAAGGAGCCCAAGCTGGAGCAGATTTGCTGGCAGGACGTGTGACCCCATGGAAAGGACTCATTGTGGAGCAGTCTGTTCCTGAAGCAGGCCTCACACTCGAGAAATTCATGGAGGACTTTCTCCCATGGGAGAAGCAGGGGAAGAGCATGAGGAGGGAGCACCAGAGACAACCTGCGATAATAAACTGAGCACAACCTCCATTCCCCATCACTGTGCTGCTCGGGCAGAGGAGAGGAAGGAAAATCAGGAATGAAGTTGAGTCCTGGAAGAGGGGAAGGAAGGTGCTGTAACACTGAGCTTTTATTTCCGATTACCCTATGCTGATTTGATTGGTAATAAATTGATTTCCCCAAGTGGAGTCTATTTTGCCCATGATGGCAATAGCTGTGTGATCTCTCCCTGTCCTCCTCTCCACCCACGGGCCTTTCACTGCATTTTCTCTCCCCTGCCCAGCGAGGAGCAGTGACTGGGCGGCTCTGGTGGGCACCCGGCCCCCAGCCGGGCTCTGCCCAGCGCAGCTCCAAAGGCCCTGTGCTGGGGCTGAGGGCCTGGGCAACCAACCGCAGGCACCTTCCCGAGGGAGGCAAAATCAGCCACAGAGCGGTCCCCACGCCCTGGGGACAGTCACCCCTGTCCCAGGCCCGGGCGTGAGGCCCCCGGGACAGCAGAAAACGCCCTGAGGAATGGCTGCCAGCGCCGGGCAACTGCACCGCTAACGGCCGCCGCCACCGCGCGCCACCGAGCGGCCGCCTCAGCCCGGGGCCCAGCAGAGCTGGGGCGGGACGGCCCCGCCACGGCGGGAGCCGCAGCTGCCAAAAAAAGGGGGTGCTGCAGGCCCTCGGCCAGGCTGGGCGATGAAGGGCGGCTGAGCCACGGGCTCGCTGAGGGCTGCTGGAGGGAGGCGGCCGCGGCCCGTCCCGCCGTCCCCGACGCACAGGGGCGCTGCGGGGCTCCTGGCGAGCGCGCGCGCGCGCAGCGGCCGACTCCATTTCGCGGGGCGCAGGCGCAGGTCGGGCTCAGCGCTGGGCCGGCGGCGGGCGCGTGCGGCCGGGGCCATGAGGCGGCGGTGCGCGGTGCAGCGGAAGGTGCCGTGCCTGTTCGTGACCGAAGTGAAGGAGGAGCCGTCGGCCAAGCGGGAGCGCCAGGTGGCCGTGGCGGGCTGGGGCAGGGACCGGGTCCAGTGCCGGGCCTGTCCCGGGCCCAGGGGCAGTCGCTGGGCCGCGGGTGGGAGCCGTGGGGAGAGGCGGCAGCAGCAGCAGCAGCAGCAGTAGTAGTAGTAGGGACCGTGTCGGCCCCGCTGCGGTGAGGGGGACGCTCCGGTAGCGAGAGGCTTCGCTGCAGTCAGGCCTCGAGCGACGTGCAGGGGCAGGTTTGCACAGGGTTCCCCCCTGCAATGGGGGACAGAAAGGTGGTTTAGGTGCCGTTTCGGCTCTGTCCTGCTCGTTTCCTGCCAAGTGCAGGTGTTCCCCCTGCTGTTGGGTTTGCTTTTTCGAAGTGTCGGGAACAGCCGTGGCAAGGGAGGAGGCTGCTCCAACGTGACCGCACTGGGGTCTTGTGTAAAACCGTGGAGCACGGACAAAGGTGAAAGCAATGGAGCCCAATCCAAGTTATTTCTTTTCCCAAGATGGAAAAGGCAGTGTTGGGACAGGTTGGGGTGGCATTTCCATGTCCAGCTGTAGACCTCCAACTTGTGTTTCCCGATTTTAGTAGCAGCACCTTCTGCTGCCTGTGGGCTGCATGGTGAGCTTGAGTCCACCTGGGTGACATTTTCCTGTTGGTGTTTGGCTTCTGGATGGAAGAGCTGAAATGAGTGCCACAATGCCAGTAACTTAATTGCTCAACTCCCAGTACCAGCACCATCTTGATAATGGTTATGTCTGGGTATGTTACCCTGGGATGGTTAATTTTCTGCTTAGTAGCTGGTATGGGGCTCTGTTTTAGCTTTGTGCTGAAAACGGTGTTGATAATACAGGGATGTTTTTGTGGTGTGGCGATTAGTTGCTAGCTGGGCTTAAACAAAAATCATCCCTAAATTATTGTTCCTTCATATACAGAAAACCAATGGGGGATTAGATCTGGAACTAGTATATGCTATTTTTTTTTATTTCAGTGTGCAGGCAAGGATAATAAAGGGAGTTATGACTGCTAGGGAAGAAGAGGGGTAGTGGGAAAACCAACAGGTATGTTTTCTCGCTACCCTGAAAATTTTCTGTTTCATGTAATCATATATGCTCTATGATATGGTTACAAATCTTATTACTAAAATGCAAAACAGGCATGTAATGTAATGTAATGAGAGTATGTAGAAGGTTCTCATTTCATGAATTCCAAATTCTGTTTCAAGACTTTTGCAAGACATGGACTGAGTTTGTGTTTTGTCAGCAGAGACAGTGACCAGCTTACAAGTTAAACTTGACTGGGGAGAGAGGAGGGAGGGTGATGATTATACAGGAAATTATTTGAATCCAAACACAACTGATTACGTGTTTGCAGTGAAACTGTTATAGAAGTCCTGCTAGAAATTTGAACTAGTTGTGACTGGATATTTTTTTCAAACCCCAGATCACTTACTTCTTCGCTCCTTTTAAGCGGAAAAGTGTTTAGTAGACAGCACTGATACTGAGTATTTAACATCAGGATGCTTTTGCCACCTTGTGTTCCACTGGTCTGTATATTGCACTGACATGGTGCTGTTGACTTTCTGCTCCAATCTGCAAACTTGGAGCAGCTAGTCATAATGAATTTTTATTGCCATTGTAATAGAGAAAGGCACATCTCAAAATTTTGCCACTTCAGACTGGAACTCTTCTAGTTGATATGCACTATGTAAAGTAGAAGGCAATGTCATTTCTAATCACTAATCAAGAACGGAAAAGGAGGAGAGTTTGCAAATAGATTGCCTTTACCATTTTGTCTTAGAGCGTCTTCCAGACTGTCATGTTGAAGAAGCAGTGCTGTATTTAGATAATATTAGAAAGCAACAATATATGTGTAATACTGGATTTACAGAGTCAAGTTGTGAGGAGCAAGAAGCCATCTGAGAACAAGGCAGTAACATAGCCGTGATGAGGGTTTAATATGCCTGTCTTTTCTTTTCAGCCATTTAAAGTTTTGGCAACTGAGACTATAACTGAAAAGGCACTAGAGGCAGATATATACAATGCGATTCCTACTGAAAAGGTGGATGGAACCTGCTGTTATGTGACTACCTATAAAGGTAATAAGGAGTATTCATATGCCATTTTTTCACGCTGATTAGTAGCCTTGTTTTACATAGTTTTCACTTTTATTGTATGATTTGTTAGATTACGGCTGTTGTGAATTCAACTCTTATTAAACATCTTGACCACAAAGTAATAGTTACCGTAACTACAGGGGGTGTTTACAGAATTCTTACAGATTTTACTCTAAAATATGTGAAGTATGGTTTAAGTGAACATGCCAATCAAGGAACTATTCCAGTTTTAATAATGTTATTGGTAAGTCTTCCTTGCACACCAGAATCTGTATAATAAAGGATGTCTAATTTCCTTGAGAAGGATTAAAAGAAATGGGGAGGTTAGAAGGAAATGAGAAGACTGTGCTTCATTGCATCACTGTGGTTCTTTCCTTTACCTGAAATTGTAAAGAAACTTTGTATTAAACTAGGCAAGATTCTGTGAATAGATTTTCAGATTCATATACAGTAATTCACAAATGTATTTAAATAGTTACTTTGGATATAAAATTTCTCTAGTGGCAAATGATAATTCACATCTTACCTTTTGTATAGTTAATCTCAGTACTCTGCAGGGTATGGTTGCCTCAGTAAACTGCTGGTTTTATCCTTCTGGAAACTCTAGGGCAACCCTATCTATGGGCCAGGCTGGATCGAAAACCCAACAAACAAGCTGAAAAAAGGTTTAAACGATTCTTGTATTCTTTGGAAGACTGCAAAGGTTAGTGAAGATTTTTTGCCTTCTTTTTAGCAATCTAAGTTATGCCACTGAAAAACACCTCTGGTCTACTACAGGAAATGTCAGTGACCCTGCTCCAGTTTTTTCTCATGTCGCTCTTAAGTTTACTTTGAGGGAGCTTTAAATGAGAATCAGTGGGGGAAAGGAATACCAGCAGGGTTGCAGGAGGTAATCCAAGGGTTGGCATGGCATGGACAGAGGGTGTCAGTGCTAGTGGGAACATTTATGCTGTTCCTGGCAACACAAAAGGCTCAGGAGAGTATCTGAAATGCTTGTGCACCACACACACAGTATAAGAAACAAACAGGATGAACTGGAAGTGTTGGTCAGCTCCCAGAGCTGTGATGTCATTGGTATTAGCGAGACTTGGTGGAATGAGTCCCGTGACTGGAGTGTTGGGTTGGAAAGCTACAGGCTGTTTAGGAGGGATTGGCACGGCAGGTGAGGTGGAGGTATTGCACTCTCTACAGTCTTACAGTTAGTGATGACGTGTTTGAGGATTAGGGGAATGGAAAACAAAGGAGATGTTCCAGTGAGTGTCTACTACTGATTGCTCAGCCAAGATGTAAGTACTGATGAGTTATTTTGTAGGCAATTAGGGAGAAATTTCTGGATCAGTAGCCCTTGTCCTTATGGGAGGTTTCAACTTCTTAGACATCAATTGGGGATATCATACTGCTGTGACAAGCAGGTCTTGGAAATTCCTGAAGTTTGTAGGAGATAGCTTCTTGTCATGGGTACTCAGTGAACTAACTAGGAAAGATGCCCTCCTAGACTTGCTGTTTGTGGACAGAGAAGGACTCATGGGGGATGTGATGATAGGTGGCTGCCTTGGCCACAGTGATCACAAAATGATCGAGTTTAAAATTTTCAGTGTAATAAGAAAAAAGGACAGCAGAGTTGCTGCCCTGGACTTCAGGAGAGCAAACTTGAAGCTATGCAGGGAGGTATTTAGCAGAGGGAGGTGGAGGTATTGCACTCTCTACAGTCTTACAGTTAGTGATGACGTGTTTGAGGATTAGGGGAATGGAAAACAAAGGAGATGTTCCAGTGAGTGTCTACTACTGATTGCTCAGCCAAGATGTAAGTACTGATGAGTTATTTTGTAGGCAATTAGGGAGAAATTTCTGGATCAGTAGCCCTTGTCCTTATGGGAGGTTTCAACTTCTTAGACATCAATTGGGGATATCATACTGCTGTGACAAGCAGGTCTTGGAAATTCCTGAAGTTTGTAGGAGATAGCTTCTTGTCACGGGTACTCAGTGAACTAACTAGGAAAGATGCCCTCCTAGACTTGCTGTTTGTGGACAGAGAAGGACTCATGGGGGATGTGATGATAGGTGGCTGCCTTGGCCACAGTGATCACAAAATGATCGAGTTTAAAATTTTCAGTGTAATAAGAAAAAAGGACAGCAGAGTTGCTGCCCTGGACTTCAGGAGAGCAAACTTGAAGCTATGCAGGGAGGTATTTAGCAGAGTACCCTGGGAATCTGCTTTTGAGGGCTTAACAGTCCATGAGTGCTGGGCAGTCTTTAAGAACCACCTTTTGGAAGCACAGGAGCAGGCAATTCCACTGTATCCTAAGTCAAGCAAGCAGGGCAGAAGACCAGCTTGGCTAAACAGGGAACTCCTCATGGAGCTGAAGAAGAAAAAGAAATTGTATGATTTCTGGAAGCGAGGTCAGGCTTCACAGGAAGATTACAGAGCTGTGGTTTGTATGTGGAAGGAGAAGACATGAATGGCCAAAGCTCAGTTAGAGATGAAACTGGCCAGTGTTGTTCCAGACAACAAGAACATACTTTTAAAAGTATGTTAATGGTAAGAGGAGGTCTAAAGAAAACATTGGAATGACACTTGTTGGAGATGGTCACCTGCCTAATAGGGAGCTTGGGCTGACTGGTCCTTGGGAGCAGCTAAGGACATTGGGCTTGTCTAGTTTGGAGAAAAAGAGGCAGAGGGGCGACCTCATTGATCTCTACAGCTTCCTGAGGAGGGGAAGTGTGGAGAGGGAGGTGCTGAGCTCTTCTCCCTTGGATCCAGTGATAGGGTGTGTGAGAATGGTTCAAATCTGCGCCAGGGGAGGTTTAGACTGGACCTTAGGAAGCATTTCTTTACCGAGAGGAATGTCAAACACTGGAACAGGCTTCCTGGAAGGTGGTCAATGCCCCAAGCCCGTGAGTGTTCAAGAGGCATTTGGATATGCTTTAACTTGGTTAGCCCTGAACTGGTCAGGCAGTTGGACTAGATGATCGTTGTAGGTCCCTTCCAACTAAAAGAGTCTATTCTAAGCTATTCTACTTCTCTTGCTCTAGTTTAAATATAATATTGGCTATTTAGGTAGCTAATTTTTAATCCATTAGTGTTGAATTTTTAAACTATTTAAAGGGTACTACGCTTCTTTAAGCCTCCCTAATTGTAGACTGCTTGAGTGTGCCAGATGTTGGTGTTTATACAAAGGAACTGGGGCTACTGTCTGTAAGACAAGGTTTAGATCAATGGTATTTAAATACTTGCATTGAAAGATGATCAAAATGTAAAGATGGTTAACAGTTTGCCAAAAACTATATGTCACATTTATATGCCTAGAATTTGTTTGGAATGTTGAAGAGGATTTCAAGCCTGTTCCAGATACCTGGATTCCAGCAAGGGACATAGAGTTCTCTAATGGCAATCCTTTGCCTGATGAAAATGGACATATGCCAGGTACCTATGATGCAGCACAGGTAAAATGAGGGGGGACAAAAATCCATTTTTAAAGTGAATTAGAATTGGTTCCAGAGTTAAAAGTAGTAGTTGGCATATTCAGGAAACAATTGGAATGGCATTCATTCAGTATCCAGAAAGGCTTTGTTCTTCTGACACATTGAAAATAATTGCAGATTGTTGGGCACACTTACAGCTGAAGGCAGCGTTGTCATGTTTGCATTGTCATGCATTCCTCTGACATTTCCCTGAGACAAGACATAGTTTTTCTTGTTAGTCTTTCTGTTTGTAGTTAACTGCGGGGTTGGTTGGGTTTTTTTTAATGCAGGTATGGTTCTAGTATGCATTTGCTAACTTCAGATATTTCCTTTGGTAAAATGTTGTGTTTTCCCCTAGGTTGGGTGCCTGTGGAGAAGAGCAGTAAGCAGTATTGCTGGCACTCCTCTGTTGTCAATTATGAGGCTGAAATAGCGCTGGTATTGAAACACCACCCTGAGCCAGGGCTTCTGGAAATCAGCCCGGTGCCATTATCAGAAATTTTAGAACAAACATTGGAGCTTATTGGGACAAACATTAATGCAAATCCATATGGTAAGTTTGTATGGTCTCATCTTAAATATTTTTTTTAATTTGGTGTTATTTTTGAGTGAAAACTACGCCTTTTCTTTGTACGAGGTTTTTTTTTTTTTAAAACGTTCTAAGGTGGCAATGTAACATTTTTAGAAAGGAAGGCAAGGGCTAGCTCAAAGAACACTCACCCAGAAATACACACCTCAGAAAGCTGCGTTGTTATCAGACTCTCTATGTCTGTTAAACCTCTTTCCACTTGCATGTTCTTTAGGAGTTATAATAGTGCTTTCTTTAGTCCTTCAAAAAATATTCTGACTAGAAAAGTTGTTTTAAATATTACTTTTAAAATATTTTTTTAGGATTGTTTATTTGTGCCTTTTCTTGACTTTTTTTTACTTGCTCTTCTGGTGCTGTTTAGTCCATTAAAGTAGAAAATTTTACAAAATTTTCCTCAGCCTCTTTTTTTTTTTTTTTTGAGTCCCTAGAGTGAGTTAGAAAAATTTTTAAGTTATGAAATACTGTAATTTTTTTTAGGAAATGTAATTTAAACTAAATTTTGCTTGTGGCCTCTCCCTTTAAAAGCCTTATAACAGAAAACTAGTTAGATATGAACACAAGGGAGTTCTAACTTGTGAGCTTGGGATAACTTGCAAGGATGGATAAGAAAAATAGTAGTACTTTGTCTAAGTGTTTTCTCAGAATCTAAAGGAACTGCCGCAAAAAAAATCCTAGTAGCTGTATTCTTAGATGAAGGTTGATGTTGAACAGTCAGTGAGGAGGGAATGGATTTATTAACAGCTTGGCTTGAGTATTAATCCATTTTCATAAGAAAATATACCAGATTTTCAGGAACTAAGATGTCTGTGCTATGTGTCGTGAAGCATTGAGCTAGTAGCTTTATGGTTACTGGGGAGATGACCACCAGAACAAAGCAGACAACTGTATATATCTTTGTCATGGTTATTTTATATTAATAAAAAGTTATATGAGAAGACAGCTGCATTTGATACTTAAAAATACATTTAACTGTTCTCTTAAAAGCAGGACAGTGTTGTAGTATCTAAGAGAAGTCTACCTTTATAGAATGCTTTTAAGATGGAATTTTCCTCACTTTTGTTGTTATAGCTAAGTTATGGCACATAAATAGCAGGAAGATTTTTGTTTCTTTTAACAGGATTAGGAAGCAAGAAGCAGCCTGTACATCTCCTCGTACCACATGGAGCATTTGAAATAAAGAATCCCCCTGCTTTGAAACAAAATGACATAGTGTCTTGGTTTGAAGGCTGCAGTGAGGGTAAAGTTGAAGGAATTGTGTGGCACTGCCATGATGGGTGTTTAATCAAGGTAATTATATAGATGGACATGTGGAAAGCACTATAATAATTCATAGTATGTGAAGCATTGTGACGTATTCACTTTTTGTCTTGTTTTCAAATTCTTTAGTACTAAATGTTCCTCTAGCAAATCAGGTGACAGTACAATTGGTCAAGCCAGTGAATCACTACAACGATACCATACTAATCTTTTTCATTATCTACACTATACTAATAACTTAAAATAATTGAGAACATAAAAAAACACTTTCTTATCCATCTGTACAGGCAAGACATTTAAAGCTTAATTCTTATATTTAAAAAATAATTCCTTGTAGCATTGATTTATAGAACAAGTATTGTTAATAAGAATGTGGGGTTTTTATTAATTGGCAAGTTTATATTATTTCTGCTGCTGTGGAGAACATCTTGGTTCTGGTTTGCCTTTTGTGCTTCATTGGTACTCATGTTACTCAGGTAACATTACTGATTATAAGTGCCCTAATGCAGAGGATCCTAGAATTAAAGCTCACAAACCCACACCCCCAAAGTTGGGCTACTATATCAAAATCTCTAAATTTATCTTATTTCTTTTTATTTTAGCTCCATCGCCATCATCTTGGTTTACGCTGGCCGCTTGCCGAGACATACCTGAATTCTCAGCCTGTTGTCATTTCTTTTAATAGAACTAAATATGACTGTGACTTTGAACCAAAGAGTTTGTTTCACCATTTTTCAAACTTGGACGGGCAAAGATTTGACAGACTCAAAGATATCAAGTTTGATGCTTGAAGTGATTTTTCTCTCAAGTTGATTGTCGTATGTGCTGCATTCCTCTTACTTCTGTCTACACAAAGCTCTTTGCAAAGAACCCTCTGGCTTAGGCAGCAGCCCAGATACTGTATGAGCCTAAGTGACTCATTTTATATAACGAGAGTTCCACCATCCAGAGCAGAGATCTAGCCTTCAGCATGCTTATTTTCCGGTCTGAAAAATCCTTAACTTTTGAACCCATTTCTGGAAACTGTTATAATTGTTGTCTAACATTGGCTGGTCCTAATAGCTTAGCTAATGGATGCAATCAACTGTAAAAGTTCCATAGGTTGCACTACTATAAATATAATTATTATGACACTGTTACATGTAGGAACCAGTTTTAGGATCTAGTTGTTTTTTAAGTGTAAAGGACATATTTCAGGCGGGGCCACAATTAGTTCTGCAATTTGATAATTTTTTTTAAAGCTGTAATAATTTCTTTGGGGGTGGGGGGAGCAGAACTTTTCACTGTATTATTTAACTCCTAGCTGCAGCATTATCCTACTACTTGAAAATCTAATTAAGCTACATCCTACAGGTAATTCCACTATTTTGGGACAAAAAGAGTAAATAATAGAAAGTATACTACTGTTTTGGAGATCCTTAGTAATTAGAGAGAAACATGACTTGGCTTAATACCCATTTTCAGACTGCATGTCAATTAGGAAACTTCATCAGGGGCATATTAATTAAGATGCCATATTAATAATACAGGTGAGAACATGTGATCATTTGAGTTTGCTTTATTTATCTGTGCTATAAAAGTATACATCCAGCTATATAAAATATACAAAATGAAAAAACATTTATCTATAAAAATACCATTAGTTTGGCTGAAATACTATAACTTTATTTTCAGTTCTTCTTGGGTTTTCTAAAATTGAGGTAAAAATCCAGCACACTGACCCTGAGTCCATAGTTAAGAAGTATGATAGCATGAACAGCAAGAACAAATGACATATTCTCACAAATCTGGAACTTAGCACATCTTTAAGAGTTTCTCAACTTCTAGAATAAGTCCAAGGTTTTGACTTCACCTGACCCGTGTGTATTACCCAAATTACTGTTCTGAATGAAAATACCGTATTTCAAAGGAGTTGGGAGAGGTAAAACTCATTTTTATTTTGACTGGTGTATATAAATACTGACCATAATCTGTTGACTAATCCAATTCTGCACTCTTAGGTATGTGCCAAACTATTGTAACTTTAATAGAATTGTATCATTCCGCGATAAAAACAGACAAATAAATCAGTATTATGTGATTGTCCTGGAATTTATTTTCTGTATGAATACTGAGGACAGTAAGCACTAGCCTAATCAACAGAAACATTGCCTGGACTATCCACTTGAATGCCATACTCTTCAGAAAGCTGCTTTAATCTCTCTTCTAAGATAATATTTTTTTTTACTTCTTCATTGTAGTTGTATTTCAGATCCTCAATTTCTTCAACAATGGAAGGGTCGAAGTTTTCTAATTCTCTTCTCAGCTTATTTGTTTCTTCCTATTAAAAAAAAAAAACAAGGAGTACCACCTTTATCCACAACTTGAGAAATACATGTTAACAACAGTGGTTTTTTTGCCTTTTTTCTTAAGAGGCTAAATGATGAGAGAGTAAGCATATTCTCTAGAGGCACAAAAATCTACCCATGAACAACATGTTCACTAACAACAAAATAGGCTTCATAAACATAATGTTTAGAAATTGACTTTGTCATAAAATACTAGATATCAAACAGGTCTTTCTAGCTAACGGTAATTGCTCACTGTGATGGTGCTCGTTATCTTGCCTAGGATGATCCTTGCAACTCACCTTTAATTGCTGTTTTTCCAACTCTGAGGCTTTCAGCTTTGTCTGGAGGTCAGCTATTTCTGTCATTAACTTGTCATTTTTATCCTTCTCTACAATTTCATTATGTCCTACAAAAATAATGATAATTTGTTATAAAATTTAAGGTAATGAAAATCAGTGGCATGAATAATCTTGTAACGAAATTCTGCATCTCCTGAAAGCTGAAGCAGTTGAAGTGTGCAAACCCAATTGGGATCAACAACCACCAAAAATTCAAGTCATAGGGGCTTTTCTTTAATTCTTGTACAAATTAGGTGCTGGAATATGGCATTCAATGACAGGAACTAGACACCAAGGGCCAGTCTATTAGGATACTTTTGAAAAATACAACACGTACAGTTTCTCTGAATTAAATGCAGGAAACTTGGAAATAACGTAGTATAAGGATCTTGTTAATTATGTTCATAATTCCAAGAGGGTTAATTATTTTTTTTTCCCCACTCATGTGGGAATGTGCTGCTCTGTAATGCTCTGCTTTCCCCATGGGACTGATGCCTGCTGAGCCTTACATCATTCACAGAGCTGGGGTCTGGAAACAGCCACTCCTCCTCTGGCAGCTGGAACCCAAGGCAACAGGGGTGAGCGTGAGGGCTTCAGTGAATGACTGACATCTTACAAGCAGTCTTCTGAGGTTTATAAAACAAATAGTGACATGAGCTACACATCTCCTTGGAAAGGGAAATCTTATAAAGATTACAGCCTCTTGATCAAGATAATTAATTATGGAGATTTTTACTAACACTTTTCTTTAAAAAGCTTGTGTAAGTACTCAAAAACCCAAGACCTTCATCTGCTCCAGTTTACAGTAGCATTAATACAATTCAAATAATTCTGTAGATTTATCATCATTTTGCACACACACATTAAATAAAAGTAGTTTTAGGCTCAAAATACATGGAGGTCTTTAATTTAGGTATTGAAAATGATTACCAGCTGCAGAACCTTCACGGGTATCCGTGCATATGGGGTGCTTGTGATCCTCCACCTGGTGAGCTAGTTCTGCTTTTTCCTTCTCTAATCGATTATTTGTTAACCTGGAATATAAAACAACTTTACAATACTTTTAAAGAAATTATTCAAATATTCTAAAATATAAAATATGTAACAAATCTCAATGGTCATTTCCTTATCATTCTTATTTCACATATATTGGCTGAGGTATTTAGTTATTTAAAAGTACATTACCTTAAAAGCTGAAGCTCCCTCATGAGGCTTTGCTCTGTCCTTGCACCTTCAGGAAAGTGTTTGAGAAGCTCAAGCTTAAAAGAAAAATTAAGATCATGTTTTATGTATCCATGGTAATGCAGTTCAGATGGACTTCCCATTGATACAGGATTAAAAAATGAAGGAAAATAATACTGAGAAGTAACCAACATTTTGGTTATCACAGAGAAAAAATCCCCAGGTGTTCAACAGTGTTCAGACAGTTTCCACAGAGCTAATTATCTACAGCCTTTTTAAAGTTGGCATAGATCCTTGCTGTGTATTTCATGAAGGGTGAAGACAAAAGTATTAAAAAATTAGGTTTACAAGGAAAGTTAGATACGCAGCATAATTTATACATACGCTTAAGCAGGTATATTTAAGTGCTTTAAAAATACTACTGAGGTGCTTATTTGCATACTTAGGAGTCGAATAAAAACCAAGATGAGTGTATGTTGACTAGAAATGACCTGCAGAGAGGGAGTTGGCCTCTAGAATTACCTTCCTCTAGAAGATGCAGGAGCAAAAAAATCAGTGTTTAGATATGAGATAATATACAGGTTTTGAATGCAGTGACAGTTCATGATCTCTCATAAGGCTACCGTTACTGATAGGCTTTTGTTCCATTACTACCTAAAAGGGTAAGGATTTGGGTTTTTTCCACAATCTGTTTCTTTGAAATGCAGTTAGCCACGACCACATCCCTTCATCGGTATCGAGACATGAAAGAAACTGGAGAGTGTGTTGCTCCAGAGTAACATCACATCTTGAAAGAATTCTGTGTTAATTTTGCTGCTGCTGTACACTTCATGTTAATAAAAAAATGCTGACTTTAGAAAAGGGAAAACGAGCAAAAATTAACAAAATAATTGTTTTATAGGACTCAATTCTAAGTTTTATTTACTGAACACATTTACTTGCTTTTATATATATATGACTTTCTATATTGAAAGTTGTATATTTGATACCTTACACTGAGACTGGCCAGTACACGATGTCTGGGGAAGAAAACCGTGCACGTATTAATAACTGAGAAGATGGAAGCTGAGCTAGATGGGTAGTCCTAGGGCTACATCTCTGGAGCACCTAAAGGCCAAAATTGGATACATCTTTTCAAGTGTACCTGAATTTAAAATCCATCAAATCTTCCACGTGTGAAATAATATTTGTAAGACTTATTAGGGACTGTATGAAAGAAGCCATATTGGAAATAGGATCCTAAAGATCCCTATTGGATGGCAAAGTCAATCCCCCAAAAATGACCTGGGAGGAAGAAGGAAGGGTGCTGCTGCAAACACTTTGTGGAACAAGCTGGAAAGGTTTTAATACCATTTGAGCCATCTGTACTAACACGCTTTTGTGTGATCAATGAAACTATAATATAAAAACCTTACTGAATAATACATTAGAAGAAAATTAATTTTCCCCTGAGACTGCAAGTCAAGAACATTTACTGGTAATATGTGGTAAACCTCATTCATTGGCTAAAATATGTAAGTGTACTCCCACAACTAGCACTGAAAAAACCCTATAAAAGCATGGAGTAGAGAAAAAAATATACTCTGCCACTATAACCATTAGAAGGAAATCAATTAATATTAAGCAATCTATTCTCAGAGTCATCTGGCTAAATTTTACTCACTTGTTCTTTTAGATCTTGTAAGTTTTTATCAGCATTGTGTTCACGTTCTGTTGCTTCCTGAAGCTGCCGTTTAAGGTCAGTAATGCTTTGGGTTTTTTTAGCAATATCCATTTCCATTTCCTTCATCTTAGTTTCGTGCATCCTGGTAGTATTTTTAGTTAGAAAAAGATAACAGTAAAAGCTAATACTTCTGCAGAAATAGAGATTAAAATATCTATAGGAGATTTAATGCCATAAAATACACCCTTAAATATGTTTGGGGCATTGGCTTTGAAATAATCACTGGTCTTATTTATAAGTGAGCTGAAAGAAGCATAATGAAAAATACATTTTTAATCGTAGAATAAAGGCTTTTCCAAATGTCACACTTTTGTGGATCTCACTTTTTGGCTACACTTTATTTAAGTGGGATTGGACTTTTAATGGTATTGCACACAAACCCCAAATTACCTCACGCTAAAACATGCACATAGTTTATTGATGCAGTGTGCACATTGGTCAAGTCTTACTTCAGTGTAGTACCTCTGCCAGCATTGTTCTTATGATTTAATAATTTATGGAAAATAAATTGATGTACTGAGAAAAGGGCTACTACAGACACAGAAGATGAAAACTCCAAGGGCAAAATTTTTCTACAAGAAACTATGTTTACCCTGGAGTAACATCAGTCTGAGGAGGATTCCGTTTTGCTTTGAGCCATACAAGGCTACAAATGGGTTTTTGTAGAATCACTGAAATGTTGGCTGGAAGGTACCTCTGGAGACCATGCAGTCCAGTCTCCCATCTGAAGTGGGTTTTCAGATAGCGTTACAATCTCCAACACCCTGCTACCTGCCAAAGAGCCTTCTGAAGGATTGGTTGGAGGACACCTTTGTCCTATCAAATACTTTCTATTACCATGTACATTCCTTGGAAGACGTGCTGGTCAGGGGGATTGCATGTTGAAGTGCCCCAATGAGCTCCTCTAGGTTAATAATGTCTTAATGTTACTCACTTGCTTTAAAATCACATTGAAAGTAAATGCAAATAAAAAGTTTTGATTAACACCAATTGAAATAGGCAAATACAGTTAAGCACAACCATATATTTTATATCTATATATACACAACTACCTATCTATATCAACTAGAGCTGAGTAGAAATGTTTTTCAAGAAGGTGCAGAACTAAAAGGAAAACTGTATTCAAACTAGTGAGCAGATATGGTAGCTGTTAAGTGCCTACTGTCTTCACTGCACGTTCCTGTCCTCCTGTGGCTGGCAGCCAGTTTTGCCCTCCTTCCTTATGCTAAAAACAGCTGTCATCTCACCTTGCGTAGAGACATTTTACTTCACTACATAGTTAGGGGAAAGGCTAAAAAAAAAAAGGAAAGGGGCTTTCTGAAGGCTCAGTGAAGTGAAAAGGCTCAGCAACAGGTCGGAGAAGCACTAGAACTACCCCAGGGGATCCTGTGGGAGCGCAAGACTGGGAAGCGGGTAAAATCTTGGACATCAGCAGGTATCAATGGTCATCCCATTGCAATGAAATCAGACAAGTGTCTTGTCCAGCTGATTTTCTGCCCTAATAAGGTTGCTGTTAGAGGTTCTGTTTTTGTAGACACTTTTCACCTCTGTTTACAACTATTATAAGGATGTCCAGGACTAAACACTTCCCAAAATATTTCTTCCCAGGACATCCAGGATATTTATTCCGAATAATTCGCTCTGTTATATCCTTATGCAGGAGACAGGCTGTTTATTTCTCTTAATTGTATAAGCATTGTTTCATTTTCTTGTCCTTTTCTGAGATAGGGCCATAGAAGAGATGATAGCCAAGTAAAAACTCTTGCCTCAAGAGGGGCAAGATTCACCCTTCCAGGTCCAATCTGATGAATCACAGGCATGTTTCCTGTGAATATGCCTCATATCAAACTTCATATTCTGTATAAATCCGTTCATTATTTAACATGCTAGTGTGATATGTAACTAGCATCTTTGTGTGTAACTCATTATTGAAAATGGGACTGGTAATAGTTTTTGGGGTGACTGTTTTCCAAAAGCATTTCTGTAAGCAAACCACAAAACCAGAACTAAACAGCTGACTTCCAGCAAAGACAGGAATGCAATTAAAGTTGTTCAGGCTGTAGAGTTAAGGCTTCCAGCCTCTATAAATAGGTTGTAATAGAAAAAGCATCTGAACTAATTGCGGAATTACAGATCAATTAAAAGCATATGTCTAAGTTGCAAAGCAGAAATCAGTGTCATAAAACTGTTTCCTTTAGTGTGTTCCATGTTGAGTGATGCAAGCAGTACGTGAATTTTAAAAGAGCTGATAGGTAACTTTCAGATAACTTATTGGTAAAGAGTTGCAGACATTTACTATTATTACCAAACCAAAAATCATTTTTGGTGGTGATTTCAAAGTCTGAGTTTTATCTAAAAATCCTGGAAATGGTGATTCCCATACTTCATTTTCTATATTGGAAAAGATAAGCTAGTCTCTGAGTTTTTCTCCCTTAAAATTCTCATGGAGCGTAGAAATCCCAGCGCGTACTCTGACATGACCTCTGCACATTCACACGGTTAAATAGAGATTCAAATGCAGCCAAGCTGGAAAATGCAGGTTGTTGGCTTCCAGGTTTTGTTTCTGAGTGTTATCCATGTGGTAAGGCACTGAAATACTTTCTATGTTCAGCAAAAATGCTGACATTATTCCACAAAGCATGGATACGATACATTTAAGCAGCAAGGAACACAAAATACTTCCTTTATCAGAACTATCCAGATGTCTACAGCTGATGTGAGGAAGGGAGATAAGTACAGAAGCAGCTAACAAGGCCAGTACTTAAGGACACTGGATATCTGCTAGATTCATATCAGAGACCTGTACACTCATTCTCCATACTAACACGGAATCAGAAAATAAAATACGGATAATAGAAAACTACCTTCAAAAGAAGAAAGAAAAATTCTGAAAGTCTAATTTGTTCGCTAACATTTGAAGAGGAATTAAAACTGAAGTAACACTTGTGTTTATCTTCCTTACTTCATTCTCAATTCCTACCTTGTTACAATGGACCTCCAGCTTTTGCTGTCAGCTCCATCAAGTTGGCTCTCAGCCAGATTTAGCCTTTTAATGGTTTCCTCCAGCTGTACAGTTAATTTCTCATTTAATATCTCCAAGTTATTCTTCGCTATTCGTAGCTTCTCTCCACTGTCAGCTTCCTGTTGTTCAATAAAAACAAAGGTTTACAGAATAGTGAACCTCACATGAAGCACCTAAAATGATGGTGAGATAGGGTCAGCACTGAATTATATGAAAACAGTGCACCCAAGATCACTAGCACTACAACTTCCTAATTCTGTCTTGGGCTGCTCCTTGGACGTCTCCTTTCCATATATAATTAAAAATTCTGTCATAGCAGTATGACTGCTTAAAGAAGTGTCGATACCATATCAGCCATTTAATACAAAACAAAGCAAAAAGAGACCTGGCACAACCAGTAATTAATGGAAATAAAGGGATGCATTACAATGATCCTACCTTTTTCAGTTCCTTACGCAGCCTCTCGTTTTCAGTAATGACTTTTTCCATTCCTTTGGTTTTAGACTCATAATGCACACTCAGCTGGTCCCCCAAATGAAGTTTCATTTTTTCCATTTCAGACTAAAGATCAAACAGGTTGTTAAAACAGATATGGACTCCTTAGCAGAAGATTTTGGATTTCTATTTAAAAGTCTAGCATAGTTACCCCTACTCAGCACAGTGAACATAACATTTCATCAGATATTTAAATATATCCTTAAGGCACAGAGCACCTTACATAAATCATGCAGTATGTTAAAAGCAAAACTTCATTTTAGTATGTGTTCTATGTGTTTCATATTTGATGTTTTCAAAATACTTGTGCCAGTCAATGTCAACAACAGGTTTGCTCCATTTTCCTACTAACTTGCATGTAAACTTTTATCAAATATAGTTATTGGATATAAATCAGTACCTTTAGCCTCTCATTTTCCTGTTCAAGACTAAGTAATTTCTCATTAGAAAGCACAGCTGGAGCTTTTTTCAGATCTTCATTTTCTCTTTGGACTCTCTCTACAACCTTTTTCATCAAACCAATTGTTTTTTCCAGTTCTGGGACTGTCTTTCCACTTCTACCAGCCTACAGAGAAGGAATAAAAAAAAAAAGTGTGTTTCTGAAAATAACTAAACCAAATGACAAAATCAGGTCATGATAGTGCAAATATTTAATAGTGTAGCTCTAGTCCTTCTAATGGTCCTATTAATGTAATTTTATTAATTTATTATAGCACTTTGGCAATAAAATAAACAACTAAGAACAATTCATGTTTGCTTTTGGTTGATTCCAAATAATTTGGCTTTAATAAAATATTGTATTTTGGTTTCATTTAATTATGACAAAAAATTCTGTTCCGATACTCACTCCTCTAATGCTGCCCAGCTTCCGTTCAACATCTGTTTTCTCTTTCTTGAGAAGTTCACACATTTCCTTTAAGTCACCTACTTGGTCCTAAAAAAACAAAGTAATAAGCAAATTATTTAGATTTCAAATTGAGGTGAACAGTAACAAAATTACAGTTGGTTTACTTTGAAAAATGTAAAGAAAAAGCAATTTCCCACCGCAATGACATTTTACCACATTTCTACCAGCCATTCAACCTTTCCATCTTCCATAAAAACATGAAGAACTTACAGTATATACAGAAAAGATATCCGTTTCTTTTTAAGTAATCCCCTAACCCGTGTGAGGGTAAAGGGGATTAAAAGTAAAAAGATACTACCTTTAATCTTGGCAAATCTCTGTTGGCTTGTTCTAGCTGGAATCTTAGCTCCATGTTCTCAGATGACAACCTTAAATTTTCCTTTAAAACCTCTTGTTCTCTTCGATATTGATCATCTGATCCTATTCCTGATGTCTTGAGAAAACGGAGGGGAAAAAATTACTAAGTGGTAATCACTATTCAGTGTATCAGTTGTAGCTGATAAAGAGCAACAGAGAATTAGTATTTTTCACAGCAATAGAACAGATGACAGTTGTATCACCAGCTTTGATCTAATCTCCTTAACTCTTTCTCTTACGTGTTCTAAATTTTCTTAATCCTTAAGGGAAGTTTAAAAATAGTATAAACCAGTAAAAATTTTGTCAATCCAACATTAACTCTCAAACTATTGAGTAGAAATAACTATCAAAGACTAAAAGACGAAAAGGTACTGAGTGAAGTGAGCTGTGACACTGTACCTGGGAACAGCATCTAATTTTAAGGACATATTCTGATATGTTTATTAAATAGTACATGTGGCATAAGGAGTTTCACTTAAGTCAGATTACAGAGCACTACTCAGGAAGAGTAGTATGTAACTAGTTCTTAGTCTGTTAGTTCCTACAATCATAACTCTTTATCCATAGAGGCTAGTAATTTCTATTGCATAAAGAGTACTCTGCATGCCTTATATTGCCAGTTCCACTCATACATATATGGTAAATTATTATGCCCAACTAGTAAAGAGTAAAACCTTTTGATGATATAAAAATCAGCAGTTTTTACTTATGTAATTATGTAATTAAACATGTGATCCATTAATTCACCGCTAATAATGATAGGAAGAAAGTGTTTACTTCAAGAAAGTGTGTTTTTTCTTAGTGTAAGTAATAACACATCATAAGTCACTTAAATAACAAAGGTCATCAATTTGCTGTATGTATAATACGATTATTTGTAAAATTTCTGAATCAAAATTTTAGAATAGACAGTAGCTTACTTGTGAGCTGACATGCATGCCTATTATGAAAGTATAACATTTGCTTTATGAACCACTTGTTGACTACTTCAATATCCCTGCAGACTGTGCATAGCAAACTACTGTACTATCATATTCTATTTCTACATCATTATACAGAAGAAATGCTAGAGGAACTGCTACAGTATCAAACCTCGTGCATTTCACAAAATTCTGGGGTTGTTTGAATCCCTTCTGTACCACTTTGGTAAGTTTCGGGTTTGTCCTCTCCAGTGTGTTGATTCATTTCATTATTCACATTTATTTTTAATGCTTCATAGTCATTAGCTTGATTAGAAAGTTCCCCTGAATCAGACTGATTGCAGCTCATTCTGTCAGTATAAGGCTCTTCTACACCTTCTTCTTCATCAGCGTTTGATTGCTTAAGTATTTCTTGCTTCCTCTCTTCTTCTTCAAACTCCTCATTAAGTTTTCCATTTTCACGTTGGGCTGTATTTTCTTCTTTTTCACTGGAGTTCTCTTCATCAGCTTCAGCTATACTTTTGTTTTTTAAGCCTTCCCCAGAAATATCTGTGTCATTGCATTTCTCACTGTCTTCAGGATGCTGTTCAGGAGACACTTCTGTGCTTGCATCCACAGAAGCCTCATGGCCTTCATTAGGCACGATGCCTGTTTGCACGTCTGCTTCCTCATCTATTTCACTGCCATCAGTAATGCTATGATTAGGCTGGTGCTTTATTTCATCCCTATTTGAAATAGATTTCTTTTGAAGGGAATTCAAATACTTTTGTTTACTAATACTGACAGGAACAGACTTGGTCAGTTTAGTTTGGTCACACGTACTCTGATTCAAGTTGAAGATAGAATGAAGCATGAAAGAAAAGCAGAAGACAGTAAAACAAAACAGGAAATAAAGAAACCTAGAATGTACGGTTAAATCTACTTCTGAACAGATTAAGATAAACTAATAATGAAATATTTGCAATATAATGAACCTTGTAGGAATCAAAACACAACAAAAACACCTAATGTAACTGAACTGCAGCTCAGTATTTCCCCAAACTCTGTGTATCCCAATTTTTCAATCAATGTGAAATATAAAAGTAGTATCTCTGTTGCAGACTTACATATTTCAAAATTCATATTCCTTATTTCTCAACATATGCTAGGATGTTGAATATTTCAGCCTCTACCTGTTGAACACAGAAACTGTAGGTTTTGGGGGTTTGTTTTGTTTGTTGGGTTTTTTTTTAAAAAAAAAAAAAAAACAACAACAAAAAAAGCACTAGAAGCTGAGTATTTGATATCCTGTTCTAAAATACTATAATTTCAAATAAAGTCAGCTAAATAACAGAGAATACTAAATGGGTAACAAATATTTTTGTGAAGTAGTGTGATTCCTTCAGGTAATATGGTTACATTATCAACTTACTGAGGGTCTAGAGTATGTGTCTCTCGAATATTGTCTCTGCAATGCATGAAGCTTTTCCTGGAGGTATTGATTTTTGAAATACAATTCTTCTACAACAGAATCTCGTGGGATTGCTTGCTGTGTTCTACATCAAAAAATGAATCAAGCCAAAACAAGCAAATGGTTATTAATGCAGAAAAACATCCCTAGATGTAAACCAAAACTTGAACTTTTGGAATTTCTAATATTACTGGCGTAGTGTATATGGCCAACATGGATTTAGAATAACTATCTCAGCTCATCTCCATGAATCAGAAGTACTTACTTTGGCAAAAGGAATCTGCTCTTTTGAGATGCATACAGCTTCTCAGGTGTACTCAAGTACATTAGCCACTGTGATAGTGGGTATGCTGATTAAGAATACTAACTGCAATTTAGAAGTTTCAGTAACTTTCACCAACTCTAAATTGTAATTATAATTTTACATAATAGGAGCCAATGTTTATCATATTATTTAGCTTTTTAGAATATCGAACCTGTCCCGGTTTGAGGTAAAACCAGATCAATTTTGTGTTCTGTAACTTTGCATTTTAGTTAGGCCTTTTCTAACTTTCTGAAATTAACGGCATATTGTGGAGAAAACTGTTCCTTCTCAGAGTGATAAGACCAATGTTTGTGCTACATGCCAGGGAATGGTATGTAGAGAGGCCCTTGCTTATACTTATTGCTATAACAACCAAGGTCAGCCAATTTTTCGTTATTTGCCCCTTAGAGGGTCGGAAACGGAAAAAACGTAGAGGGGTCACATCTGTGGGGAGGAACGGACAAGACAGGTGACCCAAACCTGACCAACAGGGGTATTCCATCCCATCTGCCCCATGCTCAGTATAAAAGCTGAGGGATCAAAGGGTCAACTCTCTTCCTGCAATGGCCGATGTCCGAAGAGGACCCTGTCTGTTCATCTGCCTTTGATCCCCATGTGTTCCTGACTCCAGAGCTGGAATCCTGCTCCTGTCCATCACCGAGTCCAGTCTGGGACTTCCCCAGTGCCTGCTGGTGATGGGACTGTCATCCTGGGAGCTTGATACGGTTTTGTATATGTGTTGTATCTATTTCATTATTTTCTTCTCTTTTATTTTAATATTATTTTTGATTAAAGTAGTTTAGTTAATTCTAAACTTTTCAATCTCCTTATCTCTTCCTCTCCTCTTTCGGGGGGAAGGGCCATCTGTTGGTTCGGTTGCGGTGATTTCAGCTGAAACCACGACAGAACCAGTGCTGCATATTCTCTGAACACGCAAAACTGCTCCCAAGCAGCCTTAAGTTTGTTCATCACAGACTCAAATAGGATTTTTGAAATTCCTGTCTGGTATTTTTCTTTATTGAATTGGGTAGTCTAACAGATATTATCTATCTCTTTCCATGGATTTTTGTCTCATTTAGATTCTTTTAGTGGTTTTGAAATGCCTCTCACCTCATGTGAGCAACTTCATTTTCTAAATCTAGATTCCGTTTTCGTAGTTCTTCCAGCTCTTTTTCAGTCTCTGAGGCTCTTACTCCAACAACACGGTCAACAGTGACACCAGTAGTTTTCAGTTTCTTCTGTAGCACAATTTTCTCTTTTTCAGTCCTACAACATCCAGTGAATTTACATTTTAAACTTTATTTGCTAACTTGCTTTCTTTAGAAGAAAAATATTTTCTGTCTTAAAGAATCCACATTTGCAATTTATTTACTCCCTGAACCACACCCCTTTTTCTGTTTAATAAGGTTACCTCATAGACAGCACAGCTTTACCAAAAAAAACCCCAAAACCCAAACCTGAAAAAACAATGAACATTAAGTCAGTATCATGTATGTCACAAAACACTTGCTGGTTCTTTCCTGTATTTTACGTGAAATTCATGCAAGACTTTCTAAGAATAAATGCTATTTTGAAATAGTTTCAAACCACAATCTAACAGCTACAATCACCATCCCAGTTTCCTTTCTTTTCTGCATCTTTTATCAATAAAATCCTGCCCTTACTGCACTGAAGTAAACGTAGCATTTGCAGAGAATGCATGTGTTTTTTTTAGAAGGCTTCCACCTCCTAACCCTAGAACCATCAATACTGCAGTAGTGCTAGATCTAACAACAGCGCAGCATCCAGTCCTAGCAATCTGATTAAATAACACAGTGATAAGAAACAGCCTCTCTTCATAAAGCTGTTATTTGTTTCATGGGAATAACAGAATCCTATATAAAAGAAGCATAATAAAGGACTTAAATTACTTTTATTCAGAGACAACTTATTCTAATAAAGGTTGTTGGCTTCCACAAGGAAAAGGATACTGGAGGAATAACCTGTTGCTTGAATATTAACTAATCGTTTTAATCTTAATAGCAATGTCAAATTCTAGACATCAATCTCACAATCGTAACAAACCGTTGTAATTATTACATGGTAAACATATTTGGACTTCCCTTATGTCCTCATTTTGTAGCTGAACATATTAAAACCAACTTACTTGGTATAAATTTCCTTCAATGTATTCAACTGTTTGGCTAAAACATCTGCTTCTTTTTCCTTTTCCCTTAGTTTGCTCCGCAACCCTTCTGTTTTGACTTGCCATTTCTTACCTTCTTCCCATCTAATTATTTCCTCTCTGGAGGCCTGTGAAGCACATAAACAAATCAGTAACTATAAATTATACATCAATTAAAATCCGTACCCATGTGATTACTGAAAAATCACAGTCAATATTCCTTTAAGCAATTTTTAATTTTTTTAATTGGACTTTTCCCTTCTCCAGGTAGCCCCTGTACTTTCTTTTCTGTCTTCATTCTAAACAGCTACTGCTGTTAAGGAACAGACAGAAAGCAAAATCTTCGAAAAATGAAAAAAGACACTGAAGTTCAGAAAATATCTCTAGACATTAAGCAGCAGGTATTTTAAATGTATCGAATTAACTGGAAGCATAAGTGCAGTCCTAGAATAATATTTAATATCATAAATAGTCTGAACGTTACTATACAAACACGCTATAATATTCCATTATACTATGACAAGCCACTAATTAGTTACTGAAGTAGTAAAGTAACAAGCAAAAAACCAAAAGAAATAACCAAAAACCAACTGATGAAATATGATGATGACACATCTCCAATTGTTCAGAATGTCTTGCATGTGGAGAGCACTTATTCTTTACAGGCATTACCTCTTTTAAGATTCAGACTTTTGCTCGCAAGTATTTCATTTTTTCATCATTGCATTGATTTTGCAAATGCACTTCTGTAATTAATATCACTGCTACCTATAAAATCTTAGTTTTCTCAGATTTGTATTGTGTCTTTAATTCTACAAAAAGGGCAGGAAACAATATATCAGTATCAAGCAACAAGATCAGTAACAAAGAGCATGGGGAACATGAAGAAATTACAGTCATGAAACTGCTTTTCTTCTGATGAAGGCTGGTTACTTGTGGTTTTTTTTTTAGAGGCATATAGGGAGAGCTGAACTGCTGACACCAAGGCTGATGATGCCTTTCAAAGCCATGATCAAATTATCACATACCTTGTCTTCTCTTACACCTTTTTGTTCTGTTTCTTCACATTTCTTCTCAAGTTCACTTTCCAACTTCTTGATTTTTTTCTGAAGTGCATCTATCAGATTTTGTTCATCAGCTTTGCTCTGAAAAATTACAAACTTTCACGAACTCAAAGTTTAATTACCACTACCCAAGTGTTATTCTCCACTCAAAAAAATAAGGACTTTAATTCAAATTGGTAGAATTAGCTTACAAACTAAATGACCTTTTAAAAATGATATTTAATTCATTGAAGTATTGGAATGTAACTTGGCATTCTAAATTGAATGATCAGCAAGTAGCTGACTTCAAATAAAACTTACACAATTCTACTGCAAATCCTTTACTTCTTTTCTGAAAGGGGAAATAAGGACAGCAAGGTAGATTATAAAATTCCACTTTTCAAAGAAGTTCTAAAACTGGTGATTCAACTCGTCAGACTCTTTCAAAATTATTTCAAGCAGCAAGTATTTTTCAGTCTTTTCCTTTTATTTGAGGCATGCTTTCAACAGCAAAAGCTAATAGTTCACATGTAACCCAGCTGATGAGCAAAATTTTTTAATCAAGAGCAAGTCTCAACTGCCTGCCAAAAGTACTGAATCTTTTCCCCAAAACCCAGCACGTCTGTGCAGACACTTAACCAAGATCAAACATATTTTTAAAATCCACTTCTACCTGAATGCTACTGCTTAGCCTCTTAATCCGTTTCTTCAGTTCTTCATTTTCCTTCTCCATTTCATTTTTTTCTTTCAGCATTTTAGCAACTGCTTTTTGTTTTTTCTGGAGTTCTTGGTTCAGCTCATCCCTTTCGTCAGACAAAGAACTTTCCCTGGTTTTACTTATTTTAAGGTTATCTGTAAGTTTTGTAATCTGATTATTTAATTCCTCTATCTGTGTCTAGAAGAAAAACAAAACAGCAAACCCCCAAAATTGTGATTTTCGACCATACAACAAAGAAATACAATGATATTGCAATATACACTATATGTGTAGTACTCACCATAAGCCCCTTTGTTTGTTTGTCAACAATCTCCTGGACATTCATATAGGCCTCTTTTTGTGAGGCAGCAGAAATAATCTGCTGTTCAGCATTAGCAGTCATTTCTGCTCGGAGCTCCAGAAGTGCTTTACTCAAAGCCTGAAAATAGTAAATGCAAGTTCTTTTAAGTGACGAAGCTGCTAATAGAACATTACAAAAGAAGAAAAGGCAATTATATTTTACTATGGTATATTATGCAATAATATTTTACGTCCTGCTGTACTATACATAGAACTCTTAAGAATTAAGCAACATTAAACATTTATGTAACAGGCATTAATTTTTGTTGACTAACTTTCTGCTGCTTCTCTTTTATAGCTAACTGGCTCTTCAGCTGTTCCACCAGGTTTTTCAGTGTTGCTGTGGGTGCTCTATTGTTTTTTTCTTTTTGGAGCTCTAGTTCAGTTTTTACATTCACTAGTTCCTTCTCCATCTGAGATAACATGTTCTTCAATTCACTGGCTTCATCTTTTAGTTTTTCTACATCAACTGCGTGCCTTTCCTGAAGCCTAATAAGAAATAAGCATTAATAGGGAACACTGCAATAATTAAGTTAGCAAACTACGAATAAATAACAATGTTATATATTTTATTATTGTTAAAGCAAGTGACACAGATTTCAAAACAGCAGAAAAACCTGACTCAACAAAGAAGGCCTCCATTTAATAAGACAATTGCTCAAGAAGATCAGCAAAATGAGATCCGAACATTGTTCATTTTAATTCCCGGCCCAATCAGGTAAAGAAAGCATTATACTTTTTTCCTTTTAAACAGGGGTTAAATTTTCATGAGTTTAAACCTGTTAGGCACGAAGCACAAATGGATGTATCAGGAGAAACAAAAACAACAAAACACAAAACTGTAATTATCACAGTAGCTTAAAGACAACTCTCCTATTAAGACTCTTTGGATACCTTCTTTTTCATTGCATGGCAAAAAGCTAACTGAAAGCCACAGTTTTTCAGTATTAGCCTCAATGAAGGGCTACAGATTAAAAATAATATACAATTACCAAACACAGTAACTTTTTTGAGTTAATTTTTTTTAGCCAAATCTAAATTCAGCAAGAACATGTTCAGTTTGATAGGCCAGTCCTGTAGCAGCAATACATAATTGACTTGAATGACTTAGATTAACAGTCTAAAAACTTACCGGGTTTTGATCGTCTCAAACTCTTTGACTTTCATTAAAGTGATTTGTTTTTGTTTCTCC
Source organism: Calidris pugnax (assembly GCF_001431845.1). Taxonomy (NCBI): domain Eukaryota; kingdom Metazoa; phylum Chordata; class Aves; order Charadriiformes; family Scolopacidae; genus Calidris; species Calidris pugnax. The sequence goes on along the minus strand of NW_015094506.1, from coordinate 12,914,968 downwards.
AAATCAGATGATGTTTTCTTTAATTTTCCAACAAGGGAAGCAAGAGAATTATCCTGTTCTGCTACAGTTTGCTCCATTTCAGCTAAGCGGATAAAATGGTTGTTGTCACAAAGTGATAAAGAAGTCTTTTTCATTAACTCCTGTAAAACGAACACACGTGATAAACATTTTAATCTTTAAATCAAAGGTAAGCATTAGTGATGCATTTTAAACTCAATCCTTAACATAACCAAGCATTAGTATCTAATGTTTATTTGCTGAGATGTGATTCTTAGTCCCCAGAGAAAGCAGTCATACTGATTTGAAAAGAGCTTTGTGCATCTAATGATCCGCAGAACAACCAGGTAAACACATATTTCACCTTATCATAAAGTGTCAAGAGAAAATTTGTATTGAAATGGGTTGGTTTATCACAACCATGGACTGAATAAAAAGAACAGAAATCAAAATATAACCTTTCTCTTAGAAGCCTCAATTAATGAGGATGCTATGAAAAACGTTCATAAATATTGAGATGGTAACTTTGTTTTTTTACACTTGATTTCTAATCCATCTCTTGCAAAGTCTCTCAAGAATAACACAGTAATTCCGTATCAACCACCTGTTTATTTTTTCAGTCATCATTTATTAATTACTTTTGACTGCAAAGCTGTTTTTTTGAGCAATAATTTTGGGAACAAATTCACTAATCCCACAAATACACAAAACTCACCAAAGCAGTCTGTTTGAATTTATTGAGGGAATTGTCAGTATGCAAATTCAACTTCTGGTGTAGAACTTTGAGGTCTGCCTCATGCTTCTTTGCTATTTCCTCTTGTTCCTGTTAGTTCAAAATAAAAATATCACTCTACTGATGCACACTATTCCAGAAAGTCAGGAAACTACAACTTCATGTTGATCATTCACTTATTGCTCCTCAAACTTTCTTCTAATTCTGGTCTTTTAAAAAATCCTTTTCTTCTTGCTATAATCAATGATTTTTTTTTTTAAGAAAAAAACTATTAGAAAAAATCTACTATTGCAATTTAAAGCTGTGTAGCAAGTAGTATGAGACAACAGGACAGGAGTTGGAAAGCAAAACAGTTGGTGTTGATCTTCACCAACTATGACTATAAATATGGATAGTGATATCCACACTACGCTCTTTTCAGGTCTATTTACTTTGGACTATAATGTGATCCCATGGCCTGAATGTCTGCTAGCAGACAGAGCACAGTAGGCTCATTTTCAGACTGCATCTTTTGGTTTAGTTCCAAACCCAAGAACTTGATTTCTCCCAGAAGAAATAGCTATACTTGTTAACCAAAGCACAATAAGTGAAGATGACAAAAAGTCTGCTTTGGAAATGTACTCTTGATCCAAACATACTAGTCCTGAAGTAACTCAGACACAAAGTTTATGCTTTAAAATATGCTTTAAGGGTATAAAGAATAAAGAAGATAAAGTATGGTTAAATAACATAACGTATGCTTAGATACAATGTTTATGCTTTAAAATACATTTTAATTTAAAATACCCTTTAAGAAGCATATTTTCCATAAATGTATGTCCTTCCTGTACCTTCCAAATTCACTACAAAATTCAGGCCAGAGACTGATATGGCAAGTACTGGAAAATCCCATATATATATTAAATATATCAAGGCACTTGTTTGCAGCAAAAGTTTAATTATTTTTCCTGTCACACTAATTTAATCCCTAGATAGACATCATATATATAACCTCTTGACTGAGCAAGCCTCTTATTTTGAGAAGTTACAAAATTCTACATGAACTTTCTACATAAAAAATTACTAGTCGTCTCTGTTGTGTTACCTCTGAGGTCAGAAACTTTTTAAAATGTCATTAGCAAAGAGATAAACAAAGAATATACTACAACAACTTTGAAATTTTATGCAAAAAGTTTAGCTACCTCTCTTGCTTTAGCAAGCAAATGTTGGTATTTTTTTAACACTTCCTCCTTTTGATTTAATCTTGCTTGCATATTTGCAATGGTTTGATGAGCAATTTTTATGGCATGATGGTACTTAGGATCATCTTCTTGTTTGCCTAATTCAGCCAGTATTTTCTCTCTTTCTGATGTTGCAGGTAACCGAAGTCTTAGTTCATTTATAACTTTGTCTCTTGATAAAACATTTTGTTCAGCATTCCACAGAGCAGTTTCCTTTTCTTTTAATTTCTACAATGAAAGACAATTGTTGTATTTCTAGTATTCAAAGAATGCAAAAATATCTTAATTTTTTTAAAAATGTACCAGAAAGATTTGTGTAAGTGAATTTATAAACACAAAAGTTTTGCACTCATTTCTGGCTGTATGGGATTACCAGTAGATGAAAAAAGGTCCCAGAATATCATTATCTTGGTACAAGACACTTATGTAACTCATTCTGTGATACCAAGTTAAGAAGCTGGTGGTTTTCAGATTCCTGAAGAACCACAAAGTATCTTCTGTAAAAGAAATTCAATTTAGCAACCCAAGATAAAAGGATTTCGCTATGCTACTTGTTAAATTTAATGTAACACTTGCTTTTGCTGTAAAAAAATTCAGTTGATTCCAGCTGTTAAATTTAGCATCTAACCCTACTAAATGAACATTCTAAACTATTCAAAAATTTTCCCCAATAATTCGTTCCAATGGAAAAAATATTTCATTTCAGTCATGGTGTGATTACATTATTTAAATTGTAAGGGATTGGACACATTTGAGTGACATTTATAAAACGACATTTGTTATATTAAAAAAAAAAAAAAAAAAAGGGGCAAAGAAATACAAACTTTGTCCCTGTTCCAGTGCTCCACCACCCTCCCAGTGAAGAACCCTCTCCTAATCTCCTGTCTAAATCTGTTCCCCTCCAGCTTGAAGCCATTGCCCCTCGTCCTGTCACTGCAGGCCTTTCTAAACACCTTTGTTGCACCTTTGTCAGCTGGAAGCATGGAAAGTTAGAAACTCATGGAGGGAAAGAGAAATCCAATCAGAAATCACCTGTGCCCCTCCACAGGGGATTAAGAAATGCCAGGAAGAAATTCGTTTCTCCCCACAAAAGAAAAAAAAAAAAAAAAGTTTAATTAAAAAAAAAAAAAAAAAAAAAGGGGCATAGAAATACAAACTTTGTCCCTGTATATGATAACTTATGTATTTAATTACCTCCTCCAGTGATTTGCAGGTTGCCCTAGTTTCCAGGATTGTTCGAATATGCTCCTGATTCTTTCTCAAAGCCACCTCAAGTTGTTGTGGGAGTGACATACTAGGGTCTGGAACTGAGCCTGTAGCCTCTTCTAACTGCACAGAAAGATTCATATTCATATAATCTGACAGCTCAAAAAAATGTGCTTCTGAGTCTATTTTTAGTTAATTCAGTGCATGTACCTTTAGAGCTGTACTAAGTATTTCATTTTGTTGATGATCATATAGGTCTAACTGGCGCTGCAGCTCTACTTCCCTCTGGTCCCACGCCATTTGCCTTTCCTCATGAAACTGTAACAAACGTTTTAGAAAGGTATTTTATTCATTGAAGGCAAAGGGAATTTTATATCCAATTTAAACAGAAAAAAAAGAGATACCAAAATGTAAAATGCTCTAATGTGCTATTAAAAAGAATTATGGAATCAAGATACAAACAGCTACACTTAAAACTTACTAGGAAAAATCTTCCTTTTAAAATCACTTAGTGAAATAAGGAATAGGCTGTTTTTCTAATAGCACGCAGAAATACATACCTTATTCTGCTGCACAATTTCTTCCTCCAGATTATTGATTGTATGTTCATATTCAGAAATCATATTGCGCAAATACTTCACCTCTTCCTTTTGCTTGACTAACTCTCGATTGAGTTTAAGTTCCTGAAGATGGAGTTCCTCCATCTTCGTGTGCCATTCAATTACCTAATAATAATGATACACAGTATTATATTTACTAAGCCCACAGGCCAACTAGATGCAGCTACACTGCAAGAGGAATGACTGCAGTAGACAACTGGAGAGGCAACCGGTTTCCCCTACGCTGACAGAAGTGCTTTGCAAATAATTTTCAAATTACCTAAATTTCAAATGACCTACGGTCTATGCATCTGTCCCGACTGAACAAAGAAAAGCACACAAGAAGTTTAGTTAACTTTTCTAAAACAGTAAAAGATTTTCAAAACCATTAATAACTGCATGTATTCAAAAGTGCAGAGATACTAAGAATAACAGACATAGTTATGTCAAAATGCTCTAGAAAAATATTTGAAAAATGGCTTAAAACTAAAATATGCCAAGAGCACTACAACTGCTGCTTACGTGCAGCCATCTTTAGTCATGACAGATATAACCATATTATATAATACACAGTAATCTGGAGGAGAATGGAGAAAGCCTAATTCAAATTTCAAGGCAACATTGTTTTCAATAGCAAAATATGATTAAGTAGAATTACATGAATAATGAAATTTCTGAACATGCTGCCTAAATTACTGGCCCTGGATTTATTTAAAAAGACACAGATTTGTGGTGAAGATTTCAATGCAAGCTCATGGAACAGAATTCCAGAATGCTACCCTGTGTTTAATTTAATTACATCCATAATTTAATTAAATTCTTAATTTAATTCAACTTAATATAACTGAATTCACAGTTAGCCTCTACTTCTATGCCACTTAATTGAGCACAAAAAAAAAATTAGCAAATCTGACTGCACTGACTTTTACAGTGCAAGTAATTAATGATGTATTAATTCTTTAAAATAGGAAAAAAAATGTCACCTGTCATGTTCTAACAAAGTTCTACATTAAAAGAGATGTTTAGGGAACAAGGTGAACTGAAATGTAATTTAAATGCAGATGAACAGAGCTATTCAAAATTGTAAAAAAGCAAACCTTTTGAGCTCCTCTTGTGTCCTTCAATGCACTTATTAATTCTTCTAAACTTTTCAGTTTTAACTCCATCTCTAATGCTCTGTTTTCCGCATTTCGCCGCTCCTGCTGGGCATGCTGAACTTCTTCCAGGATCTTCAGTTTGTCATTCTGTAGCTGAATCATTGTTTTAGAGAATTTTTCTTGCTGTGCTAAAGGCAGAGCACCACTAAACTGTCGCCGCAAAGACTGAACTGTCTGTTGTAGATGTTTGGCTCTATTTCTTCCTTCCAGTCTGGCAAAATACAAGGCTTGCTCTTTCTCATCAACCTTCTGCTCTAAACGTAGATTATGGATCTCCATCTTCTGTAATTTCAATTTAAGTGTCTCCAATTTGCCTTCGGCAACAGACTCATTACCTTGAAGGGCTATGATATGTTGATGCAGTTTTGCGATAACTGCTTTTTCATCTGACTGTGCCTAAGAACAAAGTACACAGAACAAATTTATTTCTCATTTTGAATATCTTAATGAAATGCAGATGTAAATATAAACATTTTATATTGTATATTTATATTGTATTTTATATATTGCAAGTATTTTATTCCATAGGTAAGAGCAAGAATTAGCCTCTAAAAGCAGCTTTTTATGTTTCCACTATTGTTTTTACAGCCACATTTTAGAAGTACACCTTTTTAGATAGCGATCTTAAAAATCGTATCTTTCCAAAATGCCTAAATGTAGAAAATATGCTAACATAAAAGCTGAAAAAAGTGTTGCATTTAGGGACCCAGACCATTCTAGAACATGAAAGCAAATACCAATAAATTGTTTCGGCTAATAACAAAGCAATACAATAAGTATACTGCAAGTCTGTGCAAGTCATTGCTTGTCTTGTAAAAAACAATCAAACTTTCCTGATATATTTAAATATTGATCGTGTGCTATAAATCACAGAGGAATAAATATTAATTAAATAACAAGGGAAAAAGCTCAGGATCTATAATAGCTGTACAGCTAGAAAAGGAAAAAAATGGAGAAGGGAATAATTAATGTAATGTAGAACTCTTGAAAGGGTATGGCCACTACAAGACCAGCTTGCTAAGATACTTCTGAAAAGCTTTTGCAGTCTCATAATTCACTGTAAAATTACTTCATTTCTTCTCATCCCGGGGGGAAAAAATCCAAGCTGCAGTGTTAATAAAGGCTGAATTTACCTGATAATCCAAAATTTGCATTCGAAGAGATTCCACTTCTTTATCTCTGTATTGCTGTCGTGCCTCCAGGGCTTCAACTTGCATTTTTGCTACATCAGACAGTTCCCTCAACCTTGCAAGGAAAACAAGAGTATTGTGTCACTTGAAACCACTGAATAACCTATCGACTTTTTCTGTGTAGCAGATGCTAAGAAAAGATGCTTAGTGTGTTTCCTCATATTAAAACATTTGAAGACTGCTCTTTCAGCATATTATTCTCTACTACTTGAGTCCTTGTTATGAAAATTCTTATGTATTGCCTCTCAACTTTTTCACAGGATGTTTTCCTGTAAGTTATACAGAAGTTTGCCAGCAGGAACCTACACTAGGAAAACAATGCCACAGTTTTTACCAAAACAAAGCATCTCCATCATATATTTCTCTCCCACTTCAGGACATAAATGCTCAAGAAGTTTTATTCTCAATTCCATTCTCCGTTTCCCCAAGTCTAATCACTCATTTTCAGTGTCAAAAATCACTGCAAATATCCCCACAGACTTCACTGTTTTAGGAATGTAACAGGATTACATTATATACTCGGACAAATGTCCATATCAAAACAGGTAGAAAGGTCAGTTTTTCAATTTATGCATACAAATTTAATCTGGTTTAAGTAAATGGCAACTCCTCCCACTGCAGCTGAATCTTTGAGATATCTGACTCTTTGAAAGTAAGAATTGCTTTCCAATTTCATTTACAAGATTTTGATACATTGAAGTATGTTGTGGCACAGAAGCAAAATAAATATTAACTAATTAGTTAAAAAATACTAGTAATAAGTATCTAAGTGCACACTTGCCCATGTCTATCCAGGCCAGCATTTAATACCTTGTTCAAATCAAAATTCCTTACAATCACAAATCTTTATAACCATGAATTAAATGGTTAATTTTCAATTCCAAATTTGGCATATATGAATGCCAAAAAAATCAGGCATTGAAAATTATCTGTTCATAATACCTAAGTGGTGTATTATATAGGTCTATATACCCTAAATTTTTGCATGCTATCGAACCTACTGCATTCAAAATATTTTACTTCAACACTTACTTTGACACTTCAATCTTGAGCTCCATCTCACGCTTCTCTAGGTCCATGATTTGTCGTCTATCTGCATCACTTACTGCCTTACTTACACTCTTTGACAGTTCATCTCTTAATTCCTGTTCAACTTTCTGTGCCTCAAGGTTGATTTTGGTGAGCTTAAAAAAAACAATGAGAGAAACAAATAACATGGTATCCTAGGCACGCAACTGCCCCCAGCCCTGAGAAGCAGCAGCAGTGCCAAAAGTATCTTTTCTTTTTCAGTCATTACAAAACAGTATTCAGCTGTGTTCAAAAAAGTTTCCTTTCCTCTCTGCTTAAACTGCTTTTTGTTTGCAGCATTGCATACATATAGGAACGGATACACAGGAAAGCACAAGAGCAGGATTCTAAATGAAATCTAATTTTTATTAGTGACCTTTCTTAAAACCACTCCTGCAATAACTTGCTCTTAAATTAAAATAGGAAAAAAAAAGAAAAGAATGATACTGTAAACTCTTTAGGAAATGAACAGTCTTACTTACAAATTTCTATGTTACTTAGTATAGCTGGATCAGTAACACAAATAGAGGTCATAAGTGCCAAGACTCATGGTACTGTAGTTCTCTTGTTCTTTCTAAAAAGAACTTTCATAATTACATTATATTCTTTCAAGCAACCTGAATTTTTCAAGTTTATTATTAAATACTGAGTAACCAAAGAGCATTAAGAAAAGATAGGTATCTGAAAAGCATTAGGCACTATACAGAAGCCTCGGGAATTAATTTAGTAAATACAGTTGAAGCAAACTAATCTGATACCACTCCTTAATAAAAATAACTGATCTCTTAAACAAACTAAAAAAGTGTAATGTATCTTATTATCTGCACTTCACATATTTGAGGTAGTACTATCTCGGTTTAGAAGGAGATATCTAGTAGACTTCTAGTTATCTGTTCTTACACTGATATAACTTTCAACTTTAATTAATTACCTAAGCACAATCTTGTTACGTGTATGTATATCTATCTATCTATCTAAAAAAGCAATGATGTCAGATTAGGAGAAACTGAGAACAGGAGTATATGAAACAGGTAATGTATGTCCTGGAGATACAGAAATGAGGAAAATATGGATGCACAGAGGAACTCATGAGAAAAAAAAATTGGGGCATTAGGTGTTCATCAACTCAAAATGAAGGAAGACCAGCAGGCCTAAATCCCAACATTTACCTCAGAAAATTTTGTTTCCAGTTCAAAATTTCGTTCTTCTATTTGCTTTACAGTGTTCCTTAAATGTTCATACATTCGTTGTGAATGTTCTGCTCTTTGTCTTTCATTTAGTTCCTTCATTTCCAACATTGTGATTTTCTTGGAAATGGACAAAATCTCACTGTTGGTTACTGCTTTTGTGGCCTTGTCCATGGCATTGTCATCCCCTACATTAAAAAAATATTTAAATTAGGGAATACACAAGCTGATTCAACCATGAAAATTATTTGCACCATGAACCAGAATATGAATTTAGCAAACCACCTGAATTATTATTTTTAAACTGGAAGCATAGTTATCTTGCCTTATTACAAGTTTGAAAAGTATCTAATTTGAATAAAATGCTATTATCAATTATAAATGGGTATATCTGCAACCAAGGTTATTGAGACTGATAACTATTTTCAATGTAGCCTTTCACTTTGTCCTTAATTCAGCTGGTAAATCTTCAGGAATTTTTAAATTAAAAATCTGTAAAAGAAATAGATGTCGATGAGTTCCTGAATATGGGAATGCAAACTGCACATAAAGAAGCTCCACCTGCCCAGAAAAAATACTTTGTTACATTGCATGAAACCTGGAAAAAGAAGTCATTTTCTTGACAACCTATAGTTACTTTTACTGACAATCAAGTTAGGATATATTGCATCTTATTAAAAACTGAAAAAAATCAGGAGATGTTGCTTTGCAAGTTCCAGCTTTTAAACCCTTGACCCAATAAGCAGGGAAAAGTCAATATTGAACAGTTTCCAGAGGGAAAATACCAACTTGGTTTTGGTCAAATAGATTAGTGAAATGAAACAAAACAAACAAAAAAGAAATTAAAAAAAATAATATTATAACCATTAATGAACATTTTTTACTTTTTTCTTGTTGTTTTAAGATACATCAATTTTAAAATGTTTAGAAATATTATTTTTACACAGGACATACCATGTGATTTTTAATGTTACAATATAACTTTCATACTTGCCCAGCTTAGTCATCTGTTCCCAAGCCTGTTCTACAGTGTGAAGTTTCTCTTTTGTGATCTCCAGTTCCTTATTCAGTGAATTTATCTGTGCTTTCAAGGATTCATTCTCCCGCTATATGACAAAAAAGTTAGAACATAACAGGAAATGATTTACCTGGCGCAGGCTTGACGGTTAGTATCTATACATTTTTTAAATTAATAGATCTTACCTATGCACAACCCATAATCTACCTACATGGCAAAAGAAGAGCATAGATTTCCTCCTAAGCATAAAAACGCTGGTCTTCGCTCTCTGTGTTGTATCTTACTGTCAACTACTATTACCATGATGATTTCTCATCAGTGACTGTGATTCCTAGAGTGTTTAGAACTAGACAAAGAAATCTATGTTTGTCACAATAAACACCTCATTAACAATAGGAAAGAAAGAAGTGCTTCTGGAGGATATTTCATTCTGCGCAGGATACTTAATCTTGCACATAAATACATGTTAGAGACAGATCACATGCTTCTTTTAGCTCTTTTAGGCATCTAAATATGATGCCAAACAGTTTTGTAAATATTCCTTCACTCCTCCAAACAGACACCAAATTTTCCACATTAAACAGCAAAACAAATTGAATGCTTAATGTTAATTTTCCATCTCTAATTTTCTAAACACACTTTTAGTTTACTATTGATAAATGATTTTCTAGCACTGTGAAATTTCTGAAAGAAGCAACGCAAGTTTTCATACACTCAAAATTTTATAAAATAGAGTTCTTGAAAAGAAACTCCCTTCTAATCGAGAATAAAAGTTCAAAAGAATAGTTATGTATTTGCAGTCCCTATGATGTTCTGCAAATGCATTGTGAATGATCTCTGGTTATTTACTTTTTTTTATGGAAGTAAAATTCCAAAGATTTACTGCCTTGTGGAACTGAACATTTCACTCTTGTAAGTCAGGAACTAGTAAGAGCACGCACTTTGGCAGAAACCTCTGAAAGTTTTTACACTCCTTCTGCTTTCCTTATGACATCTGAAACCGAGGATGATAGTATATATTCCCTTCTGCCAGCCTTGTTTGGTAATCAAAGAACTAAAAATAACTTGTGAGCGAACATACCCAGAGCTTAACTTAAAAAGCAAACGAACAAACATAAAACCCAAACAACTGAACCCACCAGTACAGTTAAACAAAATGCTTTTATTTATGCCCATTGAAATAAAATCTGGGGCTTTGTGTACGTTTCTTAACCCACTGTAAATACCAGGTAAGCAAATTAAAATTTGATAGCAAGATTAAGACTGGCTTCAACATCTTATTCCCACTATGGAACTGTTACAAGTAGCAGTTCTAGTGACTTCTGTTCTATCTTTCTATTAAGTGAGAACAAAAAGCAATGCTGAAACAACTTACAATGAGGTTGTTTTCACTTAGGGTTGAAACATAACACAAACATTACCTCCATGTGTTCCATGTTTGTTGTTCGTTGGACGAGCAAGTTATCTTTTTGTAACATATCTCTGTATTTAGCAGTTAATTCATTATACTGCTTGTTGGCCAGTTCTAGCTCAGACAATGGCACGCTGCCATCCAACGCTTTTTGCAAAGCTGCAATCTTAAAGCTAGCCATTTCCTACGAAAATAACCAACACAATGGGTTACTAAGGTCTGCTAAATCTTTAAATAGAAAAAATAATATTACTCCACAGAAAAAGAATACCACTTAATATAATGCTTTAGAACATGACACTGGTTTATTTTACTAAATTATTGCAAGCAGTTTATAAAGATGGACAGTAAACATTGACAAAATTTCTCTGGCATTCCAACTCTCTGGGTGATTTTATCAATAGCTGCCTCTTGATCATAAGGCACTGTCAAAACCATATTTTATTAAATTTATTTAATACAAGCCCTAGCAACCTAGAAAGCCAAAAAGTAAGATTTCGTTTCATATGACGCTTTCAATAAACTTGTTGCAGCAACTTCAGAAGAAGAAAACTGACAAGTTTTATATTATGAGGCTTATTTCAGTACAAAGAATGTTTTGACAAAATTTGTAACAGCATTTAACAGGCATTTGGGTAATGCATTCAAGAAACTAGTTCTTTCTCCACTTAAAAAAGAAAGTGTATTTATTGTCAAATTGTAAAAATAAAAAGGTGTACTACTACTACTATAAACTATACCTTGAATCGTTGCAAGTTCCCAATCTTCCCTAGAACTGCAGTCTCCATGTGTGTTATTTCATCCTTTAGTTTCTCATTTTCTTTTCTAAGATGCCGTTCCATTTCAAGTAAAGTGCTATTCTGCCTTGTCAGTGACCTTTCATTAACTCGTAAAACAGTTATTTTTCTATTATTTTCTGCAAGTACTTTTTTTGTTTCATCAGGATCCAGCTGAAGTGCACTGAGTAAATTCTGTAAAATAATATTTTAACAAGAACCTTGGATGGAAATCTGGTAACACTCAACCACGTAGACAATCTTTCTTTTACATTTTTTTAACCTAGCTGTAAAATGCTGTTAAGCTGTCTGAAATAATTTCCTTTTGCTAATAAAACATATACACACACTCGACACATGCATAAGCATACAATATTCTGTTTTAAGAAAAAAAGAATTTAAATCTTCAAAATCACTAGTTTCTAAGAAATAGAAGCTAAATACATCTGACCCACAATTAGAAATTTTAGCTAATGCTGGTATTTTCAAAGTTTAGAGCAAAAATAATTCTCTGCATACATTGTCATCACTCTTCCCCCTTTTACTAGAGTCAAAACAAATGTATTGCAACAGTTTTCTAAACCAAACAGAATTCCTGTGGTTCTTAACAAACCCTAACAATGTCCTATTTTGAGGATCAAACCAGTATTTGTACAGTAACCACAGGACTTGTCCTATGGAAACATGCATATGTTTGTATGTGCACACACACACGTGTTTGCATGTGTGTATAGATCTGAGGAGAGGTGGGAGGAGGGGGGAGAGGGAACTACAGGAACTCCAGTCGCAGAAGGGATCTGAGCTTTAGCTCTGCTGTCACACACATCAGCTTGCCAAGGAGACAGGGATTAGAAATTGGAGCTGTAAAATCTCCGTTTCCTATGAGCCCTTCTATGAAGAGTGAGCAGGTAGCTAGAAAAAAAACCTCTAGAGTCCTGGAAGCCTGATGCCGTGACAACTGGCAAAGATCTGGCTTTTCTGATCAAGAAGCCTGTTTCTCTTCAGATTTTAAGAGCAAGCAACGCATTTTCCTTGATCATTCACAATGAATTAATTTCAGTGACATGTTTAATCTGAAAATGTTCACCTAATTCTAATCAAAATTACATACTAACACAAAATAATATTAAATAATAGTATGCATTTCTTATCTTTGGATAGGATGTGTTTCTGGAAATAAAAGCTATTGGCAAACAGTAATTTCTTAAAAGATCTCATCAATACTTTGATAGCACCGCTAACATCATAAAACTCCATTATATTTTAAAGACATTTAAAAAACAAATCCCAGAATCTTAATCCTGCTACACTCCTGTGACTCTGGAAATGCAGAGTAAGTTATTGAACAAATTTAGTAAGATGGCATGCTCTCTCTTGTTTTTTTTAAACATACAGTAGACATGTGCAAAACAATTTCAATTTCACTTTTCTGGAAATAGACTTAATTACCTCAGGATACAATTATTTTGCATATCCATTACAGTTATGAACAAGATTATAAGCAGGACCACATACCACTACCCCTCACGAGAAGAAAAGGGTGAGAATTCAGCTGTATAAACTTACACACCCACAGTCATTTTCAACACCTTGTGACATCCTTGTCCTGGGTCTGCTTCTCAAAAAGGACATGTGTATCCCATATGCCTTCTGTCATATTTGGCAGCTTTTGGTATCTGCCCAAACAAACCTAAAGCCATCTAAAATTGCACTATGTCTGTGATTAGGCATCTGCATTAATTCCAGGAACTTACAAATACCATCTTCTTAATAAGTTATTTTTCTCTTTTCTTAATTGAATATTGAATATAGTCTTGGTGGAAGTAAATCAGAATAGGAAGATGAATTCTGTTTCCTGTTTTTGTGGAATACTGATACATATAAATTAATAGGAATATATAAATGAGATGTAATTCAAAGTAATAACCTTAATTCTTAGTTTAAAGTAATGTGTTTTTCACAAAGTAATGTGTTTTTCACAGAGATTCCTGCACTGCTTTTCCTCCCAAACAAACAGCTTGGATAAGATCTTCTGTTAAGAGAGCAGTCTTTTGAGAAAAAGAGCAACAAAATTACTTACAGAATATGCCTTTATTTTTGTAGCATCCTGTTCTTTTTGCTCTTCTAGCTTTTTCTTTTCCTCTTTCATATCTTCCGATTCTTTCTGCCAGCTTTCCTTTTGACTAATATAGTAATTAAATACTTTCATTTTGAATGATGAAAGACAATGATTTTTAAAACTGTAACTAAAACAGCAACCCTGAAATGTTGCAAACCATGATACCTATTTTTATCAGCAATGTAATTTGAAAAAGATGTCATAAAAAGCAGATGAATTACTGAAAAACTATCCCCTCTGTTTAGGCTGCAGCTGGTTTAATGATGAAAATATTTCTTAAGTATTTTGTCTTGTCTTCACATGTGCACTATAGGGAAGAGATACAGGTGCTTTAATCCCCAAAAACATACACACATGGGATATAATCTGCTTTAAATTACATGCTTGTATCTGAAATTGGTTACTTTCTTGCACATATTTTTATAAAAATAGGTAAAGTTTAAAACTTTGCAAATAAAAACATCTCCACTTTAAGTACCACTCTGGAAACTTCAGGTCTCCCTTTTTATAGGAAGGGAGACAAAAATCATACTACTGGCAATTACCATGCTGTTGAGCCTGGAAACAGGTCTTTTCTTTTTGAAGTAGACTAGGCCCAGCAGATTTCAGCAGGTATTCACAATTGTGAATTCACAATCACAATCATAATTTGGCTGACGAGATTTAAAGCTAGATAAAGTGTCTTGACAAATAATCAATGACTCTTTGCATAACTGTTTCCTTTGCATGAAACACTTGCATGTTCATTAGCTAAGACGGAAAACTTGCAAGGGGAACAAGGCTTCTGCAGTTCCTGAGAGACAGAATACCTAAGTTATTTTAAAGTATTTTTAATTAATCATCCAGAATGGTACAGTATCACAAGGAAAAGATTTCTTGCTCATCCTTTGAGAATTCCCAACAGCACAGCAAGTGGCTTTTCCTTTAAAAGACGTTGGTTTAAATTTCCCTCAGGAAGTGGACAGAATTAAACTTAGGATTCACATATCCACATTCTGTATTAGAGGTCAGACTTCTAAACAAAAGGGCAGACAATGGCTGTAATATTAACTCAATTTTTTTCAATGGCTTTGCAAATCTTTCCTTCTATTACAATAATTTATTTCAGAGTCATAAAGGACACAACTTCCCACCATAGCTTTTCTATTTCATGAAGAACAAACAGAAAAACTGTTAAGACCCATACATGAAAGCAAAAGAAAATAAGACTGAAGAGTCCATAACACCAGGTTCTAATAAAATACAAGACATCAGATGCAGAAAGCACAGTACAACCCCTGTTGTAAAGTATGCAATAAGTTTTCTGAATCTTTACAGGACTGAAGAAAATATATGGTGTCCATATCCAAGACAAGCAGCATTTATAACAACGACCAACTTCATTACAGCAGCAAATCTTGTATGCAAAATTATTAAAAGTTTAGGTAGTTGAACTTTCGTAATTCAGAAAAGAGAACAATACCTTTGATATTCTTTATACAGCAAGCCTTGTTGATGACGAATTACTGCAAATTTTCGCTTGTAGTCCTCTACTGTATCTTCTAATATTTTAAGTAACTGCTCTTTATTTTCCAGTTCCTAATGATTATTTTCCAAATAAAAATACTGAATTGATTAATACAGGTTTTAAACATGAGTATTAAATCAAAATGCCTGTTCTCCCTTGTGTTTTTCACAATAGATGCTTCTATCATGAACTGTGTGAACTGCAGTTACGAAGTGTGTTTTTTCTTTATATGTAACAGATGAAAAAAAGTCCAATAGACTTTGGCATTCATATTAATAGGTGTGAAATAGTGCACAAAGTGCACTGTGGATTACATCCCTCAAAGTTCAAAACACCATGACCATGTTGATAGCCCAAAAAAGAATACTAACTGAATGTCTAACTGGAAGGCAATATTTTCTTCTCATGTGCCTAAATACTCTTCTACTTTATAACCAGATACAGTTGAAAAATATCCTCTAATCAACAAAACTAAAGCAAACCAAGACAGAACAAAATAATTTAACAGTAGAAAAAAAGGTAAGTTCTTTTTACTCCAATTTTCATAGAATCAATTCTTCTTTACTATATGCTTGTCTGCTATGCTCCCCATTGGAATCACTGGCTTCGGTTTCACCGTATTTATGCCTCCTAAAAATTTTGACATATTTTTGACAAATAATAGAATGAAAATTTGTATGGTAAACAGAGACCTTTGCTGTATAGAAAAAAACCTCAGAGTACGATTTGCACATGCAGACTCAAGTCTGGAATCCAGACAGCAGTAAGAAAGAATTTAATGTAAAGGAGTACAACTGCAGAAGTAGAAGGAAGAGTTGGCAAATATTTAGAAAAAAATTCAGATTTAAAATAATTAAAAAAAAAAAAAAATCTGAATTGCTGTAAAAAAATATAATTAGTATTAGCTCCTTGTATTACAACACAGCAAAATACTTACAGCCTTTAAAAAAAACAGGATAGCCCAAAGTGCTTACTGTATGTGGGAACTTCAAAATAATTTTGGAGAGTTCTCCCATGTCCACACATGACATGGTACTAGATTTTGGAGGAATTAACTATATCTCACTAATATTCCTGATATCAAAGAGTAAATGAGTTACCTGTATAAGACGTATTAAATATTCATTCAGAGAATTAATCATATTAACACTTGAAGGAACCATTCCTTCTGGAAGATTCACTGTTTGGAAGACAATATTGGCACCTTCTGACTGACGTAATAAGGAAATTTCATTTTTCAGTTGAGCAATCTAAAGAAAAGAAACATAAAGACGTAGCTCTTGCTATTCAATTAAAAATCACTGATGGAAAATATATTGTTTCCTTGTGCTATATCAGTTGTTATTAACATCCTAATTCACTTGCACTTAAATTCTAAAGCATTCAAACACGCTTTCAAGTAACCTTTAAAAATGCTGTGATTCCATAAATCATCAAATGCATAATATCTTAAGCTAAATTTATCAAATGACTCCAGCAGTCAGGCTGGAATTTTGGACAGAATTATTGCAGTGGTTATTTGATGGTTTAGTCTAAACAAAACTTTGCCTTTTCATTTAACTTCTTAAAAGCTCCCTGGTACTCTACAACTTAAAACAAGATACAGAACTTGAGAGAATGAGTCTTCATTTTAGAACACTTAATTTCTGTTACTTATTTATAAATAACAAATGCAAGACTACTTGCTTTTTAAAGAAAGAAACCTGTGAGCTTCTTTGGGCACAGCTCTCCTCAGAAGAAAGTGTGAAGAAGAAGCCTGGTGTTCAACATGATAGGATATTCCAAGGATAAAGTAACATTAAAAGAGTAAGATTTGAATTTAAAATGGCAAAGTTGGTAGACCCAATACATAAATTTAATTAAGATTTTTATTATTACAAAATTGTATAATTACACCATTCACATAAGGCTAAATTCAGGAACTTATACATTATGTGATTTTATTCTACATTATCAGAGCAGCCACTTCTCAAGTACAAAGTAAGTTGTATTGTATACCTTTTCATTTGCATTTGCCAGCTGATTAGAGAAATTTGTTGCCTCCTTCTGAGTGTGTTTCAGTTCCTGTCTTAACTCTTCATTTCGTCCTGTAAGCTGGTCAACCTGAGCTTTCAAGTGCACACTAGTATCAAAGATTCCTTCTGAATTCTTTGACTCCATTGCCTAATGCAGTAAACATTTAATTAACAAAACAGAGGAAAATTGCAGAAAAGCTTTGATTTTTTCACAATAAACTAGAGTCCTCAAGTTTAGACTACAAGAAATTAGTAAAAAGCATGAGATTTTCATGTTTTAAAATCTACTTATTTGTTTCCTGATGGTATATTTGCCACAGACTGTGATTTAAATGGTTAAATTTTCCTGTAAAAATTGTAACTTTTTTTGCAAGATATTTGAATAAATAATTTTTCTTAGACATTTCCTGCAAGTCCCATAGAGATAAAAGACATGCAAACAAATTTTTACCCAAGTTTTATGACTGAGACAATAAATTTGCCAAAGACAGTTTTATACTATCTGGCCGAAGATTATTTGATTAAATTTTTATTGGTAATATCTTGTTGTTGTATATTTTTAATTTGCATTTTTAAAGAGGTATCACACAAAGTACTCTTACTTTTAACCTAGGAAGTGTATATATAAGGAAGCTACTATTTAATTATACAATAACCCAATAATTGAAGTGGAAAAAAAAAGCCTATAAATCCTATAAAACTAAATAATGCTTTAGAAATAAAACTTACATTAACTAAACGATCCAGACTAGGGATTATTAAGGCTGTTTCTCCTCCCTTCACACTAGGATCTGTCTGCATTTCCTTGATAGCTTGCAATATTTCTTTCATTCCTTGTTCAAGTTGTTTATTCTCTTCTGATAATTCTTTTACTGTAATAAAAAATGTAAATGTGTCTTAAAAGTAATTAAAAAGGAGTTAAATTTTCCTAGGACATTTCATCCTAATAATTGTTGATTTGATATATAAAAAGAATGTTCATATTATATATAGACATAACCGATTAGGAAGATAAAAGTGAAACTGCTAGGAACATCCAGAGAGTGTATTTTGCTGGAGATATACCAATAAAACAGTAATTAGATGTTTCATGGGAACAAATTTGACTTCATTGAACATTCCAGTCTTCAATGTTTCCTGCCAGGTTTTTAATTTTTCAAGAAGCTTGTGTGACTGGCTTTCATGAATCCAGAAGTGTGGCTATCTTGGAAGTGCTTGGGGCTAACAATGAAGTATATAGGAATATCCTGAATTCCTGCTGCAGATTGGAAAAAAAGAACATTTAAATTATTTGGCCGTAATAAGGACTCTCAAGACATACAGTTCTCCTGCCACCATTAACCTCTCAGTGGAATTCCAGAGTTTCCAGCAGAGCAAGGAGTCTGGAAACTTTTTTTAAAAAAACCCAACAAACCTGTAAGAACATTCTCTGCATCTTAACAATATGGCTAACTGTCTTGAAAAGCCAGGAGTGAACTGCGGAATTTAGAGCAGTTTAGGCAGTTTTCTCGGGGGGGAGAAGGGGGGGGGAAAGATTCTCGTCGATAAAAATTAGCATTATTTTTATATTGGAGTGCACAAGCAGTGCACTTCAGCTAACATATATAAGTATGTATGCAGCCAGTGAGTTTATTTCCCCAGCACTTCCTTGGAGCCAGGAAATCAGTACAATTACCAAGTAAATTGAGTAACTATCATAATTGGGATCACTCACAGACTTAAAGCTTTTATTAGGTCTGATTCAGGAAGGAAAAACATGAGAGATACCAGTTTAATATATTTATTGAGAATAAGTTATGCTTCACGTACTGTCACTAATTTAAGTTTTAAATTAGCAACACTATATACGTATTTATACACACACACAAAGATATACACTAATATAAAGAGAATTTTTTTTTTAAAAAGAGTCATAAATGCCGTTTAGATTCATTGTTTTGTAATTTTTGTGTTCACACCTGGACCAATTCACAACCATAATTTCCACAGTTGAGAAATATATCAGAATAACTGTATAATAACTTTCTATGTACACAGCAAATTCAACCATTGTGAAAGATATCAAAGTAATCTGCATTTAAAAAAGCTCTGTAAAGACAGGTGTTTGTGGTCACAATTACAAAACCAGAAAAATTAAATAAGCAAACTATCTGCAGGTACCTGAGAATATTCCCTGGTTTTAAAACAGGTTGCAACTTACATTTTGATTGAAATTTGGCTATTACGGTCCTGTTCTTCTCCAAATCTCTCTCTTTCACACTTAATTCATTTGCAAGATGCTCATTCTAAAGAAAAGACCAAAGAAGACTCAAAAATTGTGATTTGGGAATTTTAGTATTAGAATTTTCATTAAGACTGTGGTTAAATGAGAATAAAGACTTGAAAATATTGGTAATCCAATATTCAACACTGAAATTACACAGTATGTAAACCAAAATGAGGAGTTATGTAGATGGGAACAATCAAAGAAATAGTCTTATCTTCACAGCAATAAATGTATCAGGAAAAACTATTAAACCATGAATAGGCTTTCTAAATATTAACCCTGGGTCGTTTTTTGGTGTTTTTTTTTTTTAAAAAAAAAAAACAAACAACTTGTACTACCTGCACTGCCTGGCTTCTGCATCTTTCAAGATTTAAGTCTGTATAACTATTTAGCATATTCTTCATCAACAACTCTCTGGATATCTGCTCATTCTAAAAAAACCCAACAGTAAGTTATTAGTATAGGATTCTATCTCCATTTCTATAAAAAAAAAAAATAAAATTATTTCCAAAACTTATCTTCCAAAATATAAAAAACCCCACTTTTTTTTTCTACTGAAAAAGGCATTCATCACTTGGCTAACACAGTATTTTAACAGAAATTATGACAGCAAAGCACACTCCTATAGCATGGAAAAACTGTTGTATAATTGAAAAAAGCCTGACGTATGTAGACTTAAACTTTCTGCTGATCTATTACATGGCTCAACAGGCTCAACAGAAATGGCATCAGTTCCAAAACATTTTAATTAAAAATAGGAAAGACCTATTTGCTTCTTATACATTTTAACCATGTTGTTTACTCATCACATTCTTAGATGATTTTTCCCAGACAGCTAAAATTTGAATCTCTGGGGTTTTTTTGTCTCATGTTCTAGTCTCAGCCTTTCTTCAAATTTAGAGTATGCCTTAATGAAAATTTCACAGCCCACATGTGAATCTCCTGCCTGAAATGCAATGGCAACTGAGATGGATTCACTGGAAGAATTACAGAAGGTGTACCCCGGCCAACACCGTCTAGGGAAACATGTATTCTTGGATCATGCAGCAGTTGGAACAACAGATCAAAAGTCTATGAGGCTCTGAGGGACTGGCTTGAATCATGCCCCAAACATATCTCTAGCAACAAAAGCAATGGCCTCCACTATACAAAAAACCAACACAGCATTTCAAGCTACCAATACAGAAAGTTACGAGTGAAGAATTTTTTTTTGAGATTTATCATGTGAAAAAAAGAAGCAAGCATCCTGAAATCAACCCATCCTTTCACTGATTATTAAAAGTTTTCAAAAACCCTTTTGAGAATCTAAAAGATTTTATCACTAGAAATCGTTTTAAGAAACAATGGAATTTTTCACTGGAATTTTTTTTTTCTGAAAACAGATATACATTATCTTTGTCAGGTGGCAGGGATATGAACTCAGGAACTTCTCAAATGTTTCCCAGAATGAAAGGCCTTTCTCATTCTAAAAGTCTAACTTTACACCATCTGTTGTTTCTGGAGGTAGGAGATGTCCTCTAGTTAAATAACATGTACCCTTTAACAGAAATCTCATCTTCTGTCTTTCGTACCAAAGGACTGATTCAGTCCCTACTTCATTCAACTAAGGCTTGTAAATTACCGTTTTTATTTCTCTGTATTTATTTAGGAGAATTTTTAAAAATAACCCTCAAACTATTTTGTTTAAAATACAGCTGCAAGAATTGATACCAATCAATGAGATGCAAGGCTGTATGCACCAGTAAGAAAAAAGATGGTTACTCTGTTTACACAGATGTGTGTAAGGTCTTAGAATAAAACCTATTCTCTCTTCGTACACATCTATGTGCATGTGCACAGCTGTTGTGCAAACTTCTTCCACCAGCAGAATGAAAATATATGCCTACGTTTTTCAATCCTATGTCAACAAATAAAGTGCAAATTCTTTTTATTAAAAAAAAAAAGGAGCCCAATTCTCTTAGAACTATACAATAGCTGTAATCAGTAAGGATGAAGGTAAACGAACACATTTTTACTATTTGAATTTATCTTCTAAATAACTGCAATAGATATAAACTTATATATACTATAAAGGTGTCTCACCTGATATCTAAGAAGGGCTAATTCTCTCCTCAATTGTTCTATGAGGTTTTCAACAGGATCTACCTGACCCGAGTGCTCTGATTGTCCATTTTCAAGTCTGCTTTCCAAAGTTTTTACTTGCAACACTTCTGTTAGGCATTTCTTTACTTCTTTGTTTTCTTGAAAGGCAGCTAAATCAGAAAACTTTACTTGCGAATAGTCCTGCTTATCCTTCAATGGCATTATTTGTGGTTTGTGTGTTACTGGCTTTCCAAGAGCAGATGCACAGGAAATAAGAGAGTTTTTGCCGAGAGTTAGTCCTGCGCAAAAATGTTCCTGATCTGTTTGGTCTGAATTGGAAGTTATGGACACTTGATTCTGAGAAGATGGTTTGTTTCCGTAATTTTGGTTTTTCACCTCTGAGGTCTGACACTCTCGCTGATAAGCAGAAAACAAACCAGTATAGTCTGACTTTAAGTCTTTTGACATCTCTGTGTTGTCTGTACAATCTGTTATCCCTGATGTCTGTATACATTGTAGCTCTGGTGATACGAAAAGCTCTTTTATGCTAAGAGATTCAGAATCACAGCTGTCATTAACTAGTTGCCACTCTGTCACATGTTTTGAACTTAAATGAACCAAAGAAGTATTTCTTTTTTTTCCCAAATGACCTAAATTCTGAAGTACGCCAGAAGCTCTTCTAGGTAGATTTCTCACAGCCTTACTGTTTTCAGCTATATCTTTCTCCGACTTCAAAAGTCTAACTGGTGCTCCTCTATCGGCAAGTGTATTTCTCCTTTCCATGTTACACAAGCTGCTAGCCTATATTCACAAAAAATACAGAATATTTGTCAATCTTCTAAAAAAATTACAAATTATTAATTTCGGGATTTTTAAAAAGCAGTTAATAAAAGCACCTAGAGAAATATTTGAACAGAGATTGACAAGATAACGTTATTTTATTTTGAAAGAGAATTACATGAAATGTTTATGCACTTGCTTTATGAACCTACCTTTGCTTGTACTTCAGCAATATCATGCCTGTTCAAGAAATCCAACTTCCTTTCACTCATTCCCTTCTCTTCAATAAAGCTATCACTTATCAGCATATCACCAGCATCCAGTCCTAAATCACAAGTAAATGCACAAGTAATAAAGAATTATGAATTTTTAATTGGTCTCCAAGCAAGGGAATATATTCCATTTAGTATATCTGAGCCCTAGTTTTCTACCTGCAAAGTAAGGAGCCATAAACCTTTCCATTTGAGCACATTATGCTACCCCGAGTGGCACAGAACTGAAATTTTAAGATTTTTGAAACACATACATTACATACATTTATTAGAAATCATGGCAAAACCATTCTGCATCTAAGAACTGCAACCCAATGACACAATTCAGTGATCTACTACTGGCCACCACAAGTCAAAAAGCTACTGAGCTCTAAGACTATGGAATACAAAACCACTCACCTCTTCCTACAGATTCCATGAGACGTATTTACCCTTCTAATTTAAATGAATTATTAAATATAACAAAGCTACATTAATAAACATAGACAGCATGTTTTTGAAAGGACAGTATATAATAAAAAAAAATAATCCTACCTACTGTTGCAGCTCTTCTTCCTTTCTCCTGAGCCAGCTTACGAACCTGTTTTTTCAGTTCAACTCTCTCCTCTTCTAGTCTTTCAATCTGCATATTAATATTCACAGATCAGCATTTCATTTAATTCAAATACATTTATATTGCGTAGCTCTTAAGCAAAAAGAGGATTTATCACTTGCCTCTTGCAAAAGAATCTGGTTTTCAGCCCTATATTGTTGCTGCTTCAGTGTTTTGCTACTTCTGAATTCATTTAAATCAATCATTGTCTTTGGCTCAAGACCTAAAACACAGTATATGCTGAGTAACTATTCATTAAGAAGGAACATTATTGTTAGTAATCATTAGAATGTAGTTAATTTAAATAAGAATATAGGTAGTCAAGTAGCAATAAAAGAAAAGAAGTTGATAGTTGAGTATCTATATTTCTATATATCTACACATATCTTGTGCTCCATATAATAAAACCAGAAGAAAGCTTCAGTTACTCAAAATCCACAATGTAATAAAATGCCACCTAAAATTTACTATATTTATGTTTATATTCTTCTATATAAAAAAAAAGGCTGTCCAAATTTTTCTCTGTGTTTTTTGATCTAGCATTAAAACTTCAGTATGTTATGCTTTCCAAATACTGTATTTTGAAGTTAATTAACGAGTGTACAGTCAAAGAGAAACGAAAACCAAAAAAGCACTACAAAACCTCTTCTCCTACTTTCAAAGCAACCTGTAAGCCAAGTTTAGTCATGTATATTCCAGGTTAGTCATACAACAATCATGCAGTTTGTTCTAACTAAAACTACTTACACATAGCAGAATTACTTTGAACACAAAATTATTTCCAAGTAGTTACTTGGTAAAGTAAAAGATTTCCATTAATAATGTTATTTCAACTCTTGGAAAACAAATAACTGAAAATGTAATGGATACAGCATACCTAAGCGCTCTCTAAGTACTTCATTTTCATCAAGAAAATCATTTATTTTAAGTTCAAGTTTATTGACTTCCTTAATTAATGTTTCAATCTCATGATCTCGTATTTTGATTTGCTTTTTTAAATCTTTTATTTCAGCAACAGCCTCTTCCAAGCCATATATTCCCTGTAAAAAAACAAATGGGAAGTTAAAACAAACCAACAGAAGACATAAGAAATAAATTATTAATGTTTTTCAACCTTTATCTTTCTTATGCACTATGCTTAGTGAAAAGTTACTGAACAAAAAGCAGATTCTACAAATCTGTCTTTTGACAACAGAGGAGTCTCCACATGTTTGAAAATGGAGTCTTCTTACTCCTTACATGATCCTTCGAAGAATCATATCTTGACTCTTCAATTACTGTTCAACAGACTTCAGAAGCCCATATAAATATATTAAGACTAACAACTTTTAAAAATTAAGTATAGCTAACAAACTGCATGCACTCAGTGACCACTAAATGTTATCATGAAAGAAAAAGACTAGAAAAAAAAAAACCCCAGCATCAGAAATCATTCATTTAATTTCTAATTAGAACACAGTCAATAAAAATGGAAGGACAAATGATTGCTTAAAAATATGATGAAATACCCTGCACAGTCTAACAAATTGTTTACCAGTTCATAGTCTCTCATTCGTTTCAGAGCCTCAACAAGCTCTTTGTCCTTTTCTCTAGCATCTGCTTCTGCTAATTCTGCTGACTTCTCAGCCTCCTTAGTTCTCTCTTCTAGCATTTTTAACTTTTCTTGCATATCCCCAATCCGATTCTGCTGAGCAAGAGATGAGTGACCTGGAAAGAAAATCCTTGATCTGTTTACTAGGAATTCTTGCTATCAGCCATTAAATAATTAAAAAAAAACAAACCTTCAGATAATGTTATAAAGGAGATCTTCATTTCCTGCTCTTTTTACTCAAATTACAAAAGACTACATACGAAAGATATTTTTTTTCCCTCTCTCATTCTTTAATTCAAAAAATATTTATGAGGAGGACACATAAGTGACATCAGAATTTCTTTTGAATTATATGCAACTACTCGTTTGCAATTCTTGATAGAGCTGAGACTATATATTATGCTCTAACCTTTACAGACAAGGAATAGTTTTATTAGGCATTGGAATGAACATAAAAATTAAAGATTAATATTACTCAAATACTGCAAACATTTTTTCTGTATTTCTAGAGAAAAAAAAGAATGTACAGTAAATTCATGGTTTCTTATTTTCCTTTTCATAGATCTTAAAATAAAATGGTTATGTTACCTTTATCTTTTTGGAGATTGTTTTTTAATTCCTCAATAACAAATGCATTTTGTTCCATTTCTTTGGTATACTGCTCAACTTGTTCAGTAAGCAATTTTATCTGAGCATCTCGCTCTTGCACTCCCTACACACACCAAAAAAAAAGAAGCTCCATTAAAGAATTCTTCTTTACTGACTGGCAAGCTACCAATACAGAACACCACACAGTAAATGAAGAAATTGAAAGTAGCTAATACAAAACAATTTACAGAACAAGCAAATATACTGTACTTACAACATAGAGTTCAGATATTATCTAGAAGTTGGGTATACAAAGGCAAAGCAGAAAAAATAGAAGAAACAGTAAAAATATAGCATTCAAATAAAAAAGTAGTATTTTAGTATATCAATTTTAAATAGAACAGTTCTCTAAGAGTTAAGCCAATGTATGAGTAAATGTTTCATACGATACAGGTTTCTTACAGCTTCCTCATAAACAATTGCCAGTGGGAACCAAGAGACACAAGTTCAAGATTGGGAGGTCTAACAATCCATCATATGTGACATAAGTATTGCAAACTGCCTTTCAGCAAGCCATCCAACTTTTAAAAATTCTTGTCACACCTTGTTTTGCATGCATATACATCCATAAGTACACACAGACTGTGAAAGTGACTTCTGTTTATATTATTCTATTTCTGTGCTTATACATGAACTTTAGAAATATCACAGAGAGCATAATATTTTTTCTGTGATGAATGAAAAAAGAGGAAAAAGATAAAAAAGACTGGAAAAAAAGTTAAAGAAAGCAATTAAAAGATAAAAAAATTCTAGAGTTGCCAACCTTACTATATATCAATGTTATGAAAAACAAAAGCTCAGCTTTCTTAGAGAACAAATACAACCACATTTCAAGTCTAAAGGTAGAGCTTAACAAAGTTGTAAGCAGCTAAACATAACCCTTCAGAATGTAAACATATACTGAACCATAACAGGCTCTGTCCATTTTGAGTGCAGAAATTTGTTTCAATTTTTGTCTGCTTAAAAAATATGCTCATTTCCACAAAACCGCTAAAAATGTCACGCTGATGACAGTCATCCAAAAAATAAACCCCTGCAGCCATCTAGTCAGCTAAAAACACAGTCTACAACTGCTTATTAATGTTACTTTCAGCTGCCTTTCTCTTCTAGTCATCAAAGGCTGATTTGTTCCTGAGGTTTTTTTTCCTCCTGAGAGAATCCCTTCCTAGTTTTAGAAGACTGCATAAATACATCTCACCACACCACTCAGTCTAGAAGAGCCCAACATATAACACAAATATCATGGCTCAAATATCATTCACTCAAAAAACTTGAAGCAAGGCAGGAAATCATCCTGGTATCATACAGTATGTTTCCCATAATGTATATTTCAGGGTTCCTAAGGGACCGCATTATTTATTCATTCTTTTCATGTTTTTTAAGAAAGCGGGGAAATTCAAAATTATAAAGAACTATGTAATTTTGCATGAATATGAGAGATACTTAAATTCAGCTAGCTCTACCATGGGCTGAAACACACACTTCATGCTGCTAGTGTGGCATCAGGTGAGACAAAGGAACACAGAAAATCAACCACTAGGTAAGACTCTTCTGTAACTAACAAATTTAGAGGACAGAAACTAAGCTATAATTTAAAAACATTAAGAAGCAATCACTCTACTAATCGTTAGAAAAGAGAAACATGAAAGTAACAGAACCAACTATCAAGAGTTTGGTTCACACATACAACTAGAGAAGCTTCTTTTGCCCATTGTCTACTAAGCTAACTTTGTAGCAGAATGAATCAACCTGTCTCATAATTCTGAAACATAACACATATTTTGGTATTTACAAATTATGAATGACTAAATAATTATTTGGTCACTAGCATATTTAGTGAATGGTAATTTCTGCGTGTGCAATTTCTCACATAGACTGTACCTGCTGAAGGGCCAGCATACTGTTTCTGTCTACATCAAGTTGGGCCATTTTCATTTTTTCTTTCAAGTTAAACAACATTTGCTGATACTCTAGGAGTTCATCATCTTTCGAAGCTAAGATTTTCTGAAAAGAAGATAAAATACCATCAGAACACTTGAAATAATTCCTAAAAATAATTTTTAAAGTATTAAAAAAGTACCTTCCATTCTTCAACTTTTGCATTTACAGCTGCCATGAGA
This sequence comes from Calidris pugnax, assembly GCF_001431845.1. Lineage (NCBI taxonomy): Eukaryota > Metazoa > Chordata > Aves > Charadriiformes > Scolopacidae > Calidris > Calidris pugnax. The sequence continues at coordinate 12,887,414 of NW_015094506.1, read as the reverse complement.
GGATCGTCTTCCTCATTCTTTGCTTTCAGCTGGTCTGAAAGCTCCTGAACCTAGAAATGCCATTTGGATTAACATCATATCACAAAAATGTTTTGCTTAACCAATGTGTATGTATAAATACACTACGTCAAGCACATACAATTTAACAGATTAACATTACGGTAGCAAGGGAAGATCATAACTCTTAAGAAGAGAGTAACACTAACATTTTGTATAAAAAAATGTTGTGATCTGCATTCAAGTTTTAAAATTTTCATCAAATGTAAAGCTCACACTACTTTTAGAGAGTGTTATTTCAGTAGAGCATGTATTTTTAACTGGATATGTTGAATGTTATTTAATTTACACTAAAATACCACAATACAGCATAAACCTAAAAAAATTTACATTTAATAATGTAAGTCGGTACTTACTTGAAATTTGTACTGTTCTTTCTCTTTTCTTAACTGATCCATAATAGTATCAGATTGTTGCACAATTCGTTTCATTTTGTTATATTCATCAGTCATCTTCTCCATTTCTTGCACCGATTCTTCAAGGTTCTTCCTCATTTCTTGGTTTTGAATGTCCAACTTCTCATTAGTTTCGGTCAAATTCTGCAAAATTAAAGAAAAAGCTGCTTTTAAAAAGTGCACATCTTAATACCTAAATACCCAGTAATTGATAGCTGCCTTGAATGTAAGATTTGAAAGTATATATTAGCACAGAAGAGAGTATTTCACCTCTAGATCATTAATTTCAACAAATCCTAACAGCAAGTAAAACACACATTTCCTGTTGCCATAACTTCATTACTTCTGCCAGATTCACAGATGCAGACTATACGCATCACAGAACCCAACTGCATTACAAATTCCTTTACTCCACATAACTTGATCTGTAAATGGACATAGCTCTGTAAAAAACACCGTCAGTACCAGTCTAGTAAAGACTCAATAGCATGCAAAGATTTTACCTGAATTTCATCCAAATACTGGACAAGCTCAAAGTTCTTTCTGGATAACTGTGATCTGTAATCAGAATCTTCTCCTCTTCGTAATAAAACTGATTCTTTTTGAGAATCTATTTGCCTCTGATAGTCAACTACATCCTGACGCAATTGTTCGTTCTGCACAGAAAGCAATCCAAACATAAATCTGTTTTGAAGAGCTGAAGACAAAGGGGTTGCTTTTCTAGCAAGCTAACACAAAGAGCTAAGACAGTCAAAACTCATCCAAATTCCTACAGTTTGCTTTTAAAAAACTTAGAAGCCTCACCTTTTTCTTTATGCGTTTTTTCTTCGGATTAAAAAGGAGAGAACAAGACCAAGAGAATGAAGCATGAAAAATATTAGAAATTATCTTTGCTTTAAGAAGGCTAAATAGGAATCAACATAAAGACAAAACAGAGTTTTCTATTTACCTGTGCATGCATGTACATACATACATACACACACATACATAAAAGGGCATTTTGAGAAATAATTCTCAAGTTTTCCTCCCTATTTTATTTTCTTAAAGGCCAAAATTACAGGTATTAAATGCTACAAAAACATGCATTTTTTTCTAAAAACAGCTAGAAAAAATATTTTAAGAGAATGATTAAAAAAATTCTAGTAACAAAGAACATTAACTCTACATTTATTGTTATGTTAACTTTTGACTTTTTATAACTTTATTTTGACCAATGAGACAATCTTAGCAAAAGCAGCAAGCATAAACTGAATTCTGTCTAATATCCATCAAATCTATTAGTCAATAATATTTAAGAATTCAAAACACGAAGTCCAGACAAAATTAATGCACAGTAGAACTCTGTAAATTCAAACATAGACACCTCCTGACTTCAATTAACTAAGTTTCATTGGAACCACCTGAACCAAGGGAGAACAAGCCTTACAAGAAGCAGTGCAAGTGCAGCAGTGACCTGACCTGAGCTGGCTTCGTTGCCCAGTAACTCCACAGAACCCACTACCTTTCCTATCCTGGGTGACTGCTGTGACAGATAGAGCCCAGGATCATGGATGGGATGAACTTAATGGACATTTTATGGACATTTATGGATATTTATAGACATTTCACAGAAGTAGTCAATTGACTGAAGGAATGGTATCTGTGTATAATATCAAAGGATGGGAAGAAGGATGGTGGTTAACGAGGACGTATTCAAAAGCATGGAGAATGTCATGGTTTCAGTTGGGATAGAGTTAACTTTCTTAACTAGCAGCTGGTAGAGTGTTGGTAAAACAGTAGCTGTGCTAAGTCTTTTCTGCTCCTCACGACGCCCTACCAGTGAGGGTTGCGAGTGCACAAAAAGTTGGGAGGAGACACAGCCAGGACAGCTGACCCCAACTGACCAAAGGGACATTCCATGCCATCTGGCATCATGTTCTGCATATAAAACTGGACAGGGACAAGCTGAAGGCGGGACATCCGAAGTTATAGCATTTGTTTTCCCAATAAACTGTTACACATGATGGAGCCCTGTTTTCATGGAGAAGGCCGAACACCTGCCTGCTGATGGGAAACAGTGAATGAATTGCTCATTTTGCTTTGCTTGCAGCTTTTCCTTTACCTATTAAACTGTCTTTATTTCAACCCACAGGTGTTACCCCACTTTTACTCTTCTGATTCTCTCCCCCCTCACAACTGGGGAGAGTGAGAGCAGCTGCGTGGTTTCAGCTTCCAGCTAGAAATCACACATCAAATCACAACAAACAGAATTAAACATCATATCACACCAAAGATTATAAGTACAGAAAGCTAATAGTATATTTATAAATAAATAAAAATAAATAAATTAAAAATATAGTAATTCACCAATAATTCTTTACTAACCTCTCTCCTTAATTTGATGTTTTCGTTTTCTGCATCTTCATTTCGAAGAGCAAGCTAGAACAAGACAGAAAACTTTTATATGTATCACTAACGCCACAAACTATGAAAACAAAGACCTCTAGAAAAAAAACAGAAAATGAATGCACAGTGGTCCTATTTCATCAGTGGTTTTGTTTTTTTTTTTTAATTTCAGAGGCTCTTTTCAGAACATCAACATTTCAAAATATGTGCCAGAACAGCTTTTAGAGATATCAAGCTGAAGTCCTTTAAACTTACTTCCAACCCAAACCATTCAATGATCCTATGATTCTTACCTGTTCGTTCACTTTCTTCTCCTTTTCCAATTCTTTTTCTATATCTGTTAACTGTCTCTCTTTTTGTTCTAATTGTTTTTCCAGTTGGCGGATCTCATCACGCAAAAAACGAGTGTCACGACCACCAGCAGATCTTTGTGCCATCTTTAGAGCATGAAAATAACATTATAAATATAGCACAGTTCATCGGATTAGACAGAACTAAAAAAATAATGCAGATGCTGAAAGTATCATTCCTAATGCTCAGGAAAAGCAAGAGGAAGGGCTCACTAGCTTCTTTCAACAAAACCCAGAAATTTCTAAAAATAAATGGGATTTATTCAAGAATAAAAAAAAAAAAAAAAAATCATTGTACATACAGGTCTTCGCAAACCTGAGGCTGGTGAATACTCAAAAGCCAATAAAAAGCATTATCTAAAATGTAGGACCAGTAGACCTCTTTAATAGAGCAAAATACTAGTCTAAAAATCCTCATTTAAGAAAACCCTCCAAACAGCACTCTAAAATAACAACATTTTAAAACATACCTCTAATTCATTTTGAAGTTTCATCACCTTTGTTTTAAACTGATTTTCTGTTAAAATAGACCAGAAAGAGTGAATTACTCAAGAAGGTAAAAAGTACATAAAACAACAATGGTTAACCTTAGTCTTTAAATATTTGGCTTCCCTGAAACAATTGACTTCAGAGCAGTTGGTACTTTATTCACTTTCCTAAACTTAAAAATAAAAAGCCCAAAAATAGCATAAAAAAGCTTGCTTACCACATTTGGCTTGCTCTTCCCCAGCTTTTTCAACCTCTTCTAGAGCCAGTTCTACTTCTTGAGCTTTCATCTGGGAAAAAAAACATAGTAAACAAAAAAGAAATATTTACTACTAACATAAATTAAAAGACTGTTCCATAGACCTCATGTTTAAAATAATGAAAACATTTAGAACACTGATTTTCTCTCTTAAAACAAATGAAGCCATTTTTTCCCATTCTGACAATTAAGAAGTTAAGGTCGTTGAAATATCTTCTTTAGTAACTTATTCTACAGGGCTATCTAACCATTCAAACACGTACTGCTGAGAATTGACAACAGTGAAAAAGCCTCTCTTAAGCCAAGGTACTAACCCATGCTGCTGTTATTTCTTGCTTTCAATACACTTTTGAGTAAATATGAAGTATGACAGAGTTATAAGAAAGGTTTTAGGATGGCAGTGTTTTTTCACTCATGGTGATGTTATTTACTCTAACCCATCAATCTACCACAAAATCTTTACTATTAAAGTTAAAATCGCTACCAATAACTTACCTCATCTAACCAATTTTCGAGATGTTTGTTTACATTTTCCATGTGTAAAACTAAGGTTCCTTAACTATATGACTATGTCTGTCCTATTTGCTTTACTTCCCACTGCTACATACCATAATCCCAACAGCTGCAAGCTACTACTCTAATGTAAGCACACATGTAGCATATAAATGTTCTTACAAGTAACTGCTGTTATCAATTCAGGAAAAAAAAAAAAAGAAGAAAAAAAAGAGAGCAATTATGCTTTCATTTAAACAAAAAATAAACAAATGCATCTGCAGAATTGGAGAAAGTAAGGATTGATACAAACCTTCATTAGTGACTGAGTAATTTTAAAAAGGTGTATCAGTTTTTCCGGAGTTTCAGTTTTTAAATCTTTCCCATCAACCTAAGGAAAGAGACAACTGTGTTTTTACACAAATATCAAAGAAATCCACAAAATAAATCATTTATCTATGTGCAGGACCAGACAGTTCATGGAAGAATGCATAACAAATCCCCTATGTTCTGGTTTTCACTTGAGCACCTTGGACATGGTCTCCAGCAATCTATCCGCTAGTTCCTCTTGACGAGGCAGAGCATCTGGATCAACTTTCATAAGCTTCTTCCAATCTAAAATGGGTGCCATATTGAATTTATAATTTTTCCTGGAACAAAAAATAAGGTAACAATTATCAGATATTACCAATGCCGATCAATTCCAATGTCAAATGACTTAAAGGAGGCTGACCACTGAACCTGATAAGATTATTCTAATTAATTGTATCGCTTTTGGAACACTGATTTAACATGGTGTTCACATTTTTGGTCTACTGCAAGCAAGGAGACTCTAGTAAACCCATCTAGTCTTTAAGTTAAAAATTAGACCACACATACCTGAGAAAGTTGTGACATTAACAGTGAAAATGAGAACACACGTGATACCTCTATTTTGACTTTAATACCCTTCTTTTCCTCCCCACCTCTCAATGTGGTATTTTTAAGTTAACAAACACATGCAAAGGCCCTTTGAACCAGCCCTTGCAGGATAAATATCTCATCATAGTCTCAAAATCATTATTTCTAATATTTAAAACACGACCGATACCCGCTTTAGTTTGATATTACGATAATCCATTTCTTGACATTAATTTCTAAGATATTAAACTCTTGTATTAAATATCTTTTCCTTTTGATTAGAATACTTGAATTGAGAAAGGACAGTAAACAACCTTGAAACTTACAAAAATCCAATCTGAAAGTGATCCATAGTTTTGTTCTACTGCTTACCTACTGGTTGCTGTGGGCCACAGTGACTTCTCCTATAGCTGAAAGTCAACGCGGTATCTGAAAAAGGCAGAAGAGATTGGAAGTCTTGGATTAGTCTCTTCTCTGAAGCTGTCTCTAGCCTTTGTTATCAATATTTCAAAAATTAGATCCTGACAAATTTAAAATAGAACATTTTTAAATCTACTTATTTCCCTAAATTGTGAATATGGCATAAATGGTTAAGAAAATTTAGAAAGAAATAAAACTAACTAGAGTATTAAATTCATTATTATTCAAAAAACTAATAACACAGCAGGGATATATATTTTATAGAAAAAAAAAATCAAGCTCAATCAATAGCTGCAACCATGCTCTATGCTAAGCATGGTATTTTGAGATCTGTTCCATCATACGTCCTATTCATCATTCAGCTGTTTAAAGACTCAACAAATGAAACTTCCCTCCTTAATGAAAGGCTGAACTGGTATTACATGCCCAAAAATATGCCTAAGCAGTCTGAAAGAAGAGCTCTAAGACTTGAAAAATTTCCTCACCTTTTTCAAATACTGAAACTACTTGAGAGCTCTCCTATATCTACCATTTCTTCAGTGTTTGCTAAATGTTTTAGAAAACATGTATTCCATATAATCCATGACTTCATAAGGATGACATCATATATACATTTTTGCTTTTCTGCTTTGTTACAGATGGCAAAGGAAAATATAAGAAAATCACATACAGGCACTTAGTGATTGTGGCACTCTTACTTCTCCATTTAATTGAATACTATCTGATTTCATTAACATACTTGTTTAAGGGTTGGTTTTTAAAAACATACTAATTTTTTCCTTAAACAATGAGATGTAAGAATTACGGATATGAAATGCCCGACAATCAAAACTATTCTAAAAGCAGGTACACAACCTTGCTACTGTCAATCTTTTCCTACCTTCCATCTTCCAAATCACTTTTTCTCTTAACTTTTAAAATAATGTCTTAAGAAAGTATCAGTCTTAAAATTGAATACAAAAGGAGAGATATCTGGACATAAACAAAATAATTCAACTTGTTGGGAGACCAGTAAGGCGTGAGGGGCACAACCTAAGCATACAGTATGTTCCACAGTATGTACCTATTTAAGGACAATAAGAGAGAACTTACTTAACAGAAGAGATTTTCATCAAAAAATTTACCTCATCCCTTCCCCTCAATGAGAACCTGTACTTTTAGTTGACACATGATCTGTGTGGTGAGACACCAAGATCATTTCTCTACAAAAAGTGCGAAAGAGATGTGCATTTGACATTAGTCACACAGAGATCTTCTTGACTTACTCAGGGAATCAAATATACATAAAATGGCCAGAAGTTACAATATTCAGCAAGGACAGATAGAAAAGGAGGTCTGGTAGGCATGTTCGAGTACTGTCAGAATCATGGAATTGTAGAATGGCTAGAGTTGGAAAGGATCATTTAGTTCCAGCCTCACCAGATCTGGTGACACCTCCCACCAGATCAGTTTGCTCCAAGCCCCATCCAGCCAGGTCTTGAACACTTCCAGGGTTGCGGCATCCACAACTTCTCTGGGTAAACTGTTTCAGAATCTCACCACCCTCACAGTAAATAATTTCTTCTGAATATCTCATCTAAATCTCCCCTCTTTCAGTTTAAAACCACTGCCCCTCATCCTATCACTGTAGTCCTTGATAAAGAGTCTCTCCTAATCTTTCCTGTAGGCCCCCTTTAGGTACTGGAAGGCCATTATAAGGTCTTCCCAGAGCCTTCTCTTCTCCAGGCTGAACAACCGTAACTCTCTCACAGGAGGGGTGCTCCAGCCCTCTGATCATCTGTGTGGCGCTCCTCTGGACTCGCTCCAACACAACAATACTGTCCTGTGCTGCCTACAGGAAACCATGTAAAGAGGCAGCTAAACTACCATGCAGGTACCTCATCATCACAGTGCAATTAAGCACTAGCAGGAACAGCTGTTCTTTTTCCATAAAAGTGGGTACAATGTGTAGCACAAAGTCATGTACACTTGAGCAAGGCTGAATACCAAGAAGCAGCAGAGTCACGTGGGAAATGTTCCCTGCTAAGCCCACAGTAGTTTACCAGGACTAACCCAGTTTAAGCTACTTCTGATTTTCAAATTATGCTACCCAGACTAGCCCTCATCTCCCGGCTCTACAAAGCGCTCTTAACCACAAAGCCATGGCCAAAATGGGAACTGGTGAGGTGTTCCGATTGTCTTCCACTTTGTGTATCACAGCCCAAGGAATGCTACAGTGACAGACCACGCTCCCTCCAGGACGCTGCTGAGAGACAATTTTGCCTCCATTTCATCCCACTCTGCTGAATTAACAAATTGCCTTATTGTGTGTCCACCTTCATCGACTGAGGCATCAGTCCAGAGCGGGCACAGCGGCCCGCAGCCTTCTCCAGGCACCGCACTGCCACCGTGCCTGCGCCTGGACGCTCCGCTCCGGGACCCGAGGCCCCAACCGGCCGCCGCCGCCCCCGGCCCGTCTACCGGCTGTCGGGGGGAGCGCAGAGCGCGGCGACGTGGGCCCCCTTCCCCGCAGCTGCCTCCCGCCCCTTGGCCTCACCGCTCCCCGAGGACGGCGGAGGCCGCTGCTAGGCGACGCCATCAAACTCTCCCGCCGGCTCCGCTCCCGGCAGACCCGGGATACTCCTGAGGCGCTGGGGAAGTCAGCGCTCCGGCTGCACGACAAGCCCCACGGCGCCCGCCGGCTATTCCCAGTCCCGAGGTACAGCACGGCCACAGAGGAGAGGGGACAAGGGGAAGACGGACGGGGCAGGGCGCAACCCCGCTCGGGCGAACCGCTTCACTGGGGCAACGGGCCGGGGGTGAGCTGCCCGTCCCAGCCTGCACCGCGGCGCCTCCGGGACCACAGCTCCCGGCACGCAAAGCGCCCCGCCGTCCCAGACGGGGCGGGTTTCCCGACAGCCTTTGCCGGCCGGAGCGGGGGTGGCGGTGCTGGGCGTCTGCGCCGCGTCAGGTGACGGAGGGAATTGTGGGCGGCGGTGCCGGTACCGGTGAGGCCGCTTGCCCTGGGGCCTCAGGTAGGGCGGGCAGTGGCGCGTCTGTGTCCCCACAGGAGGGTGCGGGAGGCCTGGGTGCGGGGTGGCAGCTGCTCCGCCGTAGTTCCCCGTAGCGGAGGGTGGGCCTCGCTTCCCTGGCCAGGCCTCCGCCATGGGCCCTCCGCGCCTGCGGAGCGGTCTCGGCCCCTGGCCGCGCTTCCGCGCCGCTTGAGCGGGGCACCGGCCCGCTCCCTTCCGTCAGGCCTGCTGGCAGTGGCCGCTTGCCCGGCCTCTTTTGCCCACAGACCGGGCCGTGCCTACCCTGTCTCGCCCAGGGCCGCGGGCAGAGCGCTGGTTGCCGCATGACTGGCTCACCGGAGGGCTGCAGCGTTGTCCGGGCATGGAGTGTGCTTTATGTGTGGGTATGTAATGGTCGGAACACAGAAGGTGGCTTGCAGAGCAGTACAGGGAGAGTTCACGTCTGTAAACTACTTGAATCCATTGAGTCCTGGTGGCCAGCGAGGAAGCCTGAGCGTTGGTAGTAGTCTGATGCCTAGAAAGTTTGGGATCCTGTGTTTTAGCTACATGGATACAAACAATGGGATGAAAGAAGAGGGGGTTGGTCTCTTCTCCCATGTAACAAGATATAGGACAAGAGAAAATAGCCTTGGGTTGTGCCAGGGGAGGCTTAGATTAGATGTTAGGAAAAAATTCTGCACCAAAAAAATTATGAAACGTTGGAATGGGCTGCCCAGGGAAGTGGTGGAGTCACCATCCCCAGAGGTAGTTAAAGGATGGGTGGACATGGTGCTTAGTGACATGGTTCAGTGATGGTTTTGTCAGTGTTAGGTTGATGGTTGGAGTCGATGATGTGAAAGGTCCGTTCCAACCTACACAATTCTATGATTCTCTATTTTTGTATTCACTCAACAGCTGTGGAAAGCTGAAGAGAATTTGGTTTTTCTTTCTTAATGGAAAGAGAAAGGTGTTCATAATGTCATCTTTAGACTTTTTGTTTTCGTTTTTCTTTGCTTAATGTTGATATTTAATGAAGGCTGACAAGATGCAAGATGCTTGGCACTCCTTATAGTTACGTAACTTGTTCTAGTCGTGGCACAACTCTTAATTCTTGATTGAAAGTAAAGACTTTCATAGGTCAGCCAGAGATTTGTTAATTACAGCTCTGTATTGGGTAAGAAAACAAACTGTGTAGTTAAGGAGGGAAACAGACCAGATTATATTCCATGAATGGGAAATGTTACTGAAAATAAATTTCATTATGTTTGAGCGTAAAATAATGATTTCTGAGCAGGAGGAACTTTTATAGGTGGAGCAGCTGATACACAGAGAATAATGCTGCCTTGCTACAAGATGAGTTTTAAGGAAATTGATCCCCCTGTGATACAAAAAACAGATAGTCCATTGATGTAAAGATGCTTCTGAATAGGAGCTCTTTTTTTTTTTTATCAGGTTAACAAGCTCTTAAGGCCCGTGTAGCTATTAGATGTGCTTTATTTAATGTTCTTCAGCATTTTCTGAGTGTTGCTCTGTTTATAGAAACAGCAGAAAATACACCATTACATATATTGATAGTGAAACCACATCTAGGTTATAATTGTGTAGTGCAGCTAGTAAATAAAATTGATGCAGAACTAAAAAGGATTTTGAGGTGGGCATGAAAACTTCCAAAAGTGAAAAAAGAGTGAAAAGAATGGAAATATTAACCTCACACAAAATTAGAAAAAGTTCAAAAGTCTTAAAGCAAGTGAATTAGTTTTTTTTTTTTCTTCTGTGTCATATCTAATCGCGTGACAAACTTTGTGTAAGTGGATCTTCTTTTAGTGGGAATACATGCTTGTAGTTCTGGAGCCAAAGAACATATTAGCTCCGTAGTACACAGCTTGACCGCCCCCTGATAGAAGAGTTAGACATCCATGTTAAACCACAGTTTTGATAAGAGTATGCCATTTCAAAGAGCTAATACAAAAACTACAATATGAAAGACCCAATGGAATGTTATTAAAAATACCGCAAGAAGTTGTATACAGACCAAGCATACTAAATAAGGACATGCATAGCAGAGTCTAAAGACAGTCTTTTCAGCTTATGCCACCCATGTGGCTTTTGTTTGTTTATTCTTTGCAGTTAGTAAACATGCAGTTTCTGCTGTTGTGTTTCTAGAATATTGAGAATGTTGATCAGCATTATTTTTGAGACACTATTTTTTGCATCAGTGTCCTGTGAGGAAACAAATCACATCTTATGTAGTTATGTAGGTGTTATTTTCTTACTGTTTGAAAATAGCAAAAAAATAAAAACCCAACAACATCCCTCCCCCCCCACAAAGGTTTGACTTTGAAGTGTGAGATCCTGTTAATCATTTCAAGTTACAGAATACAAACCGTACCTATGTGCTTTGTATTTTGACTGTTGCACCAGTTGCATTGAAGAAATTGAAGCTAAACCAGTATCTTCATCTCACCCTTTTAAAAACTGTTTTATGTTTTGATCCTTGGTTGTACCAGGGTACCCTAAAATGTTAGTTCAGCTGCTTGGTTGCTGGCAAGCTCTTCACAGTCTTCCCCCCTGGGAAGTCTTCCTTCTGGTCTGCAACGTGTTCTGACTCCATGTCAGAGCTGCCATTCCACATCTAGTTGATCATTCAGAACTGTATGAAGAGAAGGCTGAGGGCCACTGTCTTGCTGAGGAGTGAAGAGTACTTCAGATTGGTCCCATTCCTATTGATCCTGTAGTATTTGCAGGGGAAGGCTGCCACAATAAAACTTGTTGGATTTATTCTGCTCTAGGATGTGAACAAGGTGAAAGGGGAATCCAGGGATATTTTGTATTCTTCCTCTTCCTGTCTTCCCAAATAGCACTTGCCTTCTCCTACATGGGACGTAAACACAATCATTTAAATCTCAGCTGTGCTTCTAAGTTGTTTTATACTGGAGTGGTACCTTGGAGTGACATTTTTAAGAGAAGGTAAATTTAAAGGCTGAGTTGGAAAGGGACAACAGAAACAAAATTATGATCTCTTTCTGTCATTAAAGAGTCATATCAATTTAGCAGAAAGAATATTCAATTTAGCCAAAAATAAAAATACAGAAAGGGTAGCAATTAGGCAAGACAAATTAGGATATTAGCAGAGCCTCAGAAGCTGACTTAAAATGCCATTTTTAAGTGACTGTGCTACTGGATTGGGTAACCCATTATATGTATCTCTGCTGATATTAATTAGTTCAGCCACCAGCTCTTAGATGAACTTGTTGCTCACTGGTATAAAAAGTAAATTTAGGAGGGGTTTTAACAGTTCTTTGTTTTCATTCAACTTTGATAATTTGGCGTTTTTCTGTGTGAACTGTAAATGCGTTTTAAGCAGTTCAAGACCTCAATGGTTATCATAGTACATGTCTCCAGAGTAAATAAGATGCACAACTATTTTTGGCAGCTCTTTTTTTGTATGTCTATCTCTTCACTGGTTTTAGAACTCCAAACAGGAGAGTGGGAAGCCACATTTTATTATTAGGTATGTGTATAAATGCTGATTAGTTTGTTTTCAAAGCTTTTCAAGAAACTGCCTGATCAGTATGCAGATTGCCTGTTTTTTGTTTCCAGCAGCCTAATTAGTATGACACAAAATTTAGTTCCTTGAGATTTACATAATACCTAGGCTTCACATTGCACAAGCAAAGCGCTGTTTATCAAAGCGACTCAGTGGAGTTACAGGCTGTTGCCTCACTGATGCTGACATCGTCATCTCCAGAGAACAGTTGCAGCTTGATTATGGTTGAAAATGGTAACATCTTGGGATGACTGAAAAGTGCTAGGTGTATTTTTAATATCTATGAATATTTAATAAAGTGTGAATGACAATATTCTCCAAATATGAAAGTTTTTAAAAGTATCAATCATTAGGTTGTGTTAACTAATGTTCTGTTATGGACAGTGAATAAGGTGAAAATTTAAAAACGTTTTCTGACAGCTTGAACGGATTTTCAAAATACTGACTGCATCAAAAGCTGCAAATATCAACAGTATGTCAATTATGCTGGGTATTTTCAGGAGTAGAAAGAGCTTTCCTAAAAAAGCTGGAACAGGTTGAAATTTTGCCATTTTGACATCTGTTTGAGGTGAATTTTAATGATCACATTTGTTCCTGTCAGTTTCTGTGGAAATTTTAAGCAGGTTTAGGTGGATTCTACAAGCTTTTTCCCATACAGAAGTGCTATGGTTCTCAGATTCTCTATTACTGCCACTACCTGTGTCTTGTCTTCTAAAGAAGAAATCATAGAATCATACAATCATAGAATGGTTTGGGTTGGAAGGGACCTTAAAGATCATTTATTTCCAACCCCTCTGCCATGGGCAGGGACACCTCCCACTAGAGCAGGTTGCTCAAATAGCCATCCAGCCTGGCCTTGAACACCTCCAGTGATGGGGCATCCACGACCTCCCTGGGCAACCTGTTCCAGTGCCTCACCACCCTCACTGTAAAGAATTTCTTCCTAGTATCTAACCTAAATCTCCCCTCCACCAGCTTAAAACCATTGCCCCTTGTCCTGTCGCTACTCTTCTTTGTAAAGAGTCCCTCTCCGGCTCTTCTGTAGGCTCCTTTCAGGTACTGAAAGGCCGTTATAAGGTCTCCCCGGAGCCTTCTCTTCTCCAGGCTGAACAACCCCAGCTCTCTCAGCCTGTCTTCATAGGAGAGGTGCTCCATCCCTCTGACTTGCATAGAACATTTTCTTTGAAATACGATTGATCAGAACAGAAGTTGTCATTAATGCCCTTCAGGGTGTAAAAGTGCCATTAAGCCGTAGAAGAGGAAATTTAAATGTATGTTTAAGTTTCTGAAGTTAAGTAGTAAGATGTGTCTAATCAACACAAATATATTTGCTGCAGCAGGGGCCTGTTGTTGATGTAAGGTGGCAGATAGCATGTTTACTGGTGATAGCTGATAATGAAGTGCTAAAATAGCTGTTGCATATTTAGAGATTGCAGCTGTATTCCTGCTGCCTAAATGCATACTTCCTAATTTTTCCTAAATTCATATGGGCAGAAAATGGCTTCCACACTCCCAAATCTCTCAACTGAGGGTACTCTTAGAACATCATTATGCATTTTTTATTTGTGTTGAATTTTTTGTGTGCAGACTACTGTATTTTGCAGTATGTGGTGCTAAACTGTTTGTAGTGTCATGGATTTGATAGTGATTGTAGAGAAATGTTTTGTTTTCCTACTTTTCTAATAGTTTTTTGATTGTTTTCTGGGGGTCTTGTTTGTTTGTTACGTCGTAGTCTTTTCTGTAATTCTTGAAGGAGAAGACTGGTTGAACTGGTACAGGCTTCTCAAGAAGCTGGAAGAGGAAAGCTACATGCCTTTACAAGCCAAGCTTGTTTGAGAGCTCTGGTTCTTGTCTGTCCTTTCCACTTAATGTCTCTGTACACACATGAAAACAGTACAGTGCAAAATGCAGATTTCTTTGCCAAACAGCTTGAGAAAATTAGACTGAGAGTCAGGTGTTTTGCACAGCTTGGGCATTCTGGTTTTCCACAATCGTCTTTCACGGTTTCTGTATCTCAAGGCTTATCTTGCTGCTTACTGTTTTCAGCTGCATATCCTTCATGATGTGATCAGATATTGTTATAAATTAAAACAGCCAACAGAAATCTTGTAATAAAATACGTGTCTGTCCTGACTTCATCCAGTCAAATGGGGCTCTGTGGCTGTACCATAGATGACAAACTGGCAGCATACAGCACAAGGAGTGGTTAAGGTGTGTAACGGTCAGTCTTACAAGCTGTGAAAGTAGCAAGTAGGTGAGATGAAAAAATAAGGGACAGTCAATCTGTTTACATTTGTTGGAGCAGTCAGTGATGTGGTTCTCCATCGCAGCTGGAGATGTGTTAACACGCAGTCTGTGTTAACAGACAAGTTGTTAGGCAGCATTTTACATGTTTTTATCAGGACATCCATCACTGGGAGTGGTGAAGTACTGGCACTTGCAAGAGCATGCTTGAGTTGATAGAAAGTTTCAAAACATCTGTTGGGCAATATAGGGAATATATCCACTCGCTTGAGAAGCCTGATCATGCCAAGGCTTCAGCACCCTCTTGCACATCTGTAATATATGAAGTTCTCGGTCTTGCAGCCTTATATGGCTGCTTAATTTCCAACATCAAACTGATATCGGATTAGTTGGCGTGAAAAAGAGTGTTCGCTGCCAAATAGCAGTTATTGTTTTCCACTGAGATTAAGGGCAGGCATACTCTTCCTTGGTTTACCAATTACAGATGAGCTTTTATAAGCCTCCCTCTGTTTTAATCTTGCATTCTCAATGCATCAGTGATCATTCTAGATTTAAAGCTTGGATTTTGGTGGTGGACACAGCTGTAGTAGCAGATAGAAAGTAGTTGTTCTGATGGTGAGCCTTCCTCAAAATCTGCCGTTATATGCAAACACAAAGGACTGTAAAAACATCATTTCTATATTTATGCTTTAATTCAGCAAGAACATTAAACTATCCTGTAACCAGACCAGGTGGAAAAAGTAATTTTCCCGACTTTATGTATCTTTACAGAATATTTCAGGAAAATAAGACCTTAGAATGCCAGAATGCAAGCCAGAAGAAAATGTATCTGTGCTACAGCTTTATGTAATCTACAGATTGTACGTGGCCTTGCGTTTCCCACTTTTTTCTTTGTGCTTGCCTTGGAAGCAGATTGCTGGAAAATGGGGGCTCTTCCAGATTTCCATTTTGCCCATCTGTTGTCAGGACCTCCTAGTGCTTTTTCACACAACAAAATTTTGAGAGAGATATGGTGTGATGCATTTGAGGTTACCAACCATGGTACAGTTCAAGCAGCGTGTTGTGTGACTTGCTGCTCGATCCAGAACAATGCATTTTCTTGCATATGTTCATTCCTTAAAGTAAATTTAGTAAGCTGTTCAGAGTTGCCCAGAGTGTCTGTGACTCAAATACTTGTCTTGAAAGACCAAATTATAGCCATGTATTTACAACTGTATATGTGATTAAATGCACATTTAAAGGAGAGAGCGAATTGCAAATTAAAAAATTGTGATGTTAAAGGTGAATTTTTTCTGGAGTTCTCAAAAAAGTTTCTTTGATGGTGGGCTAGCCACTTGAAGCTAAAATCTTAATTTCTTTATCCCTAAAAGTTCTCTTTCATTCAATTGAAAACTATTTTCCCTACAGTTGGGGTGTAGGTAAAAGTAGCTCTGTCAGGGAACAGCATGGTCAGGAGAGGTGTAAAAGTAGAGTTCTGGGTGGAAGAAATATTAGAAATTCAGAGCAAAAAGAAAGGCTTGTGAAAGCATCAGAATTGCCTAGGATTAAGGGATAAGAGGCTGTCTTGACATATATTCTGTGTAGGGAAAAGAAAAGTAAAAAGCTACAAAAAGTAGTTGAGGAGCTAAGAAGGTGGGTTACGCTTTTCCTTTTGATAGGTGTCTATACTTGGGAATCTGTCCCTTTTGTTCCCTAGTTGGATAGAAGTAACTGTTTCTGAAATAGGGTTGTTAAAGAATTGCCTCAGAGTTACTCTTTGATACACAAAGAGTATCAAGGACTTTGCTGCTTCAACCAATACACTAAACCTATATTGTTAATAAAAATGTCTCAAGTTGCCAAAAACCTACTCACCTTGTGATGCTTTTTCTTAGAGGGCAAATTTGAATAAATCTTACAATAGGTTTGTGTGGCAATATTATCTTGTCCCATTAGTTCTCGGAACATGGTATTTAAAAAACATGGGGTTGTATGTTGAAAAAAATCATTGTATGTTTGTTGTAGGTCCTTCTCAGATGTCTCTGCTTTTCAGTAGAACTAGTAAACTTCAAGAAGCAGGAAGTTTGCTGTTGCAAACAAGGAATTTCAAACTCTGTTTCTAGAAGGGTGAGAAACAGCAGTTCTCCACATTCTTTGGCGGGGAGCAGCTAAAAAACTTTGATGAATTGAAGTTCAAAAGAGGACTGTCTTTTCATGTGTTCTTGCAGTATGCTTTTCTTTTTTTTTAAATAAAATTTCTCTAACTGCCAAGAAGACCGTAAATATGTTCAAACTTGGCTTAGTGCTTTA
The DNA here is from genome assembly GCF_001431845.1 of Calidris pugnax. Lineage (NCBI taxonomy): Eukaryota > Metazoa > Chordata > Aves > Charadriiformes > Scolopacidae > Calidris > Calidris pugnax. The sequence continues at coordinate 12,870,600 of NW_015094506.1, read as the reverse complement.
GAGTACTCTCATCCAGCCTGGCAAAAAGATGTAGTAGCATTCTTTAACATTTAACATTGAGGTTTTTTTCCTTTTTTATTACAAAGGTGGAGTCAGCTTTGAAAACAGGCTCTTTCTTAGTTGAACACCAATAGGCAGTGCTCCAAGTACTACAAAAGAAGAAAACAGCCTTCATTGCCATTATGTGAGTAATGCTGAATGGATTGGTTTGATTGCTTTTAAATGATCTTTGTCCTGGTTTTTAGTTTAACTGCACCTGCATGTTCTTGCACATGTTTTCCTTCCTGTGCCACTGCTCCTTTACTGATAGTTGGGATAGGTGACTGTCGCACTCTCAGGCCGGGGCTGCAAACCACAGCTGGGATTATCTATCTGTATGAGATATCACTGGAGCCTATTTTTAGAGGATCTTATGCTTAAACCTGAACATTGTTAAAAAACCCCAACAGACAAAACCTCAACTCACCAGTGTTTCAGGGTTTAGGATAATAAAACAGACTGTAGCTTCCAAATAATTAATCAGCTTTAATGTATGAACCCTGATAACCATAGGCTGGTGTTTTCATGTATTTATGGATACACATTATCTGGCTGTTATTTGCTGTTCTGTGTCCTTACAGATGTTATCCGTCTCTAGTTTTGAGGGAAATGATGTATATATTTTTGTTCAGTCATCTCTCCTTTTTCTCAAAACTAAGTCGGTGTTCAACTATCTGTAGCTTTTCAGTATCTATCATCCCAATAATTGATAGTAATCCATGCTGTCTCAACCAGTGGCCAGAAAGAATGGCTTTGACTCTGCGGTTACCTTCTTATTCATCCAAGGCAGAACAGTGTTTCCAAACAATCCAATACGTAGTATTTTTACCTTTTGAGCACGTCACCCATATAGTATTATCTAAATAATTGTAAACCTGCTCTTTAAGAGTTTCTAGGGCTTAGGAAGTTTATGCAAAATGAGAGAAAATAATGTAGATAAAATTGATTTGTAGTGTCTTTTTTGCATGCTGTTTTTCTTTAGACAGGACTCTTATGAACATGCAGTGATATTGGAGGGCTTGGCAGAGTTGAGGAGAAAAATGACCTTTTCATGAACTTCTATGAAGAATGCAAATGAGCACAGTGTGAGCTTCAATGGTAAGTTTAACTTTTTGTTATTACCAATGTCCTTCTTTATCTTTTCTTGAACTCCTCTATTTGTGAAGTTATTCAAGTTTCCTGTTTATTCTTCAGAATGTTTGAAACCTGTTTTTTTAATTATTTTTGAAATATTTTGAGAAACACCTTAAAACCTAAAAAACAAGAATATTTAATACACTGTCTTTTTGATAACTTAGTATTCTGCACCAGTATTTTAATTTGCTCAGGATTCTAGAGGACTTAATTTTCATAGTTCTCCAGTTCACAACATTCACTTGAATTGCATAGCTCTGTGCTAAAAAATACATCACAACTTATCATCAATCTTCTTATTGTAGTAAAACGTGAAGTATAGCAGTGTATCTGCTTGTGTGAGGACTTTTTAGGGATGAGACTTGTTAACGAGTATTTTTTTTAAATGCTAAATTGTGTAACATAAATGAGAATTGAGGAAAGCACTCTATCTTACTGATTTTTAGATATGTAGTGTCATTAACTTCTAAAACATTGGATATCCTAACTTGACTTTATTTATCAAATTTAGTTTGTAGTCAGTAAAACTACTCAAGTTTCTGTCTGTATATTTCAGCTTTTGTCCATGAAAACTTTTAGAGAAGATGGCTGATGTAAGCCTGAAGGAAGCAGCACTAATAGTTGGTGTGGTGACAGCTTGCTACTGGAATAGTCTCTTTTGCGGCTTTGTTTTTGATGATGTTTCAGCAATTTTGGACAATAAAGATTTGCATCCTTCTACTCCGTTAAAAAATCTATTTCAGAATGACTTCTGGGGCACTCCAATGTCTGAGGTAAATGGTTTGTGAAACACAGAGGCGTTTAGCAAATGGAAAAAAAAACCCTTGCAGGGAGTTCTTCCACTTTTTCCCCTAATGTGTTTTTAGCAGAATAGTTTTTCTGGTAGAATTTGGTGGTGTTAGTGTTTTGCACTCTAAGGTCAGGAACAGATGTTGCTTATATTCTTTGCTGTTGCTCAAGAAAAGAACTTGTAAGAAAATAAGGTCATATTTCATACTTCAAGATGCTATGTATTATCCAATTCCAGTATTGAAATTCAACAACTCACCATTTTACTTTCTCCTCCTGCAAAAGCTAGACATTGTCATACAAGGGTATTTATTCAGTCTGGAAGGAAAGATGACACTCTTAAGCAACAAATCTAGGACTTTGTGAATGGGTATTGAATACACGAAATTTATTTGAGTAACTGTGTTTATGTGAATTCGGAGATTTTGGTTTGTAGCCCATGTAGAGGGGCTATGTTTTTGTCTGAAAAGCTACACTGGCCTTAAAGTTGTTGATAAACATCATTAAATGGCAATGGATAAAGGATTTATGTATAGTTTAGAAAATTACACGTGCCATTGCTGAGCTGCCCCCCAGTTTTTTCTTACATTTGTTCCCTTTGTTTTATGGACATATCCAGCAAAAAATCAACAGGCTGTAGGTTGATAAATGCATTTTGGCACAGGAAGATGGTGTTAAGGATGGTTTTTAAAAGGGTTTATGGATGGAGTAACTGGCAACAGAGACGTATTGAAAATATGTAGATTATTCATTTACCTGGGTGCACTAAATTTTTATTTTATAAAATACTGATTTAAAACATGAAATGGCAGAGTAATAAAAGAATAATACATTAAAACTCTGTGGAAGTAGGAAAAATGCTCAGAATTAACTTCTCTTTTTAACACCTTACCTTAATTTTAAATCAAGTTTTCTTGTATTTCACTAGAGTATTTTTTAAATTTTTTTTTTTCAGTACTACTGATTTCCAGGTCTTTGTTTTGAAGGTAGATGCCCAAGAATAGAGGGGGGAATCATGTATGCATACATTTTTAGATAGATACTTTGGAGTAAAAGTTCATTTATAAGCTAAAAATTCGTTTATAATTTATAATATTCATTGATTTATTTTCTTTTAGGAGAGGAGTCATAAATCTTACCGTCCCCTCACAGTTCTTACGTTTCGCTTAAACTACCTGTTCAGCGAGTTAAATGCAGTTTCTTACCACTTCCTAAATCTGGTCTTTCATGTGGTGGTTTGTGTAGTCTTCCTCAAGGTCTGTAAGCTTTTTCTGGACAACAGGAGCAGCGTGGTTGCCGCTTTGCTCTTTGCAGTGCACCCAATACACACTGAAGCGGTAGGTATAGCTGTGATGTGCTTCATCTGTTCAAGCTGTATTAATTCACTGTAAATTTCATGGGGTTTGTATCTGTTTACGTATTGTTATCCCAAAAAGTGTGTGATTTTTTATTTGTACTTACTACACCCTTTGCAACAAGTGGTGGAGGTGACAAACTTTTAATGGTCAGAGTTGTTTTGTATTCCATGCAGCTACTGAAAAATAAGTAAAGAACCATTAACTTAGTGATTAAATAACTTGGGTCTCTGCTATGAACATTGCTTTTGTGATGATAAGCTATGAAGCTTACATAGATACTTGCATTCTGTCATGATTTATCCAGTATCATATTTTGTAAATACTATGAATACCTTTTAATTCATTTCCAGAATTTCTAAGCACTCCCCTCTAGCTAATCACCAAGTCTGTTCTGTTCACTTTCTTTTGTCAGTGTATCTGTTTCAGCAGCACTGTTGTTGCTGTGCTACGTACAGCTTATAGCCATGCTTTTTTGAACGTATCCAATGTAAGGAGGACATACATTTTTGACCTCTCTTATTTACCTTTCCTTTGATTCTGAAGGAGTTTTTCACTGCTATGGAAAGCATTATTTATACAAGCTTTACGATTGTATACTTTTTAATACTCAACCAGGCTTGCAGTGTTGTGGAGTTAATGGAGTCTTGTGATAGCCATTCATTAGATTTGTTTCCATCAGAAACACTGATAAAGCAGATCTGTGGAATTCTCTGCTGTTAATTTCTGCATGACTTAAATAGGCATTCCTAGACTCCAGTTCACACAGGCTGTGAAGTCCATCCTCAGTCTCTGTTTTTCTTACAGTATTAGCTGATTTTCAGAAAAATGTTTAAACGTTTTGCTCCTTTAGAGGTGTTACCCCATTTTTTGTTTTTGGGTTTTAAAGTGTCTTTTGTGAGGGAAGGGAAATGTTGAACTACTACTATGTCTTTGCTAGAAGTTATTGGCATGTTTAAAATTTAAACACCTGAAGTTAAAAATTAAAAACTTAAAAATTTTTGTTTGTTTTTGTGCTTGAAAGCATAAACTCGCATAAAATCTGGGGTAAAATACAGGTTAAAAGGATAATTTTTACATCTCATTTGGTTTTCTGTTTCTTTGAAAAAACATGCTTTAAATTTCAAAGTTTGGCTTTGCCTCTGAAATAAATGTGATAATGTCTTTACAGGAGCATTATTAGCAAGTTGATAGTGACTTACATTAGTGTTTGATGGCTTAGATCTTCCTATGTCATTTTATCCCTTTCATTCCAAAGATGATTCTTTATCATGCTTGAACTGTCAGATTCTATATGAGATAATAGTAACACAGTTGCTTTTAGTACTGTGCAACAGAGCAAAATTGTCATACAAATGCTACAAAAACATTCTGTAATGACAGCTTATTGTCCAAGGCAATGTCTTAGAAAGTTATGAAGTACGGTTTGGTAATAATTGTGTAACCCCTGATATTAACCACATGAGGGCACTTTAAGACTATGTGATTGGTAGAACTCATTGCTGTACTTAAAACACTTAAAAGGCTCTGAGATATAAGTGCAATTGTAATTGAATTCCCGTGCTGTTGCACTTGGGCACTCAGTGAAGAACCAGTTAGGGGGAGGGAGAAGAAAACCCCTTACCTTTTTCAATGTAATCTTTCTGCTTTTGAGAAATAGTGTATTATATCCTTTCAAGTGTTTGCATTGAGAATTCTACCCAAGAAAGAGTTCTTAGACGCAGCAGTTGAGACTTGTGCACATGTATAAAAGGCAAAACAACCAGAAGTTTCTGTACACGAAAAAGAGGACTTAATGATGAGCTGTATTTTAGAACTGAGGACTTGGGTGCCAACTAACTTAATTAGACTGTAGTGAAAACTCTTAAACAGCTCTCATTCCCAGTTTTTATATCATTTGATGATACCTTTTGTATCTTCTGTGATTGAAATGTATCTGCTTTGAATTCTTTCACATTAGTCTCTTAGTGCTCACCTGCACACAAATTTGAAACATCAGATGCAATACATAAACACTTCAAAAATTTATCTATCTTATGATAAATGGATTTTTCCTGGAAAAGTTAGCAGAGCAGGATAAATGGAAAATAATTCTCTGCTTGACTTCAGAGAGAAACTGGGCTTTTGTGGTGGTAATATATTATTTTTAGAGGAAGAATTTTTGAGAAAGGGGTTTAAGTTAAGACATCGTATTTTCATTTGTCCTTGTCTTTAGAATTCCATTCTAGTGTTTCAAGCTACTTTGCTACTGTTCTGGCCAGAGGCACGTTGACCACCTTTACAGCTATGGGATGTCAACTAACCTTGTAAATCCTGGAATTTTCTCTCATATGTTACCTTTGTATCCAGAAATAAAATCTCTTTTCTTGGCAGGGGACTGTGGAGACACACCAGCACACTTGCTTTTCTAATGATCTCTTTAAACTGATTCACAGACAAAGTTCTGGACAGTTTTGAGATCCAGGAATCCTTGAAACATCTTAAGACATTTTGGAAACAAACACCTGTATACTATCCAAAATGTTAACACAAACTCTGATGTCCTATCAGTTATGAAGCATGCTTTGTCTGTGCATGATTCAGTGAGTCCTTTGGTGAATGTACACTGCTCCCAACGGAAGCACAAGAGCATGATTTCAGACTCAGATTTGAATACTTTCTTTAAACTGTGACCTTGGATATTGAGTTACTTTCTTTTTTTATGCTGTGCTGGATCAATCATGCTTGACCAAGAATGTACCTTGCAATAAAAGCTTCTAGCTGGGTCCGGATGGCTGAAAGTCAGTTTTCAGCATCACCTTAATTAAATGGTGAGCTATGAGGTTTCCTTAGCTAAATATGACCGTCTGCCTTGGGATAGCATGCCATTTTTCAGCCAGCTTACTTGCAAAAATCGGGATGCAATCAGAGGCATTACAGAAGAGGACAAATGAGGAGGAAAGGCAATTCTAAATGCTGCTGTGGTCAGGACAGTGGCTACTGCTGTAACCATTAGCATCATGCCCTGTCTCCCATCTCTGGTTGTTGGTTGCACCATAGCCTTTTCCGAAAACAGCTCCTGAAATGGATCTCTGTTTCGTTGGAGGTTCTAAAACAACCTTCTGCCCTGGATTTCTCATAAAATGTATTTCTCTCTGTCTCTTTACCAAAGGAGCATTACCTGCAATTATAATATTGCCAACCAAATTATCATTCAGAAAATTGCCAGACCTGTAGTAAGGCCTGAGTCATTCTTTAGCTCCCCCGCACAGAGCTTGCCATGAATTTATTTGTAACTCTTGACTGCTCACCTAAGAGCTGCCATAGCACCAGTCAAGGGAGTGGTTCTTTCAGATTCAGATCTGTTCAGTCAGTCAGAAAAGGTATGAGCAAAAATAACAGTCATAGTTTTTATATGCCACTGTCTGCAGAACGTGTATGTGCAACAATCCTTGTCAGGCTTCACTTAAAAGTCCTATTGATGAAAGCTAGTTTCTTCCAAGTATTAGGAAGAGAGCAGTTACTGCAATTCTGCATTGAATGTTATTTGTGACTGGTGTTACTAAAGATAAAAGAAAGTATGGCAATTCTTAGTTGTCTAGGTCATGGTGATACTTAGGGGCATGGAAGCCACAGCTGGCCACCAGGCCCTGTATCACCCTGTTCTTGAATTCAGTACTGATTGAACTCAAAGCAGCATTACTCTTTTTAGCCTCTTTTTGCTTGGTTTACAAGTCTTGTTTATGCATATCCTGAGAGTATATCAGTCATGTGCTGTTCTAGTACTAGAATAGTCACTGGAAGAATAATCTTGGTTTTTGTTCTTTTTTTTTTTCAGGTAACTGGAGTTGTGGGCAGAGCAGAGCTTTTATCATCTATCTTTTTTCTAGCTGCTTTTTTGTCATACACAAAATCTAAAGGGCCAGATAATACCATAGGTAAATGATTGACAAATATATACATAACTTAATTTCTGTACCACAGATAACAGAGCTCTTAAAATGGTGATATGGGTGTATTGGCTATTTAGCAAGTGTGTACAAAAACACCCTTCAGCCCCATGTAATCAGAATTGTCTAGGTTGGAAGGGACCTTTAAGATCATCTAGGCCAACCATCAACCTAACTCTGATAAAAACCATCACTAAACCATGTCACTAAGCACTATGTCAGCCCGTCTTTTTAATACCTCCAGGGATGGTGCCTCAACCACTTCCCTGGGCAGCCCATTCCAATGCTTAATAACCCTTTCAGTGAAGATTTTTTTCCTAATACCCAATCTGAACCTCCCCTGGCACAACTGGAGGCTGTTTCCCCTTGTCCTATCGCCTGTGACTTGGGATAGGAGACCAACCCCTGCCTCTCTGCGGCCTCCTTTCATGTAGTTGTAGAGAACGATAAGGTCTACCCTCAGCCTCCTTTTCTCCAGGCTGAACAACCCCAGCTCCCTCAACCTCTCCTCATAAGACTAATTCTCCAGACCCCTCATCACCTTCATTGGCCTTCTCTGTACCCTCTCCAGCACCTCGGTGTCTTTCCATTTTAAATTGCCTTTCTTTTTTCCTTTAAGACTTAACTGCTTTTTCAGTTGTTTTTTAATACTTGAAGTAGGGGACTCTTGCCCTGACTTCTGTTAATGGCAGTAAGTGGAAGCATGCTGAGATGCCTCAGATGGTCACAAGCAAGCTGCAGAGTTTCAGTGAGGATCTGGAAGGCTTGCCTCTTTTCCAAAGTCAAATTGGCCTTGTGAAAATTCATTACTCTCTATAAAACATTCCATTTGAAAAAGTGTTCTGGTGAATTAGGAAAGATTGGTGGTTTTTTTTTGTTTTCCTATCATAGATTAGATTAGTCTTTTGCCTTTCATTTAGTTCTTTCAACTTGAGGCATTTTTAAAACTGATACATGTACATTATTTTCTTTAGAGTAAAAATGGTAATTTTCCCTTTAATAACAAGTGGCATATTGAAGTTTATAGGACATGAAGAGCCAAAGTCTTCACTTTTTAGCTTAATTAACTTTATTAAATGTTTGGGTTTGTTGTAAGATGGAATATTTTCAACAATGTCATCTTTATTTGCAGTGTGGACTCCAATCGCAGTGACTGTGTTTCTAGTAGCTGTTGCAACACTGTGTAAAGAACAAGGAATAACGGTGGTGGGGATATGCTGTGTATATGAAGTATTTATTGCTCAAGGGGTAAGCTGTTGAAAAATAAATTGGATTGCTTCTCAGGAATTCTGTAATGAGACATTAAGTACTTCGAAGTGTCATATTTCAGCACTGATTTTTGTCAGTTCAGCATAACTCTACAGTTACTTTTCAGAAATTTTTTTTTCACTCAACTAATGTTTTAACAGTCATGGTTCTTGGTGAGGGAATTCAAGAGCAACTTCTAAGTTGCCCTTTACATGCTGTACAGAGATGTTACCAAATCTACTCAATAAAGAATTGACATGTTTTAATGGAAACCTAAAGTTTTAGTTGACTGAGGTTTGCAAAGAGTAGCATGTAACAGTTTTGATTAAAGTCTGATGTGCCTAAAGGTGGGGGATCATTTTTTTTTAATTCCTGTCGTAAAAATAGAGAACGTACGATACACAGATGCATTTGATCACATCCTAATGAATAACCAGATAGTTTGGAGTAGTCTTATTTGAATCAGAATATTCTTGGGAAATTGGTTGTTCTAGGAATACCTTTATGTTTAATTTCTAATCAGATAGGTTTCATCTTAAGCATTGATAAGTCTTTAAGTAAGTGATAACTTTTATTTAGAGAAACAAGATGTTTCTGCAGTGAAATAATTCTTGGCTTTTTAATAGTCAAAGCATATGCAATTTAAAAATGTATTTTTGCATATTCTAAGAAAATTTTGTACTTTACTATTCCTTAATTACTTGAAAGAATATTTTGCAATAACTTCAGCAGCAAAAGGCTTGTCTGTCTTGGGGATACATATTCAAGACAAAAATCCCAAAATAACGGTTTTTTGTGCTTACAGAAATGTATGTGTTTGTAACTATTGCCTTTGCAGGTCTAGTGAATAAACATATAATTTTCAAACTGGATTTTTAAGAAAATCACCAGTATATGACTGTACTTTTTAGTTCACTCTTCCTTTCTACTATTAACTTTTTGATCTGATCCTCAATTTCATGAAAGTTTAACACGGTTAGGTCAACTGAGTCGCAAAGATAAAATCCAAACTGAGGCTTCTTCTGAGGACACAGGCGTAGCATGAACTAGGAGTTTGACCAGTTCTCAAAAACCTGTCAATATCTGTAGTTCAGTCAACCAGTATATGTGAAGCAATAAATCATCCCCAGTGCAAGACATGAAGACATAGGGAAAGAGGTACACAGGGAAGAAATTAGGGTATGTAATGGGGAACTGTGCAAGATCATAATACTCGTGAGGCAGGGAGAGATGAGTTACTGCAGGAGAGGCATAAAATAGAAATTCAGGTCTAATGAGGACGTGAATAGTATTTCTACTGTTCCTAAGGAATTTTGCTTATTTCATGCAATCACGGAATTGTCAGAGTTGGAATGGACCTCTAGAGATCATCTAGTCCAACCCCCCTGCTAAAGCAGGATTGCCTAGAGACCATTACTCAGGGCTGCATCCAGGCGGGTCTTGAAAATCTCCTTTATTTTCCTAAAAATTTATTTCATGGTCATACTTGATTTACTGAAGATTCTGAAGATGGTACAAGTTTTTTAATCTGTCAGTGCAAAATACAGAACTACAGACATACAAGTTGAGTGACGATAGTGTTAGTAAGAATACTCAAATAGTTATTTTTATTAGAATGATGGACTTCTTTTGGGGGATTGTCATGAAAGCTCTAAGAAGCTGAGTTAAATAACTATTGCAGGCAGGCATTTAGAGAAAACCAATGGGGAGGGGCAGAAAGATGAGGTATCTCATTTATCTAAGGGATTAATGAGTACACTGTCTGATTATAAACACTTTTTTTCCTTTGCAGTACACCTTGCCGGTGTTGTTGGACACAGCTGTACAGATTCTTCGAGGGAAGGGCAGTATTCCTTTCTCTATGCTCCAAACACTGTTGAAGCTGATAGTCCTAATGTTTAGTACACTGCTGCTTGTTGTTGTCAGAGTCCAGGTTATCCAGTCTCAACTTCCAGTGTTTACAAGGTAACAGTAAAGTGTCTTTTATTTACAGACACTGATAAATAAGATGTGGCCTCATGAGGTCTGAATGAAATTGCTGAAAAACTTAAGTGATATATATCAACTTATTTTAGTATTGATAAGCTATGACTGTACAATACTACAGTTTTTGTGAAATTGATAAATGGTATAAATTTAACTACCTGTTGACAAAAATGTCCAAAATATTTAGGTATCTGAGCAAGCGTTAATTTTTAAAAACTTACAGTTAGTTCATCTTAGTAATTCAGAAATTCAATGTTTTATCACTAAAGTATTTTTTTCTTGGTTATGTCTTTGAACCTTGGCTGAATGCTCCAAACCTCTTAAGTTTTTTTTCTCTTCTACATACAAAATATTGTTTTGGTTTTAGGAATGTGCTATGCGGAACATATGGTTGACTTCAGATACAGTGTTTGAAGATAAGTGTATATGAATAATCTTGGAACTGAAAAATTAATTTACTTTAAAAGTGTGTGAGCAATGTAGAAATATAATAATCTAATATTTTTCCCTGGAAAATGAGGCACTATTAAAAAGTTGAGCAATGAGCACTGAAACTAACTTTAGGTGTAAATCATTTTGTTTCTTCAAACGTACGTTGATTATATCCCAAACCAGTTTCTTAAACTTGGAGGAGGCTCTGTCCCATGCTAAAATGAATCATCATGCCTGGTTCCCAAGTTACACACCTGACAAATGCAGGAAGATTGGGATATTTTACATGCCTGTAATAGGTAGTTCTAGCTATTAACCTAAAGTTTTCTTGTTTCAGAGCACAAAGTTGACCAAGACAATATGTTTTTTCATTAAAAGCTGCTTTTTCTCCTTTCTTTTGCTTTAGGTTTGATAACCCAGCTGCTGTGAGTCCATCCCCAGCAAGACAGCTGACTTTCAACTACCTCCTCCCTGTAAATGCTTGGCTGCTTCTCAACCCCTCGGAATTGTGCTGTGACTGGACAATGGGAACTATTCCTCTCGTGGAGTCTTTGTTGGATGTTAGAAATGTTGCCACCCTTACCTTCTTCTGCTTTCTGGGATCTTTGATTGTCTTCAGTCTCCGATATCCTGGGGATTCCTCCAAGACTGTACTGATGGTATGAACGATGCGTTAGTTTTTGTCCTTTTTATGAGAGTATAAGTGGCTCAGGTTGTTTGGTCACATGTCTAATCTGCTGTGATCCAGAGAGATTTCATGCATCTCCTTTTGGGCTAAAATGAACACATAAGAAAAGAGGGAAGTTGATGTAGCAACAAAACTGTTAAATTGCAATTAAGTATATGGCTGACGGGGATGAGATGGAGAGGAATAGACAAGAGATGAGAATAAATATGCCCCTTCTTATATATTTGCAAGCTACATTGCGGCCTTTCTCAGGTTTTCAGAACTCAACTAGCAAATGGAGGTTTTTGGTAGAACTTAAATACGTTTTAAGGATCACAATGCATTTCCATCCTGCAAACTCTCTACCTTATTTAAATGTCAGTAGTCATGCTGTGTATTTAGCAAATGACTTGTTTTTTTTTCTCGTAGGTATAAAAGGACATACTTGATATCTAGGAATATTAAGTTTTCCTCTGTTGTTGTTGTTATTTTAACAAAGGCAGTCTTTTGCATATTCTAAGGAAAAACTAATTTTGTCAACCTGTAAGATCAGTTCCTGTTTTTCAGTGTTATATGACCTTAAAACTGAAATGGATTAACAGGAAAGAATATTTTGGAGGAAATGGAAAGGAGCAAATGAGCTAGTGTTTTTTTGATCCAAAGCCAGTCATCGTTTTGATTGCTTCTATTGCAAATTTTCACAAGGTTAATGTTTACCTGATAACCATGTTTTTTATTAAATCAGTGGTGCAATTATGTGTACAACAACCCTGCATGCATAATCTTAGTCTGCTTCAGAAATAATGTACTTTTTTATTATGTAACTCAGCCAACAAAAGTTGCAGTTGGATAGAAGTATTTACGCAAGACTTAAGACTAAAGGACTAAAGATTTCTTTGTTAATTAGCTGACAAACTTTGATTCACTTCAAAGAGACCTAACATTATAGTTCTGACTCATATGGTTTTTCTTGTCTTGTCACTGAAGCGAGGTAGTTTGTTTCACTGGAAAAACCTGTGAAAATTACCTGTAGTAGTGCTGATGAAGCCTCTTGGCCTCAATTTGGAAACTGTAAATGAAGAAAAGAAACTTAGCTTATTGACACAATAAATGTGCATGGTGACATACCCAGAAAAAAAATGTTATGGTTTTACAGCACTTAAAAAATGTGAAGGAGTAGTTTGATCTTACTTCTTGCATGATTCTCCAGTACACTGATAGCAGTAGAAATGTGTGTGGTGAATGGTACACTTTTTTCATAGGAAAGCTCTTGTAAAGGCTCTTTATTTCCCTATATTTTTTGTTTACTCCCTACCCAGTAAAACTCAGAAGTGGAAGGGGTTAATGGAATTGTCAGCATATGTTGTGGCAAGTCAGTTAGTTTTTGTTTGAGAGTGGGTTTTTTTTATATTTGGGGTTTTTTTTTTATTCCAAATGGTTTTTGTAGGAAGGATGTTCTGAGATTATTCACTCCAGCATGTGAGCCTCAATGTCATTTTACACAGCATAATCCTTGTTTAATGAAAGTTCTTTTGCTTTAATATCTACCTATGTTGTGTATATAACCTTCAGTACAGTGCTGAGTTTTGCCAGACATAATATCTAAGTGCCTGGAAGCTAATTTCTTAGGAAATGAGAATGCAATATTTTATATTAAAAATTAATTGTTATATACTATAGCATGCAACAATATGGTAGGCCAAAGCTTTCTTCTGCCTTCCCGTAAGCCATTAATGTTCTGATCTAGACTGGATAGTCTGCCAAGGGAGGGAGGGGGAGAGAACAATTACTTTCTGATGGCTTCTTAATCTGACTTACTAGAGAAATGATAGTACCATCTTTAAAGTGAAGAAAGTGAATCTTTATTTAGTGATACCAATTTACACAGATGATGGCAATGTTCCAGTTAACTATGTTGAATTACTAGTTCTAAAAAAAAAAAAAAAATATTTTTCCACACCCGGTTCTCAGTTCTGCCAGTAAAAGCCTGAATTTGTGTTTGTCAAAATAAACTACTACCCTGGCAGGTATGAATTCTATATGCTATCTATATGGGTGCCAAATGGCATTAGTGTAATGGTGGCTTTATCACAGTTGGTACCACTTTAATGAGTGTCACTCTAAAAGAATAATAAAAGGCTTGTAAGGAGCTTCAGCCGTTACAAATCTCTAGCATGTTTTGGCACCTCCCTGAGGTGTCATGCTGAAACCTGATCTAAGGGAAAAATCTGAAGTTACTAGTTGGTTTTTTTTATGAGATCAGCAAAGGTACAACTTCAGACCTGTTGCAGAATTAAAGATCTTTACTTGGACTTGCAAAAAAAAAAAAAAAAATCCAAGAGAGTGGCCGCAATAGCTTAAAGAAAAGGGGGGATTGAATTAAAGAATAAGGCCAGGAATGGCTTGAAGGTTTGCTTATCTAAGGCCAGGAATGGCTTGAAGGTTTGCTTATCTAAGTATGACTTAGCAAATGACTGAACACAAAGAGGGGCCTGCAACCCCTGCAGAGCTACGAGACAGGAAGGCTGGCACGTAGGCAACAAACAATCATGAGGCCAGCACAATGTTATCTTATCTCTGGCAAATGGAGAATTCCAAGAAGGAGATAGCGTATGGTAATGAATTACTGGAAACTAATGAATATGTTAAAACACCTTACATGAATATGTATGTATGTATGCATATATGTTGTCAAACTGACTCCGTCTGGCACGCACATTTGGAGGAGCGATCCCCTGTGCGTCCAGCGCTGCAATAAAGAATACCTGCTTAATAGTCATCCCGGCTATTGAGTCCTGATTTCGTCTTTCACGGCAAGATGCAAAAGAGAAGGGAGATCACAAGTATGTCTGAACATGTCTTTCTGTATTTGCTGATGTGGATATGGATTCGGTGCTGTACTCCTTGAGGGACAAGACAGAAGAAGGGATTCCTTCTCCCACTTCCTTAAGTGTCAGTGGACATTCCACAGTTCTCCCGAAGTACAGTCTCACAGGATAAACTCATTACTGGGAGTTGCAAAAGTTAAATGACTTCTTTTCAGTCAGTTTTCATCTGTTTGATACCAGTCGTCTCCAGGAAAAATAACTGGTAAGTGGGTAAAATGTGTTTCATTTTATCTTATTTTAATTTTTGACGTAGGTTCTAAAATTGTATGTTCAAAATAATAGAACTAGAAGAAAAAAAGAAATATTTTTTTTTTTTTTTTAACCAACTGAAAATATTAAACTTACAAAAAATGGGTTTGTAGTTTATAAATTGGAACATGTGCTTTGACAGATTGGTGTCATTATGCTGCTTAAAGTAATCAAATATTCTTATATTAATAAAGGACATGGAAACAATGTATGAGCAGTTACATTCTCTAATATTTTGTTTACTTTATCCCTGTGAACAGTCAGATAACTTGACTGTGACCTTTATAAATAGGTTACAATATACATATTGAAAATGTTGACTACTAAGAATAGTACTGATCTAGAATTACTTTGGTGGCTTTTCAGAAGGTTTCGGAATCAAGCTGTGATCATGGCCCTTGTTTGTTTGTAGAATTTCTTGGCTATAGGTATTCCTTTGTTGGCTGGTGAAATTTAATAACAGCTTTTTAGTGTCTCTTAGCTGTCCCTAACTACCACACTTAGTGGTATCTTTAGTGATGTTTTCTACATGTCCCAAACAAGGGTGCTTTACCTCCCTTCTGATAAGACAGCACTCCATGCTACTCAGCCACAAACTTTGGTTATTGTGCAAATGTCAGGAAAAGACCGGTATCCTCAGGCTTTTTGCAATAGGTTTTTAACACTTCTGACACTTTTAACACTTATAAATTTAACAATACTTATTTCTCTGTTCCTTGTGCTTACACCTCACTTGGGCTTTGAAACCTTCCCTTGTGAACTGGACAGGTTACTTAGCAGTTCAGTTACTTGTCATAGCTTATGATTGTATTTTAGAGTTTTGTCATATGCTTTTTTCTTCCTGCATACTTCACTAATTTCTGTGTCTTTTGTTGTTTTTTTTCAGCTGCCTAGACCAGGATAATTTTGAACGGAGCCTCTGCATCTGCTGAAAGATTATGCTAAAAAGAAAGAATAAATGAATAGAAGAGAATGCATTTTTACCTGCACCAGGGCTTTGAGTCTAGTGCCCAAGAGATTATATTTGAAGGGCAGTGTACTCAGGAGAGGCAAGAGGATTTAAAGAGAAGTTTGACGAGACATTGTGTGATGCTTGTCATCACAGCAATTGCACAGAGCAGAACATGCAGAAACCTTCTATTAGATGTCAAGGTCATAAGCCCTCAGTGGAGACCAAGCATTTGCTATATCAGCTGCAGAATCCTTTCCGCTTAAACTCATTGGAAAGAATTGGATTTTGCTATACATGTTTTGACCTTACAGGGCTGTAGGACTAATGTCCTTACTATATTAAAAAAAAAAAAAAATCCAGTTTTGCCTTAAGCAATAATATGAAACATTTTTTTTTTAAATCTTAAGAGGTGACTTCTTCAAAACAGTTTATCAGAAAATTTCATAAAATAATTCATTTAGCCCTATGTACAAGCCTTAACATGCATTATAAAGCTTAAATACAGTTTATTCACATTACAGTAAAAAAACCTACAAAACAGCACATGGTTTGCTAAAGCCCATTTTGAATGTGTGTTTGTATATTTTCTTTTGTACTCACAAATGCATTTGACTGCTCAAAATAGAATGAAATGCAGAATGATACTCTCACTTCCCATCATACACCCCCAAAAGTGTAAAGACACTTGCTATAACTAAATTAAAAACTGATACAGAGGACTGGCTTGGGGATAGCGTGATGAATCCTGCGTTTCAAAGTGGATTACAAAAATCTATAATAGAGTTCTGGGTTGAGGCTTTTACTTTTACAGATTGGTAGGAGCATGTACTATAAAAATGTAAAGGAGAAAAGGAGAGGAATGTGAAATGGCATTAAACTAATTTTTTTCACCAAGTTATCAACATATTCTCTATTTCGTGCTTGTGATTTCTTCAAGGCACAATTATGTATTTATTTTCATGTAGCTTAATGAATTGCTGTGGATCAGCTGAGTTGTGTTAATGATTCACGCGCATATTCTTGGCCCCTTGAAATATGATCTAAACCTTATTTTAAGTTTTAAATCAGTGATGCATTTTTATATATGAAATCCTAGATTGGCTTTTAAACTGCATGTGTTAACTATTTTAGCATGGAAAAGGCACTTGAAGTTATGCTTAAATCTGAACAGAAGGTGACAGCCAGTTGTATTCAAAATTTCTAGAAAATTCCTCTTTCTTTCTTCAAAGAATCATTCTATTTCTGTAGGGGTTTTGTAATTTGGAGGGCAGATATTTTGAAATTATTATTTAAATCTCTTCTGGTACCAGAGATGGTAAAGCTGCTATTTAACAATCACTCAGGACTTAAAGGAAATTGTCATGTCCACCTCCTTTGCAGCAGATGGATTTCTCTGTTTTTTAATAAACACACCTTTTGTTAACATCTCTGTCACCAACTTAAGAGCTGCAATTATGCAGTTCTTAAATTCATTGTCATTTTAGATATTTCAGGGTGGCCTTAGTGCAATATCTAAATACTGATGTTTATTCAGTGGCTGATTCTGATTTTTATGTTATTTCTTCACATATGTTACAGAAACTAAAAATTGACTTCATTGTATTGTAAAAGTAACTGTTTTGTGCATCGTGTAAGCTGGTATAATTTTTTATTTCTTATAAAACATAATGTCCAGGGTTCTTGGACTGTCATATTTTTGTATGTGCAATTCTTATTAAAACATTGTTTTGAATTTGATCCTTTGATTCTAGTGTTTTGTCATACAGCTATTCTTTTCTTAGTATAGAAAAGCAAATAGACTTGTAGGGCCTTAAGTAAGGAGTAGTGTCATTTCCAGGTTAAAACTTGCCGTGCTCAAAGTGGTCTCAATTTAAAACAGATCTCAGTGTTCAAAAGCAAAAAACCAACCCCCCAAAATCTATTAAGTATGTCTGTTTTTCTGGGATTTTTGGGGTAATTGCTTGATAATTTGTTTCTTGGGTATAGTTTGCCACTACCTAATCTTGATTACTAATTAATCTGCATTTCTTTTCCAGGCACTCTGCTTAATTGTGCTACCATTCATTCCTGCATCAAACCTCTTTTTTCCTGTTGGATTCGTAGTAGCAGAACGAGTGTTGTACGTTCCTAGCATGGGATTCTGCATTCTAGTAGCACATGGATGGAAGAAATTATCAAATAAAAGGTAAGGTGGTGTTACCTATAACTCGTGTGATTCATCTCTCTTAATCTTACAAAAATAATCATATTTATAACACAGGCTCTCCCAGTCAAGTTTTTACCAGTATGAATTTATTGTGTTGTAGCTCTTAGACTGTTTCAAGTTCTTAATGAACACAGAATAGTGACGAAGCAGCTGTTTGGCAGTCAGGTGAACAAATGACAAGGAAGTTCTTAGGAAACCAGTGGATTATTCTGAGGGTATTATAATGTTTATTTAAAATAAGTGCACATATATACACACATGTATACGCATATATTTTATATATTTTTTAATATATGTATATAAACATGCATATATATTTTTTAAAAAGCCTCAGACTGTACCAAACATTTTTAGAATGTGGTGTAAGTTGCAATACATGTTGCTATAATGTACCATTCACAAATACGGTCCTCAGTTCATATGCCAGGAGGCAAATAAGATACTTATTTTAGTATAAATTAGAATTGTTTCTGTGCTTATAACAAATTTTTGTTGGTTTTTTTTAATAGTGTACTAAGAAAAATTTCTTGGGTTTGTTTGGCTGCGGTACTGTTCACTCATGCCTTAAAAACACTGCACAGGAACTGGGATTGGGAGTCAGAGTACACATTGTTTATGTCAGCTTTAAAGGTACTGTATTCTATTTGAAAAGGATAATGGAAAGTTTGTGTTGCTGTTCTCAAAAAGCTGCAGTAGAGCATGATAAAAATGGAGAGAAATGATGCTTGTTTTGTCACTTTTATTTCTACATTGGCAGTATTAGCATCTCATTAGTTGCTTTTGGGAATGGTTTAAAAGCATTGTGATGCACACATGGGAATTCATGTGCAAGAAATAGATGATAATTTTTTTCTTGTGTTGAATGTATTCTCTTATCTGAATGAAAGCATGATGTGTTTCAGTACAAAAATTTACAAAAAGTTTGCATAGAATATTTTTTTCAACATGCGTATGGCATGATAGGATGGTTTGTAAAACATCCCAAAATAATCCTAATGAATTTTTAAAACAATTTGTATTTCTAGGGGAAAATAGCTAAAATATATGTATGTTGAGTAACAGTTTCAATGTAATCATTCTGTATGCAGTGGGTTTTTTTATTCTTTACACATAGGATCTTGATGAAATCTGTCATTTGCTGGGCATTTTTACATCCTGAAGACATAGTTAAAAGAAAATCAGTTATGTAATTTCAGCTTAATGCCTTATGCATGGTATCTCTTCTTCTGTTTTTAGGTAAATAAGAACAATGCAAAACTGTGGAACAATGTGGGGCATGCATTAGAAAATGAAAAGAATTTTGAAAGAGCTCTGCAGTTCTTCATACAAGCCACACAAGTGCAGCCAGGTAAGAGCTTTGACTAGTTGCCATTGAATAGCATCTCTGCACTCCTAGTATTTCAGTATGCTTAGCTTACTTAAAAAAATCTTCCCAGGGATCTGTTTGTCTTCAATTGAACATCAAACTATGTCATGCACTTAAGTTAATTGATCCATAGTTTTTGGAAATAAACTCAGAAAAGTCATCTATCTATAAAAAGATGTAAAGACTTTCCATTTAAAACTATAATTTGGATGACATTTTTTCTGAATTAAGTTAAACTAATTTCTTATGAAACATAATTATTGTTTAATTTTCTTACTTAAAGCTAACTAGGTGCATTAAAAAAATATTAGATAGTATCAAAGTGTACATTTACTCTATTTCACATATTGTTGCAAAAGAAGCTCTAGATACTGGAGGAATCTAGAAGTTTCCTGAAGTACTGGAAACCTTTTTTTTTTTTTCCTTTTAGAAGCCTAATAAATAACCTTCAATTCATGGGTCTCTACAATAGCAAGAGATAAGTGGAAGTATGATCTCAAATTTTTTAACATTTCCCAAGTAACTTTATAATCCATGTTTGTTCATGGTTAAATTATTAGCTTCATAATTTACATGGAAAATAATGTAGAAGTGCTTATTATTGTTGTTGTTATGCAGTAACTGTACTCCATGCTACTCTGAAGGCATAAGTTTATCTTCAGGATACATAATGGATGGAAGTATTTGAAATTTCACTTTTTCTTTTTTTTTTTTTTTTTTTTTTTTTTTTTTTTTATTAAGATGATATTGGTGCCCACATGAATGTAGGAAGAACTTACAAAAACTTAAACAAAACTAAAGAAGCTGAAGAATCATATATGATTGCTAAGTCATTGATGCCACAGGTAATATATTAACTTTATTTTATCTACAACCACAGCTTATATTTGTGAGACATTTTTCATGTTTTTCCTGAAGCGCTGTGTTGCTCTATACTTAAAAGTTGTTAGGTTTTTTCAAAAATCTATATATTAATAGAGTAAGTTGTATACCATCATGGCTGTTGAAAAACGCTAACTTGGAACTTCCTTGTTAAAACTATTTTAAGTCACTTTTTATACCGTTCTGGTTTGGTTTTGGTTTTTTTTTTCTGAAATTGAGGATATAAAAAAAACGATCAGTTAAAAATGTATACCTAGAGTTTCTAGTCACAGAGGGTTTATTTTCACTTACAGTTAGTAACATTGATGATGACTAAATTTCTGAGCCCTCAAGAGAAAGCTTAAATGCGGCATTGGAGGTAGGAAAAGGAGTCGTAACAGCAACAAAAAATTCTTTGCCTGAACATACTTTTAAAAATCAGCAGCCCCTTGAGTAGAAGTATGGCATTTAAAAGTTTGTAGATTCTGGACAGATTCTGGACAGATGAAGTATAAACAGTACAACAGTTGCAATTTTCATCTTTCATGACTACTTTTCATCTGATATATCAATGGCTGGTAAAATCTTATTTACAATTGTCTTAGGCTGGAGAGTTAAAAAAATAAATGAAAATGTCTGATAGAACGTCAGTTCAGGCTTTAGGAAGTATTCTTTGTATGAATGGGGAAAGTTCTGCAAGGTCTGGTTGGTTTCTAATAGCGTACTGCATGAGCCCAATTAGGTAGTAGCAGAGCTTAACTGGTATCTTAAATGTGATATCAAAGTCATCTATGTCTTCATAGAATTAAAGAAGAAAAAATACTCTTGTTTATATTTTGGTGTGATTTTCTGGGAAAGAAGAATTGCTATTTGTGATCATTAAGAGCCTTCACACTAATGCCCGGTGATATCCTAAAACAAATGTGGCAGAGTGAAGAGGAGATCTGTTCAGATTGTCTGTCATGTTTTTACTCATCTGTGTTTGGTACATATATTCTTTTTGGCAGATTATTCCAGGTAAAAAATATGCAGCAAGAGTTGCTCCTAACCATCTGAATGTCTATATCAATCTTGCAAACTTAATTCGAGCAAATGAATCTCGCCTTGAAGAAGCAGATCAATTATATCGACAAGCAATTAGTATGAGGCCAGATTTCAAGCAGGCTTACATCAGCAGGTATCTTTTTTAATTTTAGAGATACATATTCTTGAATAAACATTTCTGTATTTGTAGTGCTATGAACAGTATTTAGTTCATGCAGTTGAATTAGCTGCTGGAATTGATTTCTTTCCAAATGAGTAGATGAAGATTTTGGGCAATAATCAATTACTTATTACAAACCCTGTTCTTTTAAATTCCTGCTCAAATGGTGTGTTTCCACATAGGCTGTGTATTCAAACATTGTATAGCAAGATGCTTCCATTAGATTTCTTTATGAATCTCAAACTCAAATTTCTAATCTCCTAATCTAGTTCTGAAGTAAAAAGCTTTTGGTTAGTCTGAATCATGGAGCTTTCTTTACCCTTCTTTGTTAAAGGTGGTCCAGAAAATGCATGACTTAACTAAAAAGCACATAAATGTCAGCTAAGTAAATAAAATTAATGTGGCTGTGGGTATTGAGACTTCTGTTGGCTATTTTGTTAGTTATGTTTCCCATTGGGACTTAAGGAGGTGCAAAGATACCTGAGCTATTGCTTTTGCAGTGTAATTACAGCACCCACATCAGGAACTATCGATTGCTTCTTTTGGGGTGTTTGTCCTGCATATAGGTTTGTTTTATACAGGATTTTGAGAGCTGAAAGCTTTGGGAATTGTATGTAAAGAAGGTCCTGTATTGTTTTGTGTTTAAAACAAACAAAAAAAGTGCTGCTATCTCACATCTGCTGTCTATAGGAAGGCAAAGTTTAAAAAAAACCTGTCAATGTTCATATCGGTATGAATAAAAGTTGAAGGTTATACCTGATTCTTCAACAGGGGAGAATTACTTCTAAAAATGAACAAACCTCTGAAAGCTAAGGAAGCTTACCTTAGAGCTCTAGAACTAGACAGAACCAACGCAGACCTATGGTACAACTTGGCAATTGTTTACATTGAACTGAAAGATCCAACAGAAGCCCTGAAGAATTTCAACCGAGCGCTAGAACTCAACCCAACACATAAACTGGCATTATTCAACTCCGCGCTGCTTATGCAGGAATCCGGTATGTTAGTTGTCCCTTATATAAATATTTTGCGTTTGCATTTATAGGATCCATACTACATAATTTTTTAAACGAATTGTTTAATTTTTGGAAAACAGAAGTTCGCAGCAGCATCAAAGAAGAAACTGTTATTGTAATAGTCAGCTCTGTAATTTATTGGTAGCATATGGAATTTGTGCGAAGTGTACATATACCTTAGCTGATCAGTATTTTTAATACAAGTGCCATTTTACAATATAATGTCTTACATATATGAGGAAGTGTTAAACAAATATCTTCAAAATTATGCCTATATAATCTTTAAAACCCATTACCATCCTATGATATTGTCAGATAAGATTATTTTACTATATCTTTTTCAAACTCTGATGCAAGTTAATATATAGGAGTTACAGATTTCAGTGTTTTAGTGTTAGAAGATATTTTAGTCTGGCTACATTGGAAGTCACTCTGTGATCTCTCTCTTTAAACTCTATCAATCTATCTTTATCAAAACAAGATCATGCATTCCATGTAAGAGCTGGTTTGTCAGAACCGACATTTTCTCTGTATTCCGGTTGCTTAACCATACATGAAAATAAGTTCTCTTAAACTTGTAGAGACATCTTTTGTGTCTGTTGTACAAAACATAAATGGAATTCAACAGATCATAGAGTAATGATGTTGACTTTGGCTGCAAGTCAACTCTAGTAGTTTCATTCTGTAAAGAAGGTAGACATCACTTAATTTGCTGTTACACTGCAACAATAAAAAGTAGCCCTTTCCCTTTAAACAGCTGTGTTAAAGATATTACATTTTAATTTGTATAAAAATTACTATTTTACTGGCCTCGTCTAAAAATTCTTCAGAATAAATCTGTAATTAAATGCTTTTTCTGTCATTAGGTGATGCTCGGCTTAGACCGGAAGCTAAACAAAGACTGTTGCATTATGTGAAAGAAGAACCACAAGATGCAAATGGGTACTTCAATTTGGGTATGCTGGCAATGGATGACAAAAAAGACACGGAAGCAGAGGCATGGATGAAGAAAGCCATAAGATTACAGCCAAACTTCCGAAGTGCTTTGTTCAATTTGGCACTGCTTTATTCTCAGACAGGAAAAGAACTGATGGCTTTGCCCGTCCTGGAAGACCTACTGAGATACTACCCTGAACATACCAAAGGTCTGATTTTGAAAGGAGATATCCTTATGAACCAAAAGAAGGATATTGTTGGAGCAAAAAAGTGTTTCGAAAAAATTTTGGAATTGGATCCCAACAACGTACAAGGAAAACATAATCTTTGTGTGGTTTACTTTGAAGAACGAGACTTAATAAAAGCAGAAAAGTGTTTGGTTGAAACACTAGCACTGGCACCTCATGAAGAGTATATTCAGCGTCATCTAAACATAGTTAGAAGTAAAATTGCATCACTCGGTGCTACAGAACAGTCATCACTTCCAGCAGATGGGACTACAGCTGCAGAAGAAAAAAAAAAATCATTTCAAAATTTGAAAGAAGTAAAAAAAGAGCAGAAAACCACGCGAACAGCAGTAGATAACAATAAAGGGCACTCAGAAAATAAGAAACAAACAGAGAAAACCAATACGGACAAAGAGACTCCCAAAAAATCTACAAAAGAAATCAAAGACATTGAGAAAAAGAGAGTTGCTGCTTTGAAAAGACTAGAAGAGATTGAACGTATATTAAATGGTGAATAGTCTTTTGTCATGACATAATACAATAAGGGAAGAATACTATTTTTAATTATTGTTTAATGTTTGATCCAACTGGAAAGTGGTCTCAATGCTTTGAAAATAGAAATAACGTTGACTGCATATCACTTAACAAGCAGCAAAAGGCATTGCAATGCTTTATGTGAGAAAACTGCAACTTATAAATATGATGTGGGAGATGGGTGGGAATCAAAGGATAAAGGGTTAAGAATAATCTTAAATGCAGAATCCTAATAGAAAATAGCACTCATAAAAATCTTTGGTAGTCAGGGATATTCATTAACACTACTTTCAAAGAACCAGTGAGAGAACTGGTTGGAGAATTAATGAGATATACCAGACACTGCTGTATTCCCCCATCTGAATCTGTTTGTATTAACATCTACATTTCAGTTTACACATAACCAGTTTTTCTTGACCTCTGCTATACATGAAAAAGAGTTTTTCATTGCATTTCTGGAATAAGTTTCCAGAACTTAACAAAAAGTCATCAAAATGCCACTGGTTGTAGTATAGGAGGATGGAACAACACACTAAAGTTTTCAGTTGTGTTCTAAATATGGAATGATATAATAATTTTTAATTGTTCTTTACTTACAATGCTAATGGTTTGTACTGGTTTACCTGTTAGAAATCTTATGGTGCTTTCAAGATATTTAGACTATGTTTTTACTTTTAAAGGAAATGTGTGTTTTTCCTTCAACTGTCAATCATCTGGTTGTTTTTAAATATTTCATGAAAAAGGGTGGTTTTCTCATTTTTCCCCCGGTTCATTAAATGCTGATAAATGCACTTTTGGTACAGTAACCAGTATGCTATGCAGTAATCCTTGTTGACTTTGTATCGATGGCTGTGGATTGACTCCTTGGTGTAGTAGATTCTTCCTTGTTTATAGCAAACTGGCTTTACTATTTCTGTCATTGGAACAGTATTTCTATTCTCGTGACTTTTTACAACACTAATATAAGCAACGATTGCTGAAAGCAGTGTGACAATAATTAAACCACTGAATTTAGCCATGTTTAACACAAAGAAATGCAGATAGTTTCCTTCCAAATACTAAGTTCTGTTGTTTTGATACTTTGTCATGGGTGTGTGGTTTTTATTAAATATTTATTTTGACTACTGAAATATTCCCATTTACACTTTTCCACTAATACATTATTTTAATTTCTTACATGAAATGAAAATCTTTGCAATTTCAGTGTTGCTTTTATCACTGTGCAATGCATATATTTTTGTTGAAATATACTACAGATTACCTAAACCTGATGTTTTCCTCGATTATCAGAAAGAAGTGTAAGAGCTGGGTTCAGTAATAATTTAATTAAGCATTAAATCTAACTCTTACTCTTCATGTTTTGTCTTATTTTGTGACATAGAACTATTCCTTAGCAACTCTACTGTTTAAACATAATCCTTTCCATAACTGTTCAACTTCCTGCCTCGGGCACTAATCCAGCTGTAAGATGTAGTATTTATCTCTGTGGGAAGGTTCTTAAATGGTTGAAGACCTTGCATGGACCTTTTCTTTATTATGTATCATTTGTAATGTTACCACAACAATTCCTTGCATGGTAATCACTGGGGGAGGGGAAAGTGGCTTTTAAAAATCGTGGTTTAAAAGCTGCAGACAGGAACAGGTACATGGTGTGCAGCCAGAGCTGCTTGTAGTGAAGCACTTCTGGGAATCTGTTGACCACACTTTGAAAATTGCTGTTTTATCTTGTCTGTGAATAACTTGGATACTTGTAGCTAAAATAGCTGCTGTGTTGACCTTCATAGAAGGTTTAACTTGCCCATTAAGTCTTCCCTCCAAACCTTTGTTTTACAAAAGAATTAGTCATTGTTCTGGGTGATACAAAGGAACATTCATTTGAAAATGGAAGGAACTAAGTAGTAAAAAAAAATGTGCTTTCTGATGGAGCAGGCCAGGATTCTCCCCTCTTTTATATCAAGAGCTTCCAGAATCCTGCTGCCACACTACTTATATTCAGTCTGTAAATTGAAGAGGGAAGGAAAGGCACATTCTTGTCCAAGTAGCTCTTCTTTAGGGACTAGCAAGAATTTTTAGATTTATTGATGCTGAGAGATGCCATCAGGTTTAACTAAAATCATCAATCTAATGTAAACTGAAGGATGCTGGAGGTAAGTCTTTCAGTCTGTTAGCAGGTACTGTGCCCCCTTTGTCTCTTTCAAAGACATTTTAGTAAAAACCAGTATTTTGAGTAATGTCAGTGTCAGCCATTTTAAAATCAAACTTCTGTGAGAAAAGTGGTTCAGTAAATTGAAGTGGCATTAACTTCTGTTAATTAATCAGAATAGAGTTTTCGCATAGGAAGAAAAAATCGAAGAATAATTTTGGCTTTGCTTGCAGATAGAATTATTAATGGGTATTTTTCTCCTTTCGATTCTTTTTTTCTTCTTCCTGCCATCCTAATGTGCAAGAAACATCATCCCTTCTCATAACTCCACATTTCAGTAATAGGCAAGAACTGGGAATTTCCAAGGATGAGACAGACACATTAAAATAACGTGTAGCCCTTTTCTCAGTCGATGCAATTGCGGTGGTTGCTGAAGAAACCTGAAGAGATGTCTTGTGTGATCTTTGCATACATACACAAATTGTTCAAATGTACATGCGCACATAATTTCAGTGCAGATTTATGCATTTGTCAGATTAATTTTTTATCTTTTGCAGGTGAGTATATGCACAATAAGTTAAATACATTTAAACCTAAGATTAATTAGATACACATGCATATAGTTGGGACAACTGGATGCTTACGGGTAGTGCAGTTCCAGAAGGACAATGTGTGCAATTGTAGGTTGAGTATGGAAAATTTTTTGTCTGTTTTGCACATGAAACATCCCAGGACTTCATTTTCTAAGTATTGAAAGTATTTTTTTTTATTTTCTAAGTATTATTCTTTGCATTACAACCAGTTAAAACCACAATCATTCAGATCTGATTTTTTTTTTGTCTTGGTCTTTATCAGCTCTCCCAGGGAAAAAGTTGGGCATTGGGAAGAATAGAAAACACTTTCCTACAAACCGGGGTCACAAAGGATTTAAGTGGGCCAGAAATTCTTTTGTGTGTGCAGTGCAGTTTGTACCTTGATTAGGCAAAACTGGAAGAGATAAAGTCATACAGGGGGATTGCTGTGGGTGGTGGGTTTCATTATAAAGGAAAACAAGAAAACAGGCAACACTGTGGTGCCAGGGCCTTCAGCTGAAGGAAATGGGAAGCTTGAGATTTCTGCCCAGTCGCAGAGTCTTGGTGAACTCCACCTTATTTTGGAACATAACGGCAATTTCAGTATATTTTAAAGGAAAACTACATGCTGAGAGGTAAGCGCGTTTTGGCTTCAACCTGTGAAATCATGCCTGTGTGGCTGTAAAAGCTACAGGGACTTCTCATCCAGCTCCCTGTTCCCCACTGGCTCTGGTGTGTTGTGGACGGGCTCAGAGGATCCTCCTGCTCTGAAGGGGACACAGGTTTGTTCTGTGCCCATGGGATGGGAAAGACGCACATGTTCTTTGTTTTCCTGGAGGTATGACAGTATGGTTACTGACTACCCCTAAACTGATTTAAATCGCTGTCAACAGTATCACAGAATCTTAGCGGTTGGTAGGGACCCCTGAGATCATCGAGTCCAACCCCCCCAAAAAAAACCAAAAACCACCCACCACACCAAACGCCCACCAAAAACACCGCACCCACCAACTAAACCCCACACTCAACACCTCGCCATAAACCAATAATCTTGGGCACTAGAGCATGCCCTGAAGAGCCATGTCTATACGTTTGTTAAATACCTCCAGGGCTGGTGACTCCACCACCTCCCTGGGCAGGCTGTTCCAGTGCCTGACCACCCTCTCAGTAAAGTAATTCTTTCTAATATCTAATCTAAATCTCCCCTGCCACAACTTCAGACCATTTCCTCTGGTCTTGTTTGTCCTTTGGGAGAAGAGGCCAACACCTGCCTCTCTACAACCTCCTTTCAGGTAGTTGTAGAGGGCAATGAGGTCTCCCCTCAGCCTCCTCTTCTCCAAACTAAACATGCCTAGTTCCCTCAGCCTCTCCTCATAGGACTTGTTCTCCAGATGTAGTATGTAGGCCTGTGGGACCCCATGTTTAATGGGACTTCAGAGCAAAGCACTGACCGGTGAGAAATGCTGATTTTCGGATAGAGGAGGAAGCCCTCTCCTCCTGCCCAGAGCAAAAGCTGCTCTAGCGTTTCGGCACTGTGCATGTGGGTTGTCCAGCAGAACATCTCAGCAGCTTTCCCTTCTTCAGGGCGGCCAGGCGTCCCACCGCTAGGGGGCGCAGAGAGCAGCTCCTCAGGAGCAGTGGGTCAGCCCCTGGCACCTCGCTGTCTGGTGGGCTTCTTGCAAGGTGGGGCTGCTCCTTGCAGCTGCAAGGCTTCTGGCATACCTGCTTCCAGGGTATGGAGCTTTGGGATGAACGTGCAGGCCTTTGTTCCTTCCTGAAGTTTGCTTTGGACAGACTCAATGAAGATCAAATCTCTGGGAAGTTACCAGCCTGCCCCAGGCTCTTGCAAGCTTTGCATCCCACAAAAGCAGCAGGAAGAGTGAATGTGGCTGGGCTTTTCCTTGCAGAGGCTCTGTAATCTACTGCTGCCTGGTAAAATGGCTGGAGCTGCAGCAGAACCTGCTCCTCCTGTAAAGCCCTGCTTCCGCTGCTGCCATGAAACCAAAATTACTCTTCTCTGAGTTTCAGCCTAGGAACCTTGTTTTGCTTAGACAGAAAGCTTGAGAATGGAAAGGCTGGAAGGCACCTCTCCTTCCACCACGCGTCCTTCACCTCATGTCCTCAACCTACAAAACTGTAACACTCTTCATACAGTGCTTCAAGTGATCAAGAAGAATCTGTTCTCCAAACCTCCAACGCAGCTTACAGAAAGGTGAGACATTCCTACTATGTTACATACTTTACTATGCTACATATATATTTTTTTTAAATATAATAATGCTAGATAGATATCATGTTGTTTTTATAGCATTCAGGGAGTGGTAGGGCAGCTAATATTCTTTGAAAGCTTAAAAACTGCTTCCCGAAGTCTAATATTTAGTGGCTGTATACAAACCAGCGGTCCTGCATGTGGGATATATGTTTTTTACAAACAGCCACAAGAAGTTTTGTATACACACATCAGCCTCTCTCAAACAAAAAGCAATGATGAGAAAGAAGAGGGGGAAAAAAAAAAAAAAAAAAAAGAAAATCCAAAACAAAACACTCCAAAACCAAACCAAGCCAAAACCACCACAGAAACTTCTCCATAATTATCCTGGGTTGGGAATAACATAATAAGCTATGTAACTTTCTTGGGCTAGGAAACAGTTCCAGAAAAACACGTTTAACCTTCCCCGACAGTCATATTTTCAAAGATTGCTAGAAAGAGAATTGGACTTCATAGATACCATATACTCTGAACTGAGGAATTCTGTTTGAAGCAAAACATTAATATGTTAACAGACTCCAGCATAACACAAACAACTGTTAGCTGCTACATCTTTACCAGTATAAGAAATATACTAGAAAAAAAAAAGTGAGCAAAAAGTACCTGTTCAGCTGCTGTCTTCAGTGGTGCTTACAGAAATGTGAATGTCTTTTGTTAAATGTCCATACAGAGGCACTAACATTCTTTCATGTGAGCTTAGAGGCTACATGCTTGTTTGGGTGGGCTCAGCCTTTTTCAGGTGTGGACAGAAACAGAGAAAGAAACTAAATCCTTGGGTTTGTGGGGCTTTGTATGCCAGACTACACCTTGGCATTGTGGAAAAATGTATATATACGTGCCAAAATTTCAGTTAGTTGTAGGCCAGCATAGCAGACAAATTGATGTATTTGATATAGTTTTGGGAGGTGATGTGACTTACAAGCTTTATATGAGGTTAGGAATTCTCTGTGTATTTTACTGCAACTGTTATGAATGTAAAGCCTGAAAGACTCCAGGTAGAACAGAAGTAAGCATTGAAATAAAGCATGTTGTTCAGATCTCCTACACCTATTCAGCATATATATTTATTCCTTACATGTAATTATCAGGCTATTGTTTTTTTAAATACACATAGCAAGGTATTTTTAATTATATGTGTATTCATCCACGCACAATGAGAGTAGGTGGAGGAGGAAAATAAAACAATTACAGGATGTCTCACCAAAAGTAGAAGTCGTAAATCTTGATTTTTAAAATATCATCTTGAATGTGTACTCACCTTTATTTCATTTGCAGTTGTTAACCCAGTACTGTGCTTTCATTGTATGTGATCAACATGAGAGCACGATGCCGTGGTGCTGACTCTCCAGGACTGAGGGCTCAAACCAGATTGTGACAACTGGTGCTTAAAGAACTGGGAATTAGTTGTTATCTCCCCTCAGACTTAAGCTGAATAATTGAGGCTGGCTTGTTTGTTTGGGCACACTGCTCGTTTCATCTGTGGGAATATCAGACATTATGGATGACTCTTCTCGGTTTGCAAGACTCCTCTGTAAATGAGAGCCTCCTTATTAGCAGACAAAGATAGCATGATGATACTGCACACACCTGAAAGCTGTAGAGGGTACAAGTGAGGGAAGCCAAATGATAAGAAATGTTAAGTGTTACTGAAATCTAGCAAGATAAAAGGTAACAACTGCTGTGCTCTGAAGTTATGCAAAAAATATGGTAAGGGTTATTCAGTTAAAAAGAAGACAATTGATAAAAGAAGTTTAAAAGGAGCTTCCAAACACCCCCTCTACCCTCTTGAACAAGTTTTAAACAGATCTGGGTTTTTCTTCAGCTCTATACATAAACATTTGTCGCTTTCCCAGTATAAATAGTTATGAACAAATAAAGAGAGACAGTGAAAAGTATGTGAAAGCTTAAAACTCATGAAATTCAAATACTGTGCAGAAACATAAAAGAAGATAAATGGTTAGTATTTCTTTAGATGTATTTATATGAGTGGGTTTGCATGAAGTTAAGCTATGAGCTGTATTGATGAGTATTATTTGGATGAGTCGCTCTATATTTCTGCCCCTCACTTAGGTGAATATAGTCAAGGTTTTCGTGCAAATATTTAGGTTTAAATTTACAATTCCATGGGCATTCCTTCAGCTGTTTTTACAGATATTGCAGAAGAACTAATTTGCCAGAATACTCATGAAAAACAATAATAAGAAGCATAACTAGGTTTTGGGAGTAACTTCCTTCTGATCAACATACATGAAAAAATATGTATTTGAACAAAAATATGTGCACTGCACAAGGATAAAAGCAACATTGAATTTACAAATATTAAGAAATTACAGTGATGCGTAAGGATTTTCCAATTATTTGCACTTGTTATTCTT
Organism: Calidris pugnax; assembly: GCF_001431845.1. Classification (NCBI taxonomy): domain Eukaryota; kingdom Metazoa; phylum Chordata; class Aves; order Charadriiformes; family Scolopacidae; genus Calidris; species Calidris pugnax. The sequence continues at coordinate 12,839,223 of NW_015094506.1, read as the reverse complement.
GTGCTAAAAATAACAAAATGAAACCTCTTTCCATTGACTTCCTTTACCTTTTGATTATCTTAGTGTCTGTAAGACCTTTTCCTTTTCCCTTAAAAAACAGTGCCTTTTTTTTTTAATTATGAGTACAAAATTGGCACATGATCCTACGTCTTACAAACACAAAATACATTGTTACTGTAGAAAAAGAAAAGACCATAAATCAAAAAGCATCTGAAACACAAGAAGATATCAGGGATTTTTTGTTTTAAAAATTCGTAACAAAATAACAAACACTCTTAGGCTGTCTAGTGTCTGCGTGTCCTATGAGCCTTCTGGCTAATGAGGAAATACAGCAAACTTTAACTCATCAGTTACTGAGCATCGCAACTTCAGACTTTAAAAACCATCTCTTACGGGTTTTTTCACTAGAATCCTGTTCCTTCTTCAGCTCTAGATGAAATGGTATAAGGAGATTGAAGGTAGCACAGTCTCTGTATACCTGGAATACTTTTGGGTTCTCTTTCCTTTGTTCTCTTGAGTTCTTTTATTTCTGTGGTACTGGTGCTTTCTCACACTGCCAGTGTTCCAGGACAGAAAGCTGTGAAGAGGGAAAAGAAAAAGCAGACATGCTAACTGAAGGTTTTTAAGTCATATATATATATGTATTACTAATAAGCAACTTCAGTGTTCTGCTTTTTTACTCTGATTTAAATATATTTATAATGTATATATGTATATAAATCATATACATAAGTCTTTTCTAAAGAACTGGAACACAATTATTTTAACAATTGCTAGGAAGAGTGCTCATTTTCCTTTATTATTGAAATCTATTATTATTGCTATTTGAAACAGCAATGCAGAAAAATGCCTACAGGCAATGGTGACTAAGTTACTGCTTTAGGTGATTACCTAGTATGGAGCAGTTGCATAAATCACACAAATAATCAGCTAAGTGCAGAGACTTATATAAATAAATCTATGGAGTTGTATAATACTTAGAGCATAACACCGTGTAACAGAATTTTGCTGTTATATCTTGTGATTGGGTTTATTTACTGCTCAGGATCTGGCAGGGTTTTGAGAAGGTAGTAGTTTCTGCTTCCAGGGGCAGCAACAGTTCAGACTGTTGTTCATCTGCTGTCCATTGTCACTCCAGAGGTGAAGGCTGTTGTATTTGACCTCTTGGTAAGTGTCTCGTTAAAAGGAGGAACAGAGGGGTAAAGTCAACAAGCTAAACTAGAGCAAGGTTTCAAGCCAATCTTGATTATATCAAAACCAGCTGATCTGCAGATAAGGATGAGATTAGCTAGCATTATTCTATATTTCTGTCCTGCATTTAGCTATTTTCAGATAGTCTTCTTGGCAGCCCTAGTAGCAACTTTGGTACAGTTTAGGCCAACAATAAAAATCCTAAGCAGCAATCCAACCCGTGTCTTCCGTGTGACAACATAAATTGCAATGCTCTGAATAACACTACTGGAAGATGTGGCCTCTGACCTGAGAAGCTTATCATCCTGGAAGTATGTGATGATCTAAACTAGGAAATAAATTAAAATGGCATTGCCATTATATATTGGGGAGTAGCAATAAAGCGTCTAGGGTCTTACAGAGCTTTTTAATTATACTGAAATGTGACAATCTTAATGATATTGCTTAACATTTCTCCAGGCCTGTAGTTTTCTTCTTAAGAATGTATGATATAATTAGAGGAAAAAATAGTAATTTTAAAATATTTTTAAAATATTACTGTAAAATCCCATACTCACAAATTTTTAATTTTAATTTAAGGTGATTTATATACATCCTGAAAAGCCTGTATGTAGAATTGCACCAAACAATGAAAGTGCTGTGAAGGCCACGTTTGAAATATTGCAAGTACAACATGAGTGGAAAGGGCCAGGAAGGAGGAAAAATAATAATATATTATCCAAGGTTTTTGAACACAAAGGTACAACCAGTGTGTCAAGACATGTTTGCTCCACAGATTAGTGGATCCTTGAGTACACCCTAGAGAAATAATGCTTCCAACTTGCTTTTCACTTCTCTTTTTCTAAGCATTCACTTTCAGTGACTGAAAGTGGGTTACACAGACTATGGTCTAATTTGGTATGGCTGCTCTTAAAAGGGATTCTTCTGTGTACCCAGGGTGGTCGGGGGCTGTAGCATATGATGTGTGAAGAGAGGCTGAAGAAGCTGATTTTGTTTTGCCTCAAGATGACAAGACTACAGGGGCTTCTTGCTGCAGTCTTCAACTTTCTGTAGATATTTTCACAGAAGCTGGAGCCAGATTCTCCTTGGTGACGCACGGCAAAGGTAATGGACACAAGTTACAGCAAGGGAAATTCTAATTAAATGCAAGAAAATAATTCTTCTTAGCATTCCCATTTGTAGATGATCATGTTATTTAGAGGCTCGTCATCGCTTTGGCATATTGCCTGCTTCAGGCTCTCCAGCAGTCACGTCCCTGCGAGAACAGGACTGTACTGGCCAAGTACTTCAGCAGAGCTGGAGCAAGTCCTTGTGCTGTGCCAGATGCCGTTTGGGCTAACTCCAGGCATGCACAGTAGAATTCAAAAAGGTACACAGAGTGATAACAGCAACTAAATTGATGCAAAGGCAGCATAAAGGTCACTTAAGCAAAGGTTTTCCAGGGTAGAAGAGATCCAGGGGAGAATCATGCAAGTTACAGTAAAGGTGAACATTTTCTTTATTTCTCTTAATACCAGGCTGGGCAAATTAAGCAAATGAAGACTTGGTTGGCTAAAAGAATATTTTCACAGAATGCATAATTAAATTTTATATTCATTGCAAGATGATGTGGTTGCTGAGGTATAAAACATCCCAAGAACTAAACAGCTACATTGATGAAAGTGAACATTTATGAAATACCATTAAACACTAGGAAATAGATACAACTTCTGGTTTTGGAAGATCCTTGTGAGCAAACTCCCCAAACCTGGTAGGATATACCAAGAGAAAAAAAAATACAAAACACCATGTACTTGCAGTATGTTCCTAAGCTCTTCCTCTAAGCATTTGGTAGTAGACAGAGTCAGGGACTCTGTAACAATCTAAATGGACCCTTGGTCTGACCCATGCCATAAGAAATATTGTTCTTAAGTTCAAAATCATTAGAGAAAAAAATAGAAAAGTTTTGACTGGAGTAACATAGAATAAACAATCATCTATTGTGACTGCAGTTTTGGATATATAAATATAGATTAATATATGTTCTCTAATGTTTTGGACAGATAAATATTATGGGATCTTCAACTTTGCAAATACAGGCTAGAGAACAAATACTAAGAATATGGTAAGGCCTGGATATTTGTGTGCATGCTGGCTAGCAAATTGTTGGTTAGCCTGTGAGCCTGAGAAAGGTGATATTAAAATGAGTTCTGATAAGTAGTGGGGTATTTGGAAGGAACTGGCTGAAAAAAGAAAAAAAGCAGCTTTGCAGAATAAAAGATAAAAATGGTTTATTTTAAACGGAAAAAATAAGTAGACCTGTTATTCAAGTTTGGTTTTGCAAAGGGCAGATTTTTATATACAGATGTACTAAGACAATTAAAAGGTGTCCTGGTTTCAGCTGGGGTAGCCTTGATTTTCTTTCTAGTAGCTGCTGCGTTTTGGATTAGTATGAGAATAATGGTGATAACATGTACTGTTTTAGTTGTTGCTAAGTGATGTTTACATTAGTCAAGGACTTTTTCAGCTTCCCATAGAAGCTGAGCGACAGCATAGACAGGACAATCTGCCCCAAGGAATATTTCATACCATAGTGTATATAAAGAGGGTTGGCTGAGGGAGAAGGAATCAATGATCACTGCTCAGGGCGGGCTGGGCAACCGACCATCAAGTGGTGAGAGACTTGTGTGGTATCACTTTATTTTGTATATTATTTTACTATTATTATTGGTAGTATCTTCCATTATTGTTCTATTAAATTGTCTTTATCTCAACCCATGAGGCTTGGTTTGGGTTTTTTTCCCCCTCTTTTTCTCTCTCTTCTCCTTACCCTACTGGGAGGGGGAAGGGGAAGTGAGCAAGCAGCTGTGTGGGCCAGGTTGCTGACTGGGGATAAACAGCAATGAAAGGATAAATTAAATATAGAGAAAGGTGAAAGTAAAATGCCACAAAGTTCTCTATGTAAATTGAGAGGCTCGTTATGTTGATTTAACAGATGAAGAAAACACTTGATACCATCTTTCTGAAATTCAGCTTTGGAGAAGCTAAGAGTTAAACTACAAATGACAAAAATTAATGGAATTACTGGAAGGGTGGATAAAAGCTATAAAAAATTGAAAGAGCAAGAGGCAGCCCTGCAACAGCTTGTAGCACAGTAGTTTCTAGCAATGTTCCTAAAAGAACCTGGCACTGAACTTTAATATTGTCAGTAATGGCCCTGGTAGCAATACAGTAAAAATGCTTATTTTATCTGTTGACAATATAAATCCATAAGCATTGACAATGTAAATCTGCAAGTATTGTCAATACAGAGTAGGGTATTGTATAAAAATCACTTGTTAGGACCGGATTAGTAGAAATGGGATGAAATTCAATAATAGATAATTTAAGGAGATGCACCTCAGTACTGGTATCGAACTTTTGTTGGAAGCTAAAAGTTTGCAAAGAACTAAGGTGAAATGCACTTGGCTGTCCAATATAACAGCAGGATTTATCCAGAAAATTAGGTGACTGTGTCGGAAAGGTAACTCCAGTAGAAATAAAGGTATTCCTACTGCAAGACGCTTATCTGGAGTACTCCCTTAGTTTTGATTGCCTATGTCCAAGATCAATAAATTCAAACTAAAACAATTACACCACATCTCTGCTGTGTGAATAGGGAAAGCAGCGAGCTTATCTTCTGCAAAGAACTAGAGTTTGTTATCTGAAGGTAAACAAGTCAAAAACGCATGTGGCTATCACGATATTCAGTAGGAGGATAAAAACTGAAAGAAAAATTACCATTTAGGCTAAAAGCCAATGTTTGTACAAGAACAAAAAGGGAGAAAACAATTAAAAATAAACTCGGCCTGGAAATGAGGCAAAAGGCCCAGTCTACTGAAACAATAAATTTTGGGACTATCTTTAAAAGAGAACGGTGAGGGGAGGGAAAAAAAAGTTATTTTAAGCTGTGGCCGTGAACAGTTTTGAAAGTGAATGCATTAAATGCTACCTGTAATAATGAAGAACTACATTTTGTTCACTGAGGTTCATTCTAATTTTGTCCTTCCTTAAAGCACAAAGAGATAAGAAATGATAGGAATTTCCATCACATCTTCTGTTTAGTGTATGTTTAAATTGGAACTACGCTTGTGAAACAATGCCTATTGCAAACTGATGTGAAATCTTCCTGCACAGAACAATGCAAAATTAGATCATATTAAAATTGCCTGTTTTCACTGTTTATAACTTTACTGAAATCTTCATGTAACAGTGAAAATAAGTTGTCTAAACTTGCGTGTTTATTTTCTTCCTGAATTATTTTGCCATCTTACTCCTTTGAATTTAGAAGCTCCCACTACGGGTTAAATAAAGGAACTTTTAAAGAGCCAACTCAATCACAAGACAAACCCCTTGATGTGCAAATACCACATAGTTGCTTGTGCTGAGTTACTGGTGCAGTTCATGGGAGAGTAATCAAGTAACTGAAAGTTTGCAGTATAATTCAGTTTTTATGAAGATGCAAATATTGCCTTTATATTTATTGGAGATGGTAGTGAAAGCCTTACAAAACATTGGAGTGAACCCGTACTGTGGGTAATATGAAGTTAGAGAAGAATATGCAGATCTCTCCCTGTCTTTTCTTGTTTCTGTGCCCTCTAGCTTGTAGGCCAACATAACACAGTTTGCTTATAATAAAACATATTTGTTATACATTGCAGTAATAGTCAAAAAGTGAAAAACTGGTTATAAATGAAAAATTATTTTATACTGGATTATATTCTTGTTTTTTAATGTGATATATAGTCCTATATATACATATACAGGAGTGTCTTCTAGAAACATTTTAACCAGTTAAGATAATAAAGAAATACAGAACAAAAGTAGAACCTACTTTATTCTATTTTTCAGGAAATATGGAAGAAGTAGTTGCTGAAATAATTTATTTAAATTTAAAGAAAAAGGAAAATTATTTCAGATACCTCTTTTATGTGTTAAAAAATAAAGAGCAGTGAAAGTAATTCTAAGATCACAATAAATTAACGACAATGCTGAAGAACATAGAGAACGCAGACTAAAAAATAAAATGAGGTCCTGGACTTTACAAGTTTCCTTTTTAAAAATTATAGAACAGATGTTTGGAAAATGTGATCTGATCCTCATCCAAATTTTTTGTGTCTTCCTCTTGTTTCTGAGAGTATGAGGATCTAAGGAATGTACTTGCACTATGTTAAAGTGAATAATAATTGTGTAGCTCAGAAAAGATCCAAATGTAAACCTAATTATCATAATTTATCATTTTATTTCCCATTGTTTAACAGATTCTTCTGGCAGAATTCATATATTTGAAATACCAGTTGGGGGTCTATCTTGACATTTTCAAATCACTGCAAGGTTGTGCCTAGCTTAAAACATTCTTTCTGAACAGCAGAGGTTTAATCCAAAATTTAAGAGTGTGTCCTAAACCTCATCCCTCTGTGCCTCCTCAGTGTTGAAACACCTCTTTTCTAGATCTTCTCACTGACTACAGGCTGACACCCTGTGTTTCTCTCACTGTGCTGGTAGTCCAACCCTCATGCTTCTGTTTTCAAAAGAAAGGATACAGGCAGTTTGTCATCCATCTCTATTCAACAAACTGTTAAAAGTAGATACAGCTCTATCTCAGAGTTACCTTAAACAAAGCCAGTTTACCAGAGTTAATTTAGAAATCAAAGCGTAATGAAAGCTTTTCTATGTTACTATAGCGTTTCTCACTTTTTTTCCTTCCCCCATAAAAAGCAAGAGATTTGTTCTTTTCTTGCCTGCAGTCTTTCCAGAAATACTTGCTACTTTCAAAACTTTTGCTTCCTAGAAGATTTATGGTTTCATCTATTTCTGAAAAGCATGTGCTAGACCTGCGAGGTTCTTCAATGTCTGGCTGCTGAGTGAGGGATGCAAGGCTGAAACGCGGATCCTCAGTGACCCTGCTCAGCTGTCATCTCATGCTGAGGCTTTACTCATGTACACAGGACTCACTCCCATAGCACCCTAACCTTCTGCTTGTCGAGATCTGACTGGGCTTGAGAGATCTGTGAGATCTCCCATGCCCATGTCTATGCCATCCCAAGTCATTAAGGCACCAAAGCACTCAGTTCTCAGCCTTTGGTGATGGGCACACTTGAGCTTGTGTTCCAGTGGAGACTTCCTCCCTTTCAATGCACTGATAGGGTCCAGCCTTGCACAAAACATAAATCAAGAAAGAGGTTTATTTTTTTTGTCTGTGCTTCTGAGGGGGTTTTTTTTGTGTTTAACAATCTGTTATTACAGGTTTGCTTTGTGTGCAGAAGTTTCAGGTTTAAAGGTAGGCTCTTGATTAGAGACTGCTCTCAGGCTGCACCGGGGCTACGTTTTAAGGCATGCTTCTCACACTCTCCTCACGAAAATACTCTGTTGGGAGCAATAGTGATTTAGTCTTCATTAAGACACAAGCTGTTAGGAGTGAGGGGAATTCCCCTGACACTGGGCCCATTCATGTCACCTCTGAGAACTCTCATCGTCTTTCATGCTGCTTTATCTCATCTTTATTGAAAATGGCAGTTTTGTTGTTTTTATTTAATTCTCTCTTGTATTCACAGAGAAGAGCTTGTTCGTGAAGAAAGTTCTTTCTATTTTTTTTTTTCCTGGCAAGACAGATTTTTTTTTAATGAAAAAGAATTGTATACAATCTAACAGATGACTATCAGGACTCTGCTTTTTAAATCTCTCAGAGTTTGGACCTACAACAGCTAAGTGCTTAATTGTTCCATTTTGAACTCAGACCCCATCTATGTCTCATACAAGGAAAGGAGCTTGATTACATTACATTTATCTCATGTGGGACAGATGAGGCTAGATGTGGAAAAAACATTTTCCTCTTCCTCTTGTCACAAGTACTCCAGAGTAGGTTTTTTTCTTCTTTGCTCTGTAACACGAATCGGGCAAAGAAAGCTGTTTTGTTTTAATTTTCTTTTTGGGAAAAATGCTTGTTCAAATAAATGCTTGTAAGTTATCTCTTAATGTAGAAGACATGCATTCTCAAACAATTAATCTAGGAAAAGACGTATGAGATTTATGAAAAAAATCTTACATTCTTCTATAATTATAGAACAAAAATATGAAATAGATTGGATATAAGCAGCCATAGTCATGGAAAATATTGTATTAAGATCTTAGCAGCAAGGTAATAATACATACAATGACAATGATGGAGCAAATAAGTAGCAGGCAAAAGCAACTCTCATAAAACTGTTGAGTCATTTTCATTCCCAAAATATCATTGGAGTGAAATTAAAAATTAACATGATGGAAAAATCGATTGGGGGCAGGGGTAAGGTGGAGGGGAAATTATACATATATATACATATATATTATATATGTATATGCAGTACTTATATGCACATACATATATTATTATAAATATATAATATATAATATATAATATAGTCTAGTAGATATTTTATATATATTATATAATGTATATGTATATAAAAGTTCTCTGGCTGTTTTACCACATTGTAATTCATACAATTTAATGAGTTTCTTAGGAGAGTCTGTGCCTTTGTGTTTTATTTTTTCATAGCACTCTTAAATTATCTTTTTCTCCCTTTTCCCAATTTTTTTCTTTTAAGGTGAAAAGCACGTTGAATCAGATCCTGTAGGAGGAGGTTTTTGAAATTTTCAGAAAGATTTCTAGCAGCCACATGGGTAAGCTAGTGTATGACTAAAGTAGGAAATTAGGTATGACAAAAGTTATGGTTTGTTGGTTGGTTTTTTTTTTTGTATTGTACTAGGTGCATCCCAAAAATTGCTTGTGCCCATGTTTTCATTCCACAGTAAATGAAAGGAATCTGACACTGTGCTGAAGGTGGCAGTTTCCAAGCAAATAATGCATTGCAGATTCATAACCTCCCTTTTTCTCACAAGGAGAGAATGAACCATGTAACCTGTTTTGTTACAGTATTTCTCAACCTGCTATGTTACTCAAATTACTAATAAAATGAACTATGAAAAATATCATCATAATATTTGAATAGAGTAAGCATTGTGCAAGAGAAAGCTTTGATTAAGTGGATTTTTGTAAAGCTAATGTAGATTTTTCACGGTATTCTCTATTCAAATAACATTTCCAAAAAATTTCTTAAGTCATAATCACAGCTATTCCCATGGATACCTCATTTTTCACTCTGTAAACAAACTGAAAACATTCAAAATGGAAATTATGTTTTTACTTACAGTTTGGTTGCTCTTTTCTTCTTCTCGAGTAGTTAAAGTTGGAAATAATACTATCCAAAGAGAATCACCCCTTTATGATAGGAATTTTCACATATATTTTCAGGTAACTTGTGTAAGCATATCACACAGCAAGATAAGTGAAATCAGATGAGGAAGCCAACTGTGTGGGATCTAGAGCAAGAGGACTTGAAAATAGAGGAGGTCCTGGGGTTAAAGCTCGTCTTTCATAGCTCTCACATGCATATAAACTATTTTGCTGTTAAATAGCAGTGTTTGTTTGGTTTTTTTAATCTCTAATGAGTTATACACACAAAGACACGTTGTTCCCAGAGAAGCTCATGTGGGTCTATAACAATCAATCTATGCTAACTTATAAATTAGATAGCAACGAATTAATTTAACTTTGAAATAAAATCCTGCTCAAAGAATAAATTTGGCATGAGATTTTAAAAATGTTTGTATTTTTAATATATTTGGAAGATGAGGTGATGGAGGGAATATAATTTTGACAAGCCTGATCACAAATTCTGTAGACCTAAGCTTCAGTGGGTGGGATCTTTGATGACAGCTATATATGTAACGGACAGTATTTGTAAAACCTTTAATAGCATTATACATAGTTTTCTGTGTATGTAGAAGTACATCTCAGTAATTAATCCTTCTAATAGACTGACGTGAGGAATACTTTCCAAATAGATGTGAAAGATGACTCCTGAAAATATGTTGATTGATAATTTGTTACAGTTAGCCTGCTAATGCTGGCTAGTGAACTAAATGAAGCCCAAATTAGCTTTTTATGCTGAGCAAAGCTGAATTCTATGTACATAGTGTGTATGCAGTTTGCATTGAAGACTTTAATACTTAAACAAAAATGAAGTTGTTATGACTTCTGCCTTCAATGAATTTTAGGAGTCAGAATTTTTCTGCTCACAGTGGACTTAGAAATCTCTGCTTTCTACTGCTGTCAGTAACCATGGGTCAAAGGTTAGCTTGTGACACTTCTAAGCCTTCAAATATTTTAGTTACATCCATGTTTTATTTCTTTTTTTCTTTAATTTCACCATATTCCATAATTCTTCTATGTTAAGTTTAGAAAAGGTCATGTATTCTTATATGCTTACAGATAAGAGCTCTACTTGTAGTATCTTACTGTCTGCTAATATTGCTTGAAACGACCTGAGAAACGGTAGTTATGTCATTTATCCTTTCCATTTCAGGGCAAGCAACACAATCAAGAAGCTTGCCATGGGAGTACTGCTCTTAATTTTTAATGTCAATCAACACGATAGTAAAAAAAAAAAAAAAAAAAAAAAAAAAAAAAAAAAAAAAAAGATATTGGGTGGTGTTGTTAAAGGATACTCGCCTGGAATCATCCAAACTTTCCAAACAAAAAAAAAAAAAAAAAAAAAAAAAAAAAGACAGAAAAAAAAGAAAAGGTATTGTGATTGAATAAATGAGTCTTGTGTCTTCAGATCTGCTCCTGCCTCCAAGAGGATTTCACATCAGCTGGCAAGTATATTCCCATATTTGAGTAGACTGAAAACCTATCTTACCCTATGACAATTCTCTTGTGCCACAGGAGCAGAGTGACTTTTACTGGATGTTAGGCAGTTTTAGTTGTTCTGCCCCTACAGGCTATAGGGAAAAAAAAAAAAAAAAAAAAAAAAAGAGGAACCCCTGCATGTTGCTGATGTATTTTTTTTTAATGGGAAACTGGTGTGGGAGCTAAATGGTAGATCTGATCTGTGTTGAACCTGTGAATCAATGTGCTGGTGAGATGTGTCTAAGCAATGAAAATTTCTAGTCTAACTGTATTAGACAGGTATCATCTGAGAAGTGATCAAAACCTGCAGTCCACCTTAATAAGGCAAAATTTGGTGGCTAAACATTATTTCCTGTGACTCTGAGATTTACTGCCAAGAGCTGTCTAGACTTCTCTTTAAGAAAAGTCCACACAAAGAAAGGAGGTTCACCTACATGCGCAGCTGATATGCATGTAATCTGACTAATAATGTCATGAGATAACAAAGAGTTGGACATGTTCAGGCACATGAGTCCCTTCATGCATCCAGGGGCATGCTCAAGTCTGAGTTTGCATATGCATTTTGCTGTCTTTATGGTCCTCTATGATTTGTGAGAATGGGACTGCACTTTCAACCAAAGCATATTAAAATGGCAATAGGAACATTTCAAAATTACTTCCTTTGCCAACTATGTTGCTTCTTTGCTGCCGAGTCCAGTTTTAGACCAGTGTTTTTCATTTCTTCACTGGCCATATCAGGTCAGCACATTTTTTTTCTTGGTGACAGTATGTAGGTGTGTATCTCAGAGAACAGGCGTTAGGCATGTACTCTAAAGGCAGACTGAAAAATACTCTGTTTGAAACCCAAGCCACTGACCTTCTTACTGCTCGACTGTTGTCATACAACAAGTGGTAGATGATACACTAAGGAAAATCAATGAATAAAAGTAAGTCATCCCAACTGTAACCAATATTCCTGTTGTACAAGACAAGGTTGTATATAGAGTGTTTAAAAATTACTCCCATACTTCACAAAATTTATGTTTAAAATGAGAGTTAGTTATCTCAAGGGACATAGGAAAACTATTTATGATATTCCTAAGAGTCATATTTGAAGTGATTTGACAGTAGAATGGGTAGTAAATATTCTTAGGTAAAGCATTGTTGAAAAAGCTAATTTATAGAGCTTTATTGTGTTTTGTTCAAGTGAACTTTTGACGGTTCAATTAATTTTGTGGGATGTCAACACAGGAGTCTCACTGGGAGAGGGAAAAGCTGCCAGGATTTTTGGTGGATGCACACCATGTTCAGAAAAGCTGCATTGCTGGAAGAACTGTGGCCACCAATTTTGTAATGACCTGGTAATTGACGTTGTGAGTAACCTTGTAAATGACCTTGGAGATGTGATCTTCTTAGGAGATTTGCAAATTCTCTTAGCAGTGAAGTAGCCAAGAACATACAATGATGACGGTCAGGCCAAAATCTTCCAGTTTACTGGAAAGTACTTTCAAAAAGTAAACAAATTCTGTCAAAGTAGAATCTTGATTTTCATGGAGTCTGTATCTTTATTAGAAATACCATGTGTGAATATCTTTTACCTTCACGGAAATATAGCATTTAGACATAAATCTGAATGCTAAAGATGCTTTAACTGAAGCATAGTTTGAAGGCACACATGCTAGGTTCTCAGTGCTATTCAAGTAAAATGCTTACGATTGCCATATTTCCTATGACATCCTGGTAGAAAAACACTTGTCTTTTTAACAGGTTGACTAGTTTGGGTTACATTCTTCTTCTAAAACCTGTTAGTCTTGAAGAAACCCAAAAGCAGAAAGTCGGAGTTTCCAAGTTGTACTAATTTGGGCCATTGGCAAGTTCTACTTAGTACTAAATTTTAAATATGCTATGAAAATATATATACATTAAAATACGCTGATGTATTATGATGCAAATCTGAAAAAAAAAAAAAGAAAGAGTCAATTGTGTAACTAGTAAGAGTTAAGAAATATTTGGAAAAAAATTCCACTTCAGCAGCTGGGATTAAATGGATAATCAAATTAATATTTATGAATATAGGTAACAGACTGATACATCACTTGTCTTTTTGTTCTGTTCTGGTTTTCTGCTGTTTTGATTTTAGTAGTCGCATAAATTAAGGCTCAGTTTCCTCTGAGGTAAACCAATGATAACCTGCAACACTTTCTGAATAGTGAGTCAGAGAGAAAGATAATGGTATTTACCAGTATTTAATTATCCCTCGCTTCCTCCTCTGAAAAACAGTGTTATTATGTTTATTTATTCCTATTTAAATCTAAACCTTTTTGTAATATAAGCCTGATACCTCTATTATGTGAAAATTAGTGTTTTATGTGCAAATAAGAAGGTACTAAGGTACTAAAATTGCCATAAAAAAAATCAAATACTAATTTTTTTACATTAAAAATATATTTATTATTTGGCTTTACATCCTAGCAGAATTAGAAGAATAACCCAGAAAAAATGCTGAATGAAACAAAAAATAGGTAAATAGGTAAAACATTAACATTATGGATGATTTATTCATTCCCACTGCAAAAAGCAAAAGAATATTTTTTGCAGTAGAGGATTTTGTATTAAAAAAATGAAGAATACAGTATAGCTTATTCCCATTACAGTCTTGGAAACTGAAAAATATTGGAGGCTGTTACCTGTGTATAACTAAGTCCCAGAAAGGCCTTCCATCTTGGGTGAGGCCATGGAAAAATAAGAATAACAAATCTCTATTTTTGCTTTCTGATTTCTAATTTGCTGTACAGTCTTAGCTCACGGACTTTTGGCACTGAGATCAGTTTTAATTAACAAACTATAAGCAGTAGCAAAAAAAATGAAAGAAAGAAAGAAGCCATGATACAGTACCAAAAATTAACCTTCAGGTTAATGCAGCATCTGGAACATACTAACTTTACTGGGTTGTACCTTTCAGGGATACAGAGTTCACCTAAGCACTGTTAACTGTGTATAACTTTAATTTTTCTATTAATAATTAATTTTTAAATGAGACTGATGTTAGCTTTTAATGCTACAAGCTTTTTAATTGCTGCACTTAGGCAAGACCTGCTATAGGTTATGGAGAAATCAATTTTGATCTTCTTTTATTTGCAGGAGATTGGATTAATTCTTGTTCTGACATCCTGAAACTGTAATCTTTGTTGAAAGATCCCTGTGAATTGGACATTCATAAAATGTCATAGAAGTAATAGCTAAGACTTTGGGGATTTTGTGTGTGTGTGTGTGTGTGTGTGTGTTCAAATTTTTTTGTATTTATTTAGAGTTTTTCCTTTTTTTAATAGTAAAGTAGCTGTTCTTACAAAGTGTGCATAGTTTACCTGTCTTTGTGTTGCATCCTTTAAAGGTGTGTAGGTCATGAGTGAATGCTCCCTGTCCTGCTCCCAGTAGTTCCAACTCCTAAAGTATTTTCAGGAAATACTTTTAGCAGACAAACTGGCACTGCTGGTTTTTGGCATGGCCTGCCTTATTATTTTTTTTCTCTTTTTTTTTCTTTAGGCTATGAATTTATACTGGTTTGGGGGACAAAATTACCCAGTGCTTACCGTCAGAATGCCTCTTTTTATGCCACTGTCTGATAACTGATAGCAGACCCTGAGAGCAGAGTATAGCCACACACAGTGCATACAGATGACATTTTAAGGGATAACCTGGCTCATACTGCACTTTTACAGGAAACACTCATTGCATGACAGGATTTGTTTTGATTCAGCTCCCAACAGATGTGAAGTTCCAAGTTTTGCAGATAAGGGTCTTTTCTTTTTTGGTAAATATTTATCTTCTGAGTCACTGTGGACCATGTATATCTACCCTCTCTTGAGTAGAAATTCAGAAATGATAGAACATTCGTTCCATTCTTCAAAAGGTTTTGCTAGATGAATTTGAAAAATATCCATTTCTTTAGCTGTTCTCATCCTATTTCTACTTTTGGATAGAGCAACATTTTGTTATAACTAACTATAATTTAATTACATTTTTTGTAAGTGGATCCAAATCTTACTTGAGCAAATACACCACTCTGTTTTAAAATCTTGCTTTTTCTATGTATTCTGCATGTGGTATCCTTCATTTAATTCTGCATCTGTCTTAAATGTTCTGGTCCGATTTTGCTTTCAGAAGTACTTTTCAAAGTTTTTGCACTCTTATTTGTTATAATGTATTTGGTTGTTGGGCACTGAAGAAATAAATTATATCACACATCAAAAGTTATGCAGCTGGATTTCTACTCAGTTCTCTGTATTTTGTGCAGTTTTTGCATCAGGTTTAAAGCTTGTTGATTATTATTGACTCAAACTAATAATTTCCACTTAAAATAGACGATGAATTTGGTAGACTTTTAAGATAAAGTGAACTTCCTGCACAGGCTATTAAATCAAATGGTGTACTTGATATTGATGTTAAATAGAATCAGAACACAGTATTTACATTTATTATAAAGCATTTCCTAATGTTCTGCTAACAGAATCTGTGCACTGACTGAAATATTGATCAGAAGTCTTGAGTGAAAAGCAACCCTGAAATTAATACCAGTAGTGATAACTACGCATTTCGTCTGCTTAGTTTTTGTGGTATGTACATGTGTCAAGTCTGTCTTACTGATCTAAAAAGCACAGATAGAGTTTAGGCAACTTTCCCAGTGCCATCCACTGTATACCTAGTCTTGCCTGATTTTTCCTGGCATTGTTCTGTGGTGCTTTTAACAACGACAGGTATTCTATACAAGCTAATTATTTTACTTAGGGAAACAAAATATATATTACTGTAAAATCTTAATTAATGATGAGAGGCTTGCAGGCATAGTTTTCTGATATTAGAAGATAACGTTCGAAACGAATGTTGAAATGAGCTGATGAATTCAGTGTTCCACGTTCATCTGGAGTGAGGCATACAAGCACAAATCCTTAGTCAAGTACCAAACGATGTTAAATATTGCTCTGACACAGGTTTGGGACACTAACTTTGAGGTCATGTTCCAAGGATTATGTCTGTCTACAAGGTATAAAGAGGACTAAAATCTCTAATTTCCCCCAATCTCAGCTATGTACAGATCCAGGCTCTTTTGATGGTGTGTTCTGCTCTAGTGCTCTGGCCAACATGTGGACATCCATCCTCACTCACACAATTCTCTAATCTGTTGTGCCTTTTTTCCTTTTCACCAACAATTTTCAGCCCTGTAAGATTTAAAACATTAGGATCTGCAGAGGGAACAGAAGGGCTAGGAAGAAAATGTCTACCTTTCTTGCCAGCATTGTTCTATTTGTCCTGCAAGAAACTACTAGTTGAATCATGAGCTGGTTGGTTAGTACATTCACTTACCACAAAGCATACAAATGTTTGTTTCCAAGGAATGCTTTGGTGTTTCATATTAAGCAATTATTGGAGCAAGGATTAGAAATCGCATTTCTAATCACATTAGAAATCACATCCTCTCAATGAGGAATCCTTTAATGCAGCACATTAATACCAAATTGTGTTAACACTGTTAGGATAAATCAGTTTCTAAGAAATTTCAAGGGAAAATGATAGTACAAATACTACTCAAATTCTCTAAACTTTATATTCTAAAGGACTTAGGAATTTATCTGATTCGTAGAATGATCATTGGGAGTGTGTATTTTAGTGAATGATGAATTAGGCCTGCAATAAACACAAAAATAGTAGTCTGCAAATAGTTCTAATGAGAGCTACCCCTTGCAGGACACAATTTAAGAAGGTATGTAAGAACCGTCATTAACTAAGCATGTAAACAGTTATCTTAACTTCAGGAAGTTTACAGATATGCTCAATACAGGGAACATACTGAGCTTGGTACATCCAAGAAATATGATACAAAATTGCAAACAGGCTGAAAATTATATTTGCAAGTTCTTGTTTCTAAGATTCTAATTTGCTTTCTGTGGTTTTTTGACATTTTAAAGTGAATTTCCGAAACAGTTAATCAAACTGCAGAAGGACATTTCAGATGACATTCACTTCAGTTTGGTACTTTCAATTCAATTAATTTTGTTTGTCAAAAGCTTTTCCATTGTCTCAAAATAATGTCTTGTACTCTGCAAGCATAATCTACAGCTTGTGAACAAAAAGAATGTAAATTCCAATTACATCACTACATCAGTTCTACCTTTTATTTTCTCTGAACACAGTTGATCGTTTCTATGGTTTTAATGATTAAAATAACTGAAAAAACAGTCCACATATATTTTCACATATTTGATTATGTCTTTTTGCATGACTTAGGTATATCTATTTAATGCTAAGTACTGTAATTTAAAGTAAAAAAATTGATTGGAACTCTTTATTCAGTATGATTTCTCAAATGATCAGGGTTTTTTCAAGAATACTTAAATAGCCGTGTTTGAAATCATTGAGGATATGTAGGTTACACATAGTTGTAGAAAATATAGGACTTCTGAGACAGTAACTAGTGTAGTCCTTTTTCCTAAGGCAGGATCAATAATATCTAACTGTTGACAGCAGTTTTTCTAATCTGTCCTTAAAAATGCATGCTAATTGGGTTATACAGCCTGCCTTGCTTATCTATTGTGGTGCTTAATATTGCCTTTGCAGGGAAGTCAATCATAAGGAAAGCTGCCTGTTGCTCTTGCAGCAGTTTAACTTACTGCTCCACTTCAGAGTAGTTTGGAGTGGATGTAGAGAGCTGTTAAATCTCCTCCACATGCTTGGTATCTGAAGGACGGGAGCAAGGTGCCTCCAGATAGGAAGTGGATGGGTATTATGGTCAAACCTGTGGGAGGATGGAGGTGAGGAGCTGAGCCCCGGGCCCCCTGGCTCTGCCCCAGGGCTGAGCACTGCCCCCCGTGTGGTTTGACATGGCAGTAGGTGACATCCATGCAGGTGGGTCTGGGCTTCTCTAGGTTTGTAGCCACAACTACGGTGCAAGTCACCCATTGCAAGTGGCTGGCACTGTGGCTGCATAATGATACTTCAGATTGCTTCCGTGTTGGGAAAAGGAGTAATCACATTAAATATGAGATATTTGATCAGAATTGTATTTGATGATCTTGTTCAAAAAAATTGTATTCTGCAAATCATTAATACTTTTATAAATCTGAGAATATATCTTTTTCTGAACCATATTTTAATGTAATTTAAAATGCTAGAACTGCTTATTGCATGGACCCCATTCTCTTGAACATATAAAAGATATATGATGTTTATCAGAAGAGCTACACTCTGACATAATAATTTTTAGTTAGCAAAATGACACAAAAGGAATCATAGATACGAGTGCAGAGGAGAGGAAGAGAAAAATTCTAAATCATCTTTTCACACTCAAATGCTGGTTTACTGAACATTATTATGAACAGAATAAAATAGATGAGATGGAAGTATGAAGGAAAAGATATGAGGAAAATTCTTTTCAGGATCTTGACTAGCTATTACCAAAACCAAATAATGTAAAAATCATTAAAAAAAATGAACCCACTTTACTTCTTATTGGTTCATTTTGCAAGGAAGGACATTATTATTCTTGTCATTGCTGAATTCGTATCTCTCACACTCACTGGTCTTTATAAGCTTTTTGGCAAAACAAGACATTTCCTTTAAAATAATAAATGTTTCAGAATGAAGAAATATTACAGTTCTGGTTTTGTTTGTTTTTCAGGAGAAGAAAATTTAATTAAAGTTTTTGGTGTTTTTTTTTTAAATACACTTCAGGATTGTTGAAGACCAAAGGCAATATAATTATAGGAAACAAAGAACTTATAAGCTTAAAGATTCTTCTTTGTTGTTTTTTTTTCTTTTTTTTTTATTTATTTAGGTGTTAATGCAACAGATTATACAGAGAAATAGAGGGATGAAGTCACCCAGACAAGGCTGAGTCAAAGGTAGACTGCAAAACCCTGTTTCTGTGCTAACTAATGCTTTATCTTTTTTCCTTCAAAAATATTTCATCTTTTAATGACCATTACCTAAGCATTACAATTTGAGCCTCTTCTTAAAAAACCTTAATTAAATTGAATTAATATTTAATTATATATTGAACAATTTATTTTTTTTTTTAATTAACCTGTAATTAGTTGTTATACTGGTTTATAATTTGGTTATTGGGTCTGGCTGTAAAGGAAACTGAGGCGCTGATTCACTCACTAGAAATAAAAAACAGCACAGAGCAATTTTTTCGTATAGTATTGGTAGTAAGTAGTAATACTAATACTTTAATTATAATAGTAATTTTATTTCAGGAAATTCTCTAGAAGCTGTTTTAGCATGGTGCCATTACTGTCAGTGTGAGTTGATAGGTATTTTTAGAGAATGGAGAATAGAGTCATTGCAGAAATTGAAGAGTATCTAAAGGTTTCTCCTTTAAAGAGTAAATATCTTCATATGGGACAACTGAAATGAAAATACAGCTTTCATGTGGAAATTAATCCAAATAATTTAGATGGTTGAAAATACATACAGACATGCCACAGCTACATTGTTTATGCACAAGCAGGTTAAGTAGACAAGTCTTTGTATAGTGAATATATTTGTTAGGTGTAATAGCAAGGCAACAAGCAAACTAAAAATGCCTAAATCAAATACAAGTTTCATTATTTGCAGAAGTTAATTAAAATCTTGGCAAGTTTTTTTTCTTTGATGTTCTATACCTAATTGTTTTTAAAAATAGATACTTTTGATAAACTTCCTAGAATTGTGTCTGGCACCTTTAAAGATGCAGTTAGTTTAGTCGGTACCTTGTTCTCTGTTCTAAAAGTTAACATTGCCTTTGTTGTTTAAACACAAAGCATGTCCCTGTTGTCACTTCCAATTTCAATTTTAGCTAGTCTGAGAATTAAAACGTTTTGAATTTTAGGACAACTAGGATGTTCATGTCTGACTCGATTGAAGGTTGCCATCTTTACCATATATTTTATCCATCTATACACACCTCTGTTCATGTATCATTATTAGATTGCAGAGGAATGCTCTTAAAATTTAGGAAATACCAGAAATGAATTTGCCTCTGCAATATTATGCCAGCCCCCTTGTGTACTTTTCAGGTTTAGTTATATTTTTAACCTTTACGAACATTTCTTTGCACTTTCCATAATCACTCAGCCCTAAAATGATGGAGCTGAAACAGGAGGTGTAGTAGAAAGTCTAATTGACTTAATTAGAATTTGTTTGGAATGTTTAAGTTAACTCACACACTTACTTCATACTACAACATATACATTAACTATTCCACTAGAACATTATTCTGTTTCTGAAGACATATTGAGGCAAAACAAGGACTAATTCAAGGAAGAAAACCTATGTAATTCTCTTGAGTAAAAGCTTTTCTTCTACTGAAGCATAAGCCAGTTATATAGAAATATATATGTGTGTGTGTTTGGGAACTGCAGACTTTTTTTAGGGAACTGCAACTTTTTTTAAGAACAAAGAGGGGAGTAGTTTATACGAATCATGGCACACTAAGACTGAACTTAAACATCAGCACTAGTTTTATTCGAAGTTATAAGAGATGGCCAACAGATCGTGGCTGACCAACTAAAAGGAAAAAAAACCAGATTTATTTTTCACTATCATATATCTTGAAATACTTCCTGAGTTCACAAAGTTTTAGCTAACTCAGGCAGAAGAGACTAACGTGTTTGAATATGATAAATTTGGCAAACACAGGGACTAACGACCAAGGCTTACAGAAGAAAAAAATATGACTTGGATCTGACCAAGTACAGACATTTTCAAAGGAGAACCTTCTATTTGTGAATTAAGAGGGTATATGCTAGCTGAAGTCTAAGTGACTGTGTAGGTGCTGGACTGTGCCCAGATCTATTTGGTTTACATAGCAGGGTTTTGGTAGCCGGGTGTGCTGCAAGTGTGGCTTCTGTGAGAAGACACAAGAGCTGCCCCCATGTCAGATGGAGCCCATTCCAGGTGGCTCCAAGACAGACCCATCACTGACCGAGGCTGAGCCCACCAGTGATGGTGGTAGTGCCTCCATGATAATGTATTTAAGAAAGAGCAAAAAATGCTGCACAACAGTGGCCAGGAGAGAGGAGTGAGAATATGTGAGAAACAACTCTTTAGACGCCAAGGTCAGTGAAGCAGCAGGGTAAGATGTCCAGGCACTGGAGAAGCTATTCCCCTGCAGCCCATGGAGGTCCACAGTAGAATAGATATCAACCCACCACACCTTTATATACACAGTCCTCTGAGAGGCTTCCTTTCTCCTAGTTTTGTTATTCTTGACACCTGGCACTGTAAAAAAGTTTAGAGAGGGATGCAGTACTGGAAGATTTGGAATTAATTGCTAAAGTAATAAAAAAGTAGAAGTTTACAAACCATGGAAAGCATAATGAATGAATGAATGAATACAGGAGAGACAGCAGCTTGATCTATTCTTATAATCAACAATTAAAACAAAAGAAGGTGGAGGATGCACATTCCTCCTCTGAGAGCATGTGAAATATGTACATTGGTGAATAACAAATTTAAAGTGATATATTGTAATGCAAAGGAAAAGAGCTGCTGTTACTGGACTGGCCATGCACCAAGGTTTGTACTATTGTCAGGAGGATATCCTTATTGAGGTTTCAGAGGTCTAGAACAATTAAGCAGTTTAAAAACTTCTCCCAGAGAAATCCTTTAATGAAGAACAAAAGGGAGCTGGAAGAAACTAACACAGGACATGTATACGTAGATCACATCATAGCTGAGATCATCACCTCCATGCAAAAAAGTCTTCTGTTGAAGTGGAAATTCCAGTATCTCACTCTGTGCTCTTTAAACAAGCACCATGGCTAAAAGTATGACTTCATCGTCCCCTCCCTGTCATCAGATATATTTGTACACATTGGGCACACACTGAGCCTTCACTTCACCAGGCTGAACAGTTGCAGCTGTCTCTTTGTGTGTCAGGTGCTCCAGTCCCTTAATTACTTTCATGGCCCTGCACACGACTCACTCCAGGAAGTCCATGTCTCTTGTACTGGGGAACCCAGAACTGGACACAACACTCCAGGTATGGCCGCACGAATGCTGTGTAGAGGGGAAGGATCACCTCCCTTGACCTGCTGGCAATACTTTGCCTAATGCAGCCCATGTGGCTTTTGGCATCATTTCCTGCAAGTGTGTGTTGCTGCATCATGTTAAATTTCTTGTTCATCAGGACCCCTCATCTTTCTCTGCAAAGCTACTTTCTAGCTAGTTGGCTCCCAGCTTGTACCGGTGTCTGAGATTATTCCTCCCCAGATGCAGGATTTGGGATTTTCTTTTGTCGAACTTCGTGAGGTTCCTGTTGGCCCGTTTCTCCAGCCTTTCCCGGTGCCTCTGGATAGCAGATAATATTTTGTATCAGCCACTGCTTCCAGCTTTGTATCATTAGCAAACTTGCTGAGCGTACCCTCTGACCCTTTGTCCAGGTCATTAATGAAGAAACTAAACAGAATTTGTTGCACTTTTGGCCCCTGGAGTGAACCACTAATGATTTGCCTCCAGCTGTGCTTCCCGCTGCTGATCCCAAGGCTTTAAGCCCAGTAGTTCAGCTAGTTTCCAGTCCACCTCACTTCATCAGTTTGTCGTTAATGATACTATAGGAGAGTGTCAAAAGCATTACTGAAGTAATGATAAACAACATCTACTGCTTTATCCACATCTACCAAGTAAGTCATCTCATTGTACAAGGCTACCAGGTAGGTAAGGCATGATTTCTGCTTCATATATCTATACTGAATACTCCTCATCCTCTTGTGCTTCATATGGGTGGACATGGTTTCCATGAGGATTTACCTCCATCGTGCTCCTGGGCAGGGCTTGAAGTGAGGCTGATCAGCGTGCAGTTCCCCAAGTCTCCCTACCTTGCCCTTCCTGAAGTAGTATTTGCCTTCTTCCAGTCTTCAGGAACTTCTCCCAGTTGCCATGACTTTTCAAAAATAATCAAGAGTGGCATCTACCTGTTCCCACATGACTCACATGTGCATATCATCAGGCCCCATTGACTCATTTATGTGCAGTTTTTTTAAGTGCTCCCTAAACTGTTGTTCCTCCACCAAAGATAAGTCATCTTTGCTCCTGATTTTCTCCCTTATCTTGGGGAGCTAAGAGCATTGAAGGCTGGTCTAAGCTGTAAAGACTGTGCTAAAAAAAGGCATAGCGTACCTCACCCTTTTCTATGTCCTTTGTCACTGGGTCTCCCACCACTTTCAGCCGTGGGCCTCTTTTCCTCTGTCTCCCTTTTGCTGCTTATCTATCTGTAGAAGACTTTTGTATTGCCTTTCATGTCCCTTATCAGATTTGACTCCTGGTGGGTATTTCCCAACACTGTCCATGCACCATTGAACAGTGTCTTTATATTCTGTGTGCCCTGACCTTGCTTCCACTTCTATGTTTCCTTGTTAAGTTTGGATTTTTTCAGGACCTTCTTCCTTATCTATGAAGGCCTGCCACCAACCTTGCTTGATTTTGTACTCATCAGGATGGACCATTCTTGTGCTTGTAGGAGGTGATCCTTGAAAATCACCTTGCTCTTGTGGAACCCTCTTCTCTGCAAGACCATATCCCTTAGGAGTCTTCCAAGCAGATCCCTGTACAGGCCAGAAGAATGCAAAAGTTCTCTGGAATGGTTTGCTTGACAGCCTCCAGATAACAATCTCTAAATTATTTAAGAAAAACTGGCCTTTTTTGCACCCCAGTTAATACCGTACAACACTAAGCATTCTTTGATGGAGGTGGAGAGAGGTTGCAAGCTTGTGTAGTCTCTCTGCATTCCACGTTCCTATTTCTATCCCACTCACCCCCCAGTAATATATTCATCCCTAAAAATAGCAAAGTTGAGGAAACTTTGTGTTTTATTTATACACCAAACTGTGAGTAAATAAAGCAAATATGTATAAACAGGTTTGCATTCAGCAGAAAGGTTACTCATTTACATTAGATTATTTTCCTTCTATTAGATAAGTGGCAGATAATGTGTATCAGTTCTGAGTTTTTTTCAGCCACGTACATTCACAGGGATCTGTTTGTCGAGAGATGTGGGCATGATTTAGGCAGTAAATGGATTTAATGCATATGGATTTAGATATGTAACTGTTAGTCCTTATAAGCCAGTGACATAGGCTGGTGGAAAAAAAAATAATCAGCCTAATAAAATGCATACTGAAAAAGAATGCAGTCAAACACTGATCCATATTTAGCTTGGTTGCTATGGAATATCACAGATTAACATGCTATCAAACAGTGCCATGTTATTCAATAGAACTTTTTTCTATTCCAGTCAAAAAAATAGGAATGGACAGATAAGACAGATAAAAAAAAAATATGTAAGTATTGCATTTCAAAAGAATGGTGCAGGTGATACATGTGGTAGTAGTCGATGGTTGCCACACACTGTGAAACATTAAGGGAGTTGTTACACATCCACCCTAGCTGGACACCAAATGGAAAGGCGTTGCTGGTACGCTTTATATGTTCAATTGGTGAGGATAAGGAACATTTAGTCTGGACTTTTTCCTGGGAAGAAACATCAATTTAAGACACGTTAAGTCCCGGGATGTGGTACTGTTAGAAAAAATGACCTTGCAGTCTCTCAGAAATACTCATAACCAAAGCAGTTTTTCAAGTCCAAATGGCAGAGTAAAATATCTCAGAGGCTAACTGAACAATTCTAGAAGTATTTAAAGCTCTGTGTTACATAAGTACTCGTTGTTGGTGCTACATTAGCCAGGCAAGCAAAGATGTACTATTAGAAACTATCTTTAAAGCAGTTTTATCTTTGAAGATGTCTGGGACAGGGGTGCAGAAATTGGTGTTTTGTTACAAAGTTGCAATTATCAGAGAGTAAATGAAGCAGAACTTTGTCAAATTTAACTAAGACAGACAGTTCCTCCATCCCGTCTGATAGATCTTTGGGCTTGGTTGCAGGTATTTTACAGTGGGCCAGCCTGGCCATTCAAACAATTGCTGGTCTAAGCACTGTGAGCCCTTCTCAGCAATGTCTTTTTGTGGATAAAAATGTGCTTCCATGTTGTCGGTGTTAAAATTGAATTCCTGCTATGAAAAATTAATGATGTATGTTGTATTATTCATTAGAAAAAAGATTTGCCTGACAATTGTATCTTTTTAAGTAGGTGATCCATAATGTAAAGAAAATGTCATAAGAATATGGTGACTGCACAATATGAGCATACATTGTTGCTTTCTTGGTCATACGTTGCTTTTTGGTCATATGTTGCCCATTACTTGCAAAGTTCAAATAAGCTGTATTTTACATGGTTATTTGGAGGAAAGAGGCCAGCTTTTACGCTGTTAGTTTTTTATGTGATATTCTTTTATCTTTTGGCTTAAATTATGTATATACATCATGCATAAACCAGAAACATTTAAACTCCTTGGACATCTTAGGCACATCACTAGGGCTTACACATTAAAAGTATCAGATCCTCCCCCCCCCAAAACTGCTTACAGTCACCTAAATTTGACTCTCATTAATCTGTAGAAAAAGCATTCTATCAAAAAAGACTGTAACTATGTAATTTTGCAAAGGAGAGCAAAGAAGAATGCTTTTATAAATGTTCATTGCAAACTGGTTTTGGTATGATGCTGCTTCTCTTATCTCTTCACTTACATAGAAGCAGGAAAAGACTTCTGGTGCATTCACATCAGGAAACAATGGATAAAGGAAGTGTTCATTAACAGGTTTATTTTAGGTCAAAAAAGTCAGTCATAACAGTAAGATATGCATGTATATAACACCCCAGAAAGTATTTCTAACTGCATAATATTTTTCTTCCATTGTATGCCCTCAGGGATCATCTGTCAGAGTGACAACTCACTCTGGCTTACTTTTTAGGTAGACCCATTTTCATTTCCCGTAATGATACCTTCTGTCCACATGAGCTCTTCTCCTGCTGTGTTAGAGATCATATGGATAAATTGTAGACTAGGAATCTGAAATATCAACAGGAATGAGTGGTTACTTTGAAATAATAGATGCTAAAATTTAGTTAGCAAAACTTGTGAGAAGCATTTTTTAAGTAGTAAATAGAAAACCCATTCCAAAGACAGAGGATATATTAATTCTGATAGTGGAATATCATGTCATTGCTTCTGTCTTAAACTTATACTTTTGGTATTCACTTTGAATTTGTTTGCATTTCTTTGAAATATTTGTAAATTGTGTTGAATAAACACTTATTTGAGTGTAAATGTTATAATGACAACACAGTTTTCAGTCAGAAAACTGAAACCGTGATTGTTTAGGTGTACCTAGGCAACCTCTTGTCAAGCTTGGCATCTCACAGTGGTTTCAAAAGACTTTTGTAATGTGAGATTTAGAAAACATTAGCATTAATGAGCTTTTCCATACTAATTCTAGATTATGAAAGGAGTTCATTGCCCCCCATCCACTCTGGGTTGTTTTTGGAATTAAACTAATAAATCTGAAAGTTAGAACCACTCATTTCTGGCAGGAAAACAAGTCAGTGCTAAGTAAGTGCTACTATTTTTTATTTAGCTTGAAAGTTTGCAGACTAACTAGTCCTTCAGCTAGGAATTCTAGTACTTTTTGATAAATCAAGGATACCTCATGGCAGAAAAGGTAGATGATTTTATTTGCAACATTCCTGATAAAGTGAAAAAGGAAAGTCAATGCATTATAGACTTTAAATGTATGTATTAAAAAAACCCTGAATTTTTAATGTGTATATATTATGTATATGAGTGTACTTATAGTATTCCTACCTACACACATAAATATATATATAGGCAACACCCATAATGTATATTGACTATATAAGTATCAAGGTATACATACATACATATACATACATATATAAAAATTAATATATATAAAATGGATTCTTTTGAAATAAATCAAAAAATATTTCTCCTTTTGGCTAAAAATGAAGATGTTATTTGAAAACAATTGGATGTGTGCAGAGCCACAGAAGCTCATTAAGGCCTAGTTCCCTTAGGAGGTGTGGAGGGTAAAGGAAATGAAACCAACAGGGTGCCTTCCCGCTTGCAGATCCACTAGCAAGGCCAGATTATGGAGTTCCTTCCTCTCCCTGTCTTAGGCAATTTATTTCTGCTCCTGCAGCATAGTTCAATTCTTCCACCTCCTAAGCCTCTAATCTACTTTGTGCTTACCTGAGGAAAAGCCATGGTCCCAAGAAATGAGGTAAATCTGTAATATCAATGTGCTACTTGTACCTGGGTGCCTTTTCATATGTGCTAGGGAGATTGACTGTTTCCAGAAATCCCAGGGTTTCATATCACTGTTGATTCCTGGCTACATAAGCAAGAACAAAGACTAATGAAAACACAGCTATTGCCTATGTTTCAGGCTCCTGGAAAAGTCCACTGATATACACACTAATATCTCATGCAGTTTGCAGTTCAACACTTTGTATTTCAGTGTATCTCTCTGAGTGTAAATGATAGGAGGTGGGTACCTTATGCAGCATGTGGCAGTGTGGTTGGTTCTATACTGTGTTGGCTCTTTGCCTGACAGTGTACTCTGCTTGGGTTTTCTGCAAGTCTTTTATCTCCTGTCCGTACTCCATGTTGTTATCTTTGGAAAGGAGGAACTGAGGCATGTCTGACAGTGGCCAACATACTGAATGCTTCTTTAGTCTAGGGAGGTAGGACTCCCTAGAGTCTTAATAGAAAGGCAAGAGAACATATTTAGAGAAATACCAGATTAGCTAATCGACCTGACTGAATAGTAGACAAAACGTAGTGACAAGCTGTTTTAACTGCCAGGCTTTACAAACACAGTAAGTCATCTGTGGGCATTTAACTACATGGGCATTTAAACCTTGCTTAGAAAATGGAGGAGTCACAGACTACATTTGCAACAACAGCTATATGTGTCTGAGAGCTGCTTTAGTTCATAACAAATTATTATAGCAATTCTGTTCTGTTCTGATGCCAAGAATCAAAAGAATGTAATGTTTACATGCCATGGTTACTATAAGCTGGGACAAACACATTCAACAATTCATATTAAAAAAAAAAAAGAGCAGGAAAAGAGAAAGGAAAAAGGACAGAAGCCATAAAAAGTGTCTTCATTTCCCTCAGATTTGTTGCACCTTTACTTCTCAACCCAAGGGGGCAGGCTGTATTTTGAGATTCCCAGTTCCAAGGAAATGAGCATCTCACACCCATCTACACTTACCCTCAACTTACATTTCTCAGTTGTATTGTTTGGCTTATGATCATCTGTGTTTGACCCATACATCCAGTTCACTGTCCTCTTCTGCCACCTCAAATGATAACCCCCCATCTTTTCTTCTGCTCCTAAATCAATGAGTTTGCACTGCATACTGTCAAATGTCATTTTAGACTACAATTTGCTAAGAATTGGTCAAGCCCATTGATATGATGCCTCAAAATAGACTCACACACAGGCTGCATTTTCACTGAATATCAAGGCACACTTTCCCAAACAAT
Source organism: Calidris pugnax (assembly GCF_001431845.1). Classification (NCBI taxonomy): domain Eukaryota; kingdom Metazoa; phylum Chordata; class Aves; order Charadriiformes; family Scolopacidae; genus Calidris; species Calidris pugnax. The sequence goes on along the minus strand of NW_015094506.1, from coordinate 12,810,854 downwards.
ATTTCCTTCCTGTCTTTAACAAATTTCTACAAGTAATAATATTCCTGAATATATTTTTTCTGTTGTGAATGAGATTCTAATTAAAAATTAGAGCCTCTTCTGGTGTTGTTTCACATTTAGACTGCATAACATTTTAAATTCCATTTTTCTCATCATATTAAAATATTGTCATTATGGACAGCTTCTAAAGTTTTCAAAGCTATTTTTAATTTTTCTACTCTCCTTAAAGTAATATAATTTTCTCTATTTTTATAAAGATGGTGCCACAGAGAGAATTCTGTCTAAAAATATCCTTATGAAAGCTTCCTTTTTGTTTTTCCTAAAGTATCTTTTCTAGTGGAGAGGAAAAAAATCTCATATTCTATTTTTACAGATATTATTTCATCTGTTCAATTTACAAACCACAAAGGGCAGATGTCAAAGGCTACACCAGTGTAGAAGAAAAACACTGAACAGAAGTTTTGTTTCATTCTGTTGTAGTTTTTTTCTATTTACATATTGATCAGACACCTATACTTGAGTGTATCTTTCTGATTTGATCTTAAAATCTGTTTTCCTAAAAGGAAAAGTCTTTGCTTTACCATTTAAAGTTATTTACTCTTCTCTAAGTTGATGGTGTAAAAAAGGGGAAAAATCAGTGCCATTTTAAATGCAAATTTTTAAATGACAAGTCTCTTGTGAAATGTCCAGGGTGTATTCATCTCACTTCATGTTGCACTCTGACATTGTAGACTTCTGCCTTTGTGCTAGTTACCCCAGTTGTCTGTTACAGTCAATGTAGGGAAGCAACGTTTTGTGTCTGATCTATCTCCATTAGGATGACATAAATAGGCACCAAGAAAAAAAAGCTATTTTCCTTCAATGTGTATCTGTCTTCTCTGATCTACGTTAGCTCCCTGATTATTACATTTCCTAGATTATTTTTTTTTAAAGTTACAATGATTCTCAATAGTATTTCAGGAGATCCAGGCCATTTAAACCCAACGCAAAGTAGGTGATTGCCGTCACTAACATTCTCCACCGAGAGCCAGTGAAGAGCTACATGGCTTAACACTAATCACATGTTTGTGTGAAGGGTATTCTTCATATTAGGTGGTGAAATAAATAATAAGTTTCAATGGATGGAGGCATTTTATACTGAATTGTAGATGGCTATAGACTAAAGGGCAAAGTTTTACACATAATTCGAGGAATTGTTACTAGGTGAGTTAAGTGTAAAGACACTAGACTTTTCATACAGGTAACACTGGCCCTTGTTTAGCAGAAAGATGCTGTGAGAATGAACTCCAGGGAAAGTTAAAGTTGATAAGGTTTGGGGAGAAGGAATTGAATGTGACTACAATCACTAGAGGGAAATGAGATTATTCCTGGAAAGCTACCATGGTTTACCAGAGAAAAACTTTTTGCTGGATAGCATCTGAGAGCTGCACCAGTTAAATGCACGTGGCCAGCCAGCTGTGTTGAAGTGGAGGGAAAGCAACAATGAACATCTGGGTTTTTTGAGAGCAGGCTGAGTATGACATTACTTTTCATATTCACATGGGTCTTTTATAAACATCTGTAACTACCAGCTTTATTTTGTCTATTACGAAAACAAAACAAAAATCCTAATACATTCTAGTGTCAAGCGATAAATAAGTAAGAAAACTATCTTCTTGTGAGGCAAGAGCATGCCTCATGCTCAACAAAGGTACTGAGGGCCTACAGAGTTTGTCCTAACATACTAACCTTACTGCTTCCATAACAAGCCTAATTTAAGCTCTAAATAGTGTTTTAGATATGTGAACTGGTGACAGTGCCTCAAAGGAAGAAGTCAGACCCCCTGGAGATTCCAAAACAATAAACAAAGGTGAGGAACTGCTTCAAAAGAATATTTCTTTTTATGTGTGCATGTAATTAGTGGTTATAGATATTCATTATTATGTTCCATCAAAGACTTGAAGTGTGCCAGCACAGCAGATTGCCAGATACTGGCAATTTGATCACCAAGGAAGACAGAACAAGTACAGCAAGTGAAGTGGAAAGGTTGGTGTGCTAAAGGGCTTTACAGTAGGTCATGGAGAAGCGTGTTAGAAGATAAGCATTAGTGGCTTTGAAACCACTATTAGATTTTAGGGGAGAGGAACTGAGAGGCAGATCTTGTGTTGCATCTTTTTTCGGTAAATATGATTCTTTTTTGTTATTTGAGAAACTCTGATTATGATATACATTGCATTCACATTCAAGAGTTGGACATGTCAAGCTACCATAATTCCAGTGAAAATAAAAAGGTCTCATTCCGGCACTACATATGGTAACTAATCTTTATTTTTTTCTGATCTCTTTGATTTTAAGTGAGGTCAAGCTTTCTTCCACTGAATTTTTATGGTTTTATCCATTGTCTATCCAATAAATGAGGTAAACTGGTGGGAGATATGAATTTTAGACATAATAATCATAGGCCTAAAATATTTGTTAAGGAATTAAAGATTTGTAGAGGATAGATGTAAATATTGTTCACAATTGCAGACAATGACTTAAATGCATGTACTTGTACAATACTTTAAGAAAGGAAAAGTTCAGTGAGAGTGTAATATGGTAAAGCACTGGAAAATAACAATGATCTCTCTGTCCTTGGCTGCATATTCCCTTTTCTGCTCTCGTGTTGTCTCAAGCCACTGTGCAGCCACATGGCGTTCCCCTTTCCTGGTGATTGGTGGTGGAGCTCTGCTGATACGGAGGTTTTCTGAATTCTGAGTGAATAGAAAGGAGATAACTATTATTAATGCATGAATTTTGAACCTGTGTTCACACTGTAACACTCCAAATCTTATTGCCAGAAAGAAATTCATTCTATATATGTGGAGCTATGGTTTTTTTCTAAGTCCAATTTGATAGTCTAGTCAAAATAAAGCAAAGAGTTATACTAATACAATTCTACCATTTGATAATAGAATTTAGTGCTACCATTCACAGTCCAAATTAATATGGGAAAGTCTCAGTAATACAACTACTTACACAGAAAAAAAAAAATTAGTCTATATTTATTTTCTTTGGTGCTATGCTCATTTTCCAGTCTCCCTCCAGGTTCTTAAGGTCTTTCTTAAGGTCCCTACTTCTATACTGGCAGGAGTTTGATGCCTCTGGGGAAAAGGAAAGGGATTCCTTCCTCCTTGTCTTAGAGTCCACTTGTTTATCCATTTTCTTAATGTATACATGAGCATTCTCTTATTTGTTATAAGTTATTTTCATAAGATTTCAGTTTCTAACTTTTCTCTTCACTTTGTACATCTAAACAGGTTTAATAAGATTGTATTCCTGTAGTGACTACTGACTGACCATTGTGATTTTTGTTTAGTTCAGGATCTCTGGTACCACTCTGTGTTTACACTCTTGCAAGCCATATTTTATTTTATGATCACAGAATCATAGCATAGTTTGGGTTGGAAGTGATCTTAAAGATCATCAAGTTCCAACCCCCCTGCTATGGGCAGGGACACCTCCCACTAGACCAGGTTGCTGGCCTTGAACATCTCCAGGCATGATGCATCCACAATTTCTCTGGGCAATGTTTTATGATGATATATAGTTCAATATACAAAGACTAATAACTTTTTTCTCACTAAAAACTAAAGCTAACTTAAATCTGACTGCTAGGTAATAGTTTTTTGTAGCTAAAACAAGCTAAAATCAACTTAAGCTGTAGGCTAGCCCAGGCAGGTCTGGGGCTCCTACACTGCCAGGTTTACACCAAGCCTGTGGACTTTTAGTCATAATGGTAAAGTACTGTGCTTACTGGACTAAAGCAGCTCTGTCCTGCTCACAGCTTCTCCCCCCAGGTCTGTCCAGCTCAGGAAGCTCCTGATCATTCTGGGCTCTGCATAACATATAGCACATGTCTTCAGATCCTCATCCCTGACAAAATGTTGTTCACGACCTCACGGGGACTGGAAGATTGGCTGCCACCCTGAGACATATCTCCTGAAGTGCCTATAGCACTTGTCTGAACCAGTGCTTAGAGAGCACCAACAGAAGCCATGTCAGGACTCTGATGAGTATGGTGGGGCTGAAGATGCCACAAGTAAGTGTCATGCCTACAATTTACTTTCTGCCTGAAACCTCTAGAGCTCTTATCACTGCCAGTGCAATTCTACCTATCATGTGTTGGTGTTATCAATCGTGTTGGAACACTCATAAAATTCTTGGTTCATGGGGATAAACAGAGCTATGAATTCTGCTGTGGACATAAGAAACAAGAATTACTTTCCAATTCATGCTTTTTCTTTCCCAAGTTACTTTTTTTTTTGGTAGAGATTCTCAGGCCTCTTGGCCCAGGGGAAGTTCCTTGCTTCTTTCCACTTTCTTTGTACATACAGCATATTGGTACAGTCACAGCCAGCCTATCTTATGTCCACAGTGGTCACCTTCCTTTGATTCTATGGTTCATTTTTGGAAAGAACACATGGCAGGGACTTCTGCTTAAGTTAGGAATAATCATCTACAGTGTACTCATACAACACAGCAAAAAATGGAACACTTCTGTTTTTTCCTGTGGTATTTGCACGACATAGAAAGAACTATCTTTTTTAATGTGTTTTAAAACGATGTTTCGAGCCCATGTCTGTAGTTATGTCTGTTAGGGACAGCAGCCCATATAAAAATGTAGTGATTTCAGGGGATTAGCATATGACTTCTGCAAAACAAAAAGTAAGCCTGTTTTCATTGGCTATTTAATCTTATAACTGTTTGCATTTCCGTTTAGGAAAATTAAGAAAAAAAACAGAGGAAATCCTACTGAGTTTTGAAGACACACTAAGTCCACAGAAAGCTCAGAACTTGTGAGAGTTTAGAACTTGCAACAGCTTCTGTGTTTCATCTTGGGCAGTTAATTATTCATTTGATGAGGAAAATAAATGACTAATAGAGGAAGCATCATTTTGAGTGATGAGTGGAAAGTGGTTATTTACCATGTAGCAATTTGACATACCTTGTTCAGGTTGTAGGTGAAAGGCATTTTAATGTGCGAAAAATAATCTAATAATTGCCAACAGTTACTCATATGACGGCTCCTCCCTTTACTGAAAGATAAACAAAGTGCGAGCTGTAATGAATCTTCTCTATACTTTCAATCTGGGTGGATCTGCAAAAAAGTCCTGCGAAAATCAGTACGATGCATGACTTGAAGACATGGCTCATGCCATTTAAGGGACTAATTTAATTTTGAGAAGGATGTTGAGAAGTAAAATTCAAAGAAAGTTTTGACTTTTTTGCCTGTAGTGCTGTCAGTATCCAGCTCTGATGCATTTTGAAGAGAATTTCATATAGTCAGAAAGCAGAAAAGGATACTGTTGTGGCATCCTGGGGACATCCAAGAACAGAGCTCCATTGTGCTAAGCAGTATAGAAATGGAGTAACTGACATCATCTGCCCTGACAGGGATGCCAGGAATTCCTCAGAGATGGGAATTCAGAGGGGGATAGCTAAAACTGTACAGGGCTCAGCAGAGCACAAGATCATATCTAAGAGTTACTCAAAGCTGTACAGTATGTCCTCCTGATAAAGGAATGCACTATGCAGTACTACTGGCTCAAGCCCCCAAAGTGGTGGAGCTGCATCTATAGATAGGAGGATTACCTATGGGAAAAATCTGAATCTTGATCTACAGCTCAGTAAATGTTTCAACCCATTGTTGGGGCAGGGTTCAGGGTCAAAATGGTTTTAACAGCAGAGCATGAAGTAGAAATTTTGGTTTATGAAATAACACTAAGATTAAATATTTAAAAGAAGATGCAGGAAAAACTACTATAAATCCCACTGAAATGCTTTTTCATATGAGAGCGAGAGAACAAAGTCAATCCGTTACAATAGACTTCCCTGAGCTAATGAGGGAATTTCATTTTCTCAGAAGTCTATGAAGACCAGTTTACACGAATCAAAATACTTTGTTCTTGCCAAGTTCTGCCCCCTGTGATCGTCAGTTCTAGGATATAGTTAAGAGCCATTTCAGCTCTCTTAAAGTAAGAAACATCTGCTGTAGCAGTGTGCCAGAGTTGTCAGGGATTGGCTCTCAAACTGAATTTTTATTAGGCACTACCTTAGCAAACATGCTGTGCTCGTCAGCATTATGTAAAAAGCGAATCGTGTCAGGTCTTTCTGTAATAGATAAATCTTTTATTTTGGGAAAAATTGAAAAAAAATTCTCCTAAGTGAAAATTCTTGCAAAAACAATGATACGGTTTTTACAGACATTTTGAATAGTATGTGGTAAATAGCAAAAAGGTCTGCTGAACATTACTTATTCTATGAGAAGCCTACTTGGTCTTTCATCTCTCTATTTATCTTGCTTTGATTGATTAATCATTTCCTAGTACAATTTTTTTTTAAACTGAAAAGTGATTCACTTATCTCTTTTCCCCAATACGGCCTATTTTTCTCCAAAATATTCAATTGGAAGATATAATTTCAATGAATATTCATGAAATCAAAAAAAATTTTTTTAAAAAGGCCAAAAAAAAGCCCTCAGAACATTGGACTAAAAATGATGGAGATGGCATATTTATCTCTTACTAATACGTTCTCAGTAGTTCTTGAACTTACTGGGTTCTAGTTGCGACCAGATTTGTCGAAGGGGCAGACCAGGTTCCTGTAAGCTTTGTGAAAATGTAAAGCTGGGTAGATAAGAGATGTATTTTTCTTTCCTTTTTTTAGGAAAGATTTCTGAAGGAGAGCCAAGGAAGGGTTTTACTGTGCTCTGATGTGCTCTGTCACATGAAACAAAAGAGCTCACTGCAGCACAGCAGTGTTCATACAGCAGCCAGCCTCACGGGATGTGTGTCGCCAGTGAGGGCATGCAGTAATTGAAGGTTTAAGAGGGAAACGCAGCGAAGGAGTTGGGTGTCCTGCAGAATTACTCATGTGCAGAGTTGGTTACTTGTAGTGGTGGGAACACTGACGTATACATTGTAAATCATACAGGAATAAGGCTTTGTAGATCACTAATAGACCCACCAGAGCAGAGTTCAGTTTACAAATTCTTGTTTCCTACTTCAGTTCCTCATTTCTATATTTGTTAATGTAAGATAACTGGAAAAAGGAGAATTTACTTCTACTGCTACTACAAAAATAAGTGAGTAAAGAAATAAAAACTGTAGAGTTCCCACAGAAAGCCGTATAACAAATCTAATGGTACTTTATTCCTGAAGTGGTAATACTAGCTACCTCAATATGATCTAAAGCTCTGCTATTACTGCAACAAGTAGATCCTACTCTTTGAATTGCCTGTATGTACCACACTGTCTATCATTAAAACTACAGGATCAATCCATATTGAAAGTAATGGTTAGTTGCCATCTATAACTGTCAAATCCTTATGTTTAAAGCAGAAATCTTACATTTCAATGACATCCACCTTACTTTTTAAGTTAAATCAAAGCCAGTAAATTGTAACAATGAGAGCAAGAAAAAAAATATCAAGTAACCTTCCTGAGTCTAGGATAAGGATCGACCTTCAGCTCTTATATTTTAATTGGCATTGGTTTATGGCTGCATAGCACTGAACCAAAAGTGTTATGATCTCAGTCCAGCCTGAGTTGAACTCAGTTCAACCAAAGGGTCTTCTGCAGAAGTTGATTTGCTTCATTTTTACGAACAAACAATTTGGAGTGAATGTCCTCGAAACTTTTTCTCCTATAATTTCTCATGATGCATTTTATAGGGTATCTGTCTTTTTCTCATTTTTCCTTCTGATTTGGAATTATTTTAAATAAATAGTTTATATGGAGATGTATCACTTAGTTCTGTGATTTTTGGATGCATGCTTTTCATTGAAGGTTCTGCATGCTGTTACTATGCTTTTTTTCTTCTGCAGCAAAAAACCATTCAGCTGTAGTTTAAAATCATTTGCTGCAAGTTAAAGGTGCAGAGTTTTCTCACATCATCATGTTTGTTTTCATGGGGTTTTAAATCAACACATGTTGTGAAAGACCAGATAGTTAATATCAAACCAACACCTTTTTATTTAGATAAATAGGACAAAAACATCCTTGAAGATCCTTACAAAAGACTGAATTTAGAGCAGTCAGAAGTCAGTACTTCATTTTTATTTTTTTTTCAGGATAAGGTAGGATAGGATAGAAATCTTACCCTTTAATTTAAAGGCCTTATCTTAAAAAATTGCTAACACCGTTTTCAAAGATCTTTTATTTGCAGAGCCCATTTTGAAAAAAATCTGTCACAATAGGATTGTACGAAGAAAATGGAGAGTGTATCCCAGATTTTTTTGTTGTTGTTGAAATGACTAGGTTTTGTCTTTGTACATTTTCAGTTGCCAGTTTATATGGGGTTTTGCTTATGATACGGTATGGTTTGCATTATTAGTTACAGTCAGTGTTTCTCAACTGCAGCTTTTTGGCAAATAGGCTTATAAATATTACAGGCAGTTCTCTCTCATCAAAGCATCTTCTAGTTCTCCAAACTCAAAGATAACATTTAGATTTAATTTCTATTATATAATGATCTATTGTATCCACCTGGATGATAATGAAGAAGCAATGGCATTCATAAATGTTGTATTTGAGATGGAACAATTTAACTATGTGGAGTCTCCTTCCGTGACATTTGCATAAAATGATGGCATTAAGCTCCCAGTGGTGCTCTTCCCATCATACACAAGATCAAAGAGCTATTATGCTCTGAGCCTGTCTGCAGCTGTTAAATGCTTTCAAGGACTGTTTTCACTGTCTCGATTTTTCAAGAGTATTTGCCATAGGGGAGTATCAAGATTTTCCTCCCTGAGGAGCTGCCAGCTGGCTCCTGCTGACTCACTAGGGGAGAAGTGGCTGCTACCACCTTCCTCAACGTGCTGCATGTGGGAATAATGATCTGGGCGACTGGAGCAGGGAGGAAACAGGACACAAGGACGTGCATATGTGTGTGTGAATTTAAAGGAGAGGTACAAAGATGAGGAAGAGGCACAAGGATGAGACTTAAATTTAAATCTTCTTCAGTCTTATTGTTATGAAACTGAACTCTCGTTGTAAGGGTTGCTGTGGATTAAAACACCGTGCTACAGTTATAGAGCTCTGCCAGAGCACGGTGAAAACTTTGGTGGCTTAAAGCAGGCCCTAGTGGGAATTGGTTCTACAAAATGCTCTTAGGGCGTAACTTAGGTGCTCATCTTTGCTCATCCTCATACATTGTTTAGATTTGGAAATCACAGAATGGTTGAGGTTGGAAAGGGCCTCTGGAGTTCATCAAGTCTAACCCCCATGCTCAAGTAGGGTCAGCTAGAGCAGGTTGCCCAGGACCATGTCCAGTCCACTTTTGAGTATCTCTGAGGATGGAGACTCCATAACGTGTCTGGAACAGTTGCTCCAGCGTTTGACCACCTGCAAAGTAAAAAAGCTGTTTTCCTGTCTTCAAATGGAATTTAATGGATTTTAATTTGTGTCCATTGCCCTGTCAGTGACCACCACTGAAAGAAGTCAGCGGCTCCCTCTTCTTTATTCCCTCCTAACTTCTGCACACAGGGATAAGGTCTCTTCTCTTCTTTCTCAGGCTGAATAGTCCCAGCAATCTCAGCCTCTCCTCATATGTCAGTTGCTCTAGTCCCAGCAATCTCAGCCTCTCCTCATATGTCAGTTGCTGTAGTCCCTTAGTTATCTTCATGGCCCTGCACCAGACTCACTCCAGTAAGTCCATATCTTTCTTGTACTGGCCCAGAGCTGGACGCAAAACTTAATTTGTCCCTTTCATTAACACATTCTAATAGGGTTTTGCAACAGTATTTTATGACCCCAAATATCATAGTGGCTAAATACACCGGGACTAATGGGATCAAAAAGAAGGAGGCATTAGATGCTAACATGTTCTAGCTAGTATTTATGTTGTAACAAACTAATTTTTTCTTGTTTCTTAATATTTACAATACTGGAATTTATCTAAGGTGTCTCTCTATTTTGCATAATTACATCTCATCATATGAAGAATAATTTCTTCTATTTTCCAGAAGATGAACATCTTATTTTTTGCCTCCACAAGAGAAGTATAAAAAAAGAAAATGCAAATATGCTGTCAGATTTTTTTGTAAGATTCACCAGAAATTAAACTAGCACTATCTACTTAAAGAAAGAAAGATAAATCACTTTGTCATTACTTAGTTATAAAACAATGGCCCTCTTATTTACCGTGGCTTTCTGCAGGTGTCTCAGCACTAGTTTCCAACTTTTTCAAAACATCTTAGTGTTTAAATATATTATTGGGCTGTAGGAGGTATGCAAACAAAGTAACTTGTAATCCCTTCTTTGAAGAATTTGCAACCTAAGGCTATGTCTACAATATCTTTTTATTTGTTTGCAAGAAAAGCTGTTATGGAGAGTGTTTTCTTGTTTTTATACTGATCAAAGCTCAAAACGAACATTTATATGGCCATTCAGTGATCCAAATGGAACTACTCATTGAGTGGAAAATAGCATGATGTATTGGGTACTAAAACTCTAGGCAAAAAGTGGTCTTAATAAACCTAGTGTGGAGGAGAAAGGAGAGGTGAAAAAAAAGGACACAAAGCTCCATTTACCATCTGCAGCAAGAGACTGAGGTTTACTACTTGAATCTTGTTAATTTGTTTCAACATCTTCCTTGGCCAGTACACAGCTGACCTCCTAAAATACCCTTAAACCACTTATATTATGCACATTTACAGTTAGTTTCATTAAGAATCTCAACATTGGAACAAAAGCCAATAATTTAGAAGACACTTCTCTAAAATCACCGTTAAGTCAATACCATCAGAACTGTGTTTTCATTTATAATACCTTAAAAAAAATTATACTCACTCCTTGACCTCGAGAGTGTGAGCACTATGGAAAACATCCGTTAGCAGAGCAAGTCTACTAAGAAATGCCACTCTCTTTCTGCATTCTTAATTAAGAAAGTGAAATGAAGATAATTAAGTACCCAAATACCAGAGGTGTACAGGCTTACCAAATAATAGCCCTTAGTGATAAAAGATGACCTTTTTTTAACATGTGACTGTTTTGAAGATAGTAATGGATTTCATAGTCATATTAATACTTCTTGGGCTTTAATTGCAGCATGGAAGGCCTGCTGCCAGACTTTGTTTCATAGGAACAAGGGCTGGGTTCAAATTTGAGGGTCACTAATAAAAAATCTCAAGTCGTATGTAGTCATCAGGGAACAAGAAAGGAGGTGGCCTAACAGCCATTGAATGTCCTGCTCAGGATTACAAATCGGCTTAAAAGACAGCATTTTCTTTAAAGGAAATAGAACAACAGAACATAAATAGACTAACCCATACTAGCTTCCCACAGCATAATGATTTGCAATCCTCTGGTTTCCTGGAGAGACAATTGTTCATCTTACAGCCACCAGACACTAATTTTGCAATTTTCACAATTTGCCACGCAAAGTCAGGCTGCTTAAATCCACAAATTACAATCTCCAGTAAAATTTATCACTTTGCAAATAGCCAGTTGCACTTAAGGTTTACAGATGAATTATCAAAGAAGTTTTTTTGCTTATAAATTGCAAAAGTATTTACTAGAAGAGAGTACCTTAAATGATACAAAATCTTGCTTGGTATTTTAGGATGTGTTTAATGCTGAAGCCTTTAGTGTAATTACCAAGTAATCCCAGAGAGCATGTCATGGACCACTCTTGAAACAGATTCCTATTATACAATGAGAAATTTTGTCTGGGCTGATCTGCAAGTTGATACATGGTAGAATTACATAATAGAGATAAATTAACTTTGCATATTCATGCCAATGCTTGCATTTTTAAGCTTATGTTTTAATACAACTCTCAGGGAAACAAAATTCTGCTGTCTTACAGAAATGTAATAGAAAATCACCTGTTAAAGCCTTAGTCAAACATAGTGGCAGTTTCTACTGGTTTGAGGTAAAACAGAACTTTCTATTCAGTAATTTTACTTTCCAGCTAAGCCTCTTCTAACTAACTGAACTCTCTGAAATTAATGATGTATTTTTCAAACAGTAGTCCACTTCCAGAGTGATAAGACCTAATGTTTATAGCTAATACCAAGTGACGGTATGCAGAGAGGCTCTTGCTTATACATATTGCTATAACAACTAAGGTCAGCTAATTTAGTTATATGCCCGGTTGGAGGGTCAGAAGTGGAAAAACATAAAGGGGTCACACCTGTGGGCAGGAGCAGACAGGACAGGTGAACCAAGATTGACTGACAGGGTATTCCATTCCATCTACTTCATGCCCAGTATAAAAGCTGACAGATCAAACGGTCAGCCCTCTTCCTTCGATGGCTGGTGTCCAAGGACAACTCTGTTCATCTGCCCTTTATCCCGCTCTGTGCATTCCTGAAACCAGTTCCTGTCTGTGACCAGTCTGGGACGTACCCGGTGCCTGGAGGTGATGTGGTTATTGTCCTGAGAGCTCAATATTGGTTTTTTTATATAATATATCTATTTGTTTATTTTCTTTTTGTAATTTTATTACTAATATTTAAAGTGGTTTAGTTGCTTTTAAACTCGCCTTTCTCACTCATCCTTTCCCTGAAGGGAGAGGCTGGGGAAAGCATCTGCTATGTCAGTAGCCAGTCCTGCCCAAACGACGACACAGTGGCTGAGAGCATGTGTTTATGTGTGTTGCAAGCTCTAGCTGATGCCTCTACGCTACCTCTCTTTTCCCACACTTCTGCTTATGCCACAGAAGTATTTTCTTAAAAGTGACTCCAGGAATGTGACTACAGGAATACCAGCAGGTGTACTAAACCCTTGCAGCACTGAGAGTCAAAAACATCTCAAGGGAAGACTGCATATCCAGCCTTGATGTCGTCCAGGTTTGTGAGAACTATCATGAGCTCTTTTTTTTAAACTTAGCTTTGATCCAAACAGATTGGCAAAAGTCCTCACAAATGCTTAGTGTCAAAAACCAGTAATTGGTGAAACTATTTTTGAAAACACTTTTCTCAAATTATTGGTGGGCCCGGAATCTGGAACCACTGATGTGCCCATCTGGTTTAATGGCACAGCAGAGGAATTCCCCAAGGATCTCTCCTCAGAGAACGCTCCTGTGGGAACCACTCTGAACACCGGTACTGGAGCTGGCCATCTAACAATATGACAGTACAGGCACTGCAGACCTGAACTCACACAGGTAAATAAAATATGCCTGGGTTGTCAGGGAACAGCATAGGCCAGTTGCTCCCTTGGAGATGAGGGCTGGGAGCAACAGGGCCACCTGTGGGGCAACCAGGGAGCAGGTCAGACTCATAGATGGCAGCCAGGTCCAACCATCACAGAATCACAGAATCACAGAATTGTAGTGGTTGGAAGGGACCTCAGAGATCATCGAGTCCAACCACAAAAAAAAAAAAA